>NW_019394271.1:0-484520 GCF_000612105.2 Orussus abietinus | reverse complement strand
AAAAAAAACAAGAATTTATTATAATGGAAAAAATAATTTAAACAAAAATTATTTGCACAATGCTTTCAATATTTAGATACTAAGAGTTTTAAGGCATGTTTTACTGGTGACAAAAATGCATTGAATTACCTCAAGTGAAATATCTGTTGCGAATTAAGTGCATCGGCTAAAATATTTCCATCGCTATCAACAATAGCACATCCTGTATCATCGCAACTACTTTCAATACCTAATATCACAGTACTTCTTTTACATACCGAAGGATTTGCAATTGCGCATTTATTAACAGGCAAATATTTCTTCAAATATTTAATGTTAGAAGTTAATAACCGAATGTGACGGGAACTTGAAGCCATGTTTTCTTTCTTGAGAACGTATTATACTTCATTAACATTAACAATATATAACATAACATTAACAATATATTTGGCAATTTTATTCCTTCAGCATTGTCTACAGCCCTGAGAGCTTCAATGTTCAAAACTGTACACATAACCTAAGAGCATAAGACAAAATATCTTTTTGTAGAAACATATTTCAGTACATAAATACTGATTTTAATTGTGGATGCAAAAGAGTTTCAGTTGCGAAATTTTCTTTAACTCAATTTCAGTTAAACGAAGGTTAATTCCGGTTGTAATTATGAGCTTAAAAAAAAAGCAATCAATTTTAGCATTCATCCGATTTATTACCATCACGAGTACGTGAGCCGCCAATGGCGACTGGTAGATGGTACCGCCATCGCGAGTGCGCCAGCTCCTATCAGAAATTCGTTGCGCCGCCCTTGGGGGCAAAAAACTGTGAAAGCTAACGTACGAAACCAGAGGGCAGCACTGGATGCGATCGCACGATCCTGCCCGTAAGCAATCTCCCAACTCATCTCTGTAAGTAGCTATTGGAGCCGGTCATAAGAAACGTAATATTGCGGGAATTTTGATCAAGGTGATCATGTGTCAATTGATGTTATGAACGTAATTCAATGTATTCAATCATTTAACTTTATATAAATTAATGTACTAATACATGCTATGGGCGATTTAAATGTGTATCCTTTTGATTGGTAACCATCGTTTGCTTTTTATGCATTTATATTAGAATATAAATTGATTAATTTAACATAACATAATGTAACATAACCTTGATAATAGAGTAGTGATGTGACTATTCCTTTTCCAACTGCAAGAGAAGCAGAAATCGCTTTCGAGGCATTGAAAGTTGATCCGGAACCTAAACGAAGCGGTGTTACAAAAAATTTAAGCTTGCACGGCAACCTACTAAAAGTGTAAGTTTATCCAGCATTGTTAGTCAAATTGATTTAAGTGTTAACATTACATCAATGTCTGTAACAATTTCAATGTTTTTTGTTTCTACAAAATTGGTTTGATTCTTTCAGATCATTTTCTGGAACAGAGGCACGTAAAGTACGCGTGGGACTAACAGGATTTTTTGATAGTTTAATTCTTGTTACCGAAACAATGAATGAATTTGGTCCACCAGAGCCTGAATATACACATTATTAAATCCATTACTATAAAACTATTGCAGCAGCAAATAAATATATTTTTTTTATAAAAAAAACGAAAAGAATATGGCAGAGCACACTCCTGCACCATACAGACCAAGGTCTGTTTATGGATATGCAATATATATTGGCTCCTATATGGTTTTTATATTGTATTTAATATGGGCAGTGGTACCAGAAGAATTTTTACATAATTGGCTTGGTCTTACTTATTGGCCCTCTAAGTACTGGGCAGTGGCTATTCCAATTTGGGCTGTAACAGCAATTGCTGTATTTGCATCAGTCATTTATCCAGCAATGAACATGCTGAAAACTCCAAATATAGATGACGTTAGAACAATAGAAGATAAGTCTTCCTTGCGGTGTGGACCGACAGTGTCTGGTGGTATACCACCAGTATCAGATATACCAATTATGGAAGTTTGTAGAAAGTTATATTTACCAGAGCATAAAATATAACAGACTTAAAATTGGTAAACAAAATTAAATGTAACATAAGATTGTCTGGCTGTATGAGAGTATTGAATTAAATAGAGTCACTATCAAGGAAGCTCTTGTGTTATCAATCACAAACATATCTGTAAATTACTCGTAATATAACCTCAAAAATATCCACGTGATATTATTTTTTAAATTGTATAATAGAATTATGTGGAAATGCAGCAAGGATATTACTCTAAATAGTTTGTCATCAAATGAGATACAAGATGAACTTATAAATCTGGGGTTATCGATAGAAAAGAAAATTCAATGCAAAGAGGTGTTTTTCAGCCTTGAGCTCTCCAGTAACATGAAGTTTGAAGGAATTCATGAAAGGTAGATTACATTATTAAATATACATATATTGCTTTGTAATCTTTTGCATGTTATATATAGTATGTGGTACATCACATATATGTAGTACATACTATATTGTTTAAAATTATAATATGAGTATAATTAAAGTTTAAAACTCTGAATACCTGAACTTTTAATGCTTATGAATTTCAGCTATAACAATAGTTTTAAACCGATTTAATAAAATATAAGATGTTCAGATCATACAAATTAATTATTATAGTACATACCCTGCCATGTAATAAAATAATGACAGTATCTAAAAAATAAAATAGAGAAGTTTGTTAAATGAATGGTTTAAATTTTAATATAATGATTTTCTATTTTATTTCTCAGATTCTCCTCAAATGCAGAAACATGTTTTCCGCTATTTTATGCATTACCTAGTCATCATGGTGTTTTAAAATGCAATAGTTGTGATTCGTTAAAACTCATAGCATCACTACCAAATAATACCCTTCTTCATTTGGTAGCAAATAATTTAAAGAAAAATAATGTGAAGAAACTACTGGATGAAGCTCTTTTGTGCGGAAAAATGAATATTTTGGCGTTACGAGGAGGTATTTCAAATGGTTTTAAATAGATTTGATAGAACAATGAACTGAAAATTGCAACACTTATTATAAGTATTTTACAGATGCCCCATTTAATGACGGTGATTTTGCATATACAATCGATTTAGTAAAATTCATTAAAGCTGAATTTGGTTCAAAAATCTGTATTTGCGTAGCTGGATACCCACAAATGCATCCTGATTCGATATCAAAGGAGTCAGATTTATTTTACTTGAAGGAAAAAGTAGGTATTTACTTTATATTCACATTACGTATGTCGCAAAAGTATTTTTAATAAACATGACAAATTGATAGGTGAAAGCTGGAGCGAGTTTTGTGATAACTCAATTTTTCTTTGAATCGTCAGTATTTGTGGATTTTGTGAAAGATTGTACACACGTTGGGATTACTGTTCCCATCATACCTGGCATTTTTCCTTTTTCAAGTTTCAAGTCTTTAATGAAAATGTCAACCATGTGCAGTGTTAATATCCCGAACAAGATGTTAGAGGATTTGCATCCAATTAAAGAAGACAATGCGAAAATACGCAATTACGGGATTAATTTGGCTGTGAAGTTAATAAGAGAAATTTATGACACAGGTGTTACTCATGGATTCCATCTTTACACTCTTAACAGGTAAAGTATACAGCAGTTGACATATAACGTAGAATACCAACCAATCTTTATTTTGTTCCGTAGAAATAAACGCAGTCTCTTTTTAATAAACAGTTTATCCTACAGAATTTGATATATCATAAATTTATATAATCCAGTAACACAAACTACATAACTGTATAGCATTATTAAAAACTAAATATTCATTTCAGATCCGAAATGGCATTAGAAATATTCAAAAGAGTTGGATGGTGCCAACCTTCAAGCCAATAACGACTGTTGTCTATTTGTAAGTTAGATTTTGATCATGTCGACTACTTTTTTCAGTCATTTAATCGTTTGATTAATTATGTCATTCTGTATGCAGAAAAATATATACTGTGTTTTTAGATTATTATATAATTATATTATTGAGAGTACAAAATAATACCATTATATAGGCTTCATTGCATTTGGCGGTATTGTAGCTGATGTAGAATATCTCTAAGAGTATTTAAATATAAACAAATACACTTTTTAATCATTTGTCACAACACTTTATCCTTATGGAACTTTAGCAACTTCAGTGAATTTTAGCGAATGGAATTATTTGGTTACCAAAACCATTTATAGTTTATAAAAGTCATGTAAATAATAATATTGAAGTTTATAAAAATTTATGATCATTTGATACGTAAGATACTTTACTATTGTATATATCGGGCTATATGAGAGCAGCAATACTTTCGTATATACTGTTAGTAGACTCATTATCATCATAAGTGTCAGCTAAATAAAACATTCTGATATTCTCTTGTGAATAAAATTCTATAATATTCCACGATTCGAAAAGTTTAAAAGAATTCTTAACTGCATCTACATTTAAGCTCTCACCTAAAACGGTAGGAATAATTAGAATAATCAGATCTTATCAATATAAAATACATTTGTTTATGCGTGTTACAAAGAATTTAACACTTCACTTACCATAGTTGATTACTCCAAGTTCCAAGTTAGACTTAATTGCATGTAACACTTCATGTAGTAAATCTTGTTCGCAGAGACATTGCCCAACCAGTTTTTTTAGGCTAAAGGCACTAATTGAGTACGTATCTATTAAAGGACGCAAAATGGTCTTCAGGAATTTTGTATAGTTTAATCGTTCAGTTTCCAGGTTGAGCTATGAAAAATCAAATTAAAATTAAGGATAACTTGGAAATAGAATAATTGGAATTGAATTGCTCCTTACTTCGTTGAAATTTATACTTAGAAAAATAATAAATTATCATAAAGGCCCTAATTAGGTTAAGTTTTTGTTAGTGAAAATCATTCAATTCGCGGTAAAATAAATACTGTACACGACATCTCAAGCATATACCTTATATTCGATTTTCCGAGTTCGATGTCTTGCGTTATATTCATCATCTGAACTATCATCAAAGGTATGAGCATATCGTTTACTCCACATTTCCTCTTCCAAACAGCCTTCCTAAAGTGGTCACAATGCCTTAATTTAAGAACATTAATCTTTATTAAGTATTTAACTGTAAATGCATACCTGTTTTAATCCAATGACATCCTCTGTCATTAGTTTATCTATACCTTCAGTTATTGCCTGTTCTAAGTGTAGACAGGGCTTACAAAATATAAATTCGTATTTTAGTATATCACAAATTTTAAGCGCCTTTTCTACCAAGTTGTCGTGAAAAAAGGTGACATTATTCTCAGCAATTATCTTGGGATTGTTTAGTTGAAACCGTACAATAGAGTGTAAAGCAGTTACTACAAATGTAAGAAATATTAAAGTAAATGAAATTATAAAAATTTGATCTGCTCTTACCTATTACGCTTTCCATAATATAATGCAACATTACAGTGTTACTGTAATACGAGAGTTCGATAACGTTTGGCAACGATAATTCGGGTTGAATTAAAGTTACGAAATTAGATTTAACTGAATTAGAATCTTCGGCCATAATTTTTTTCTGATTCTCTTTAATTAAATCTGGTCCTAATATATCTATCTGAGGAGAAGAAAATTTTTATTGTTTGCAAAGGCTACGATATTGACTAAAATAATGCAATTTCCAGTCTTTCAAATATACAGTGGTAGCTACGATACAATTTTAACCATCATTTTAATGTTTACTCAAATATGTTGAAAATAATAAAACTTACTGCATGATTA
This sequence comes from Orussus abietinus, assembly GCF_000612105.2. Lineage (NCBI taxonomy): Eukaryota > Metazoa > Arthropoda > Insecta > Hymenoptera > Orussidae > Orussus > Orussus abietinus. The sequence continues at coordinate 478,823 of NW_019394271.1, read as the reverse complement.
ATAATGTCTATCGTTCTTCCATTAAATACGAGATCCATATTACTCCAACTTAGTTTTTCTTTGATTTGGTCAAATTCTTCAACCAATTTATCCAAAGTAAACCCGTTTCTACCCTTATTCAGCATTAAAAATGCCACTATGTTAGTTGACATTATTGGTACCGCTTTTGAATAATCTGAAACAAAAAAGAATGACTGATGAACTATGTAATTTCTCTGAAAAATTGAAAATTGGTTCTGATAATAGATTTAATGTGATTTTACTGAAAACGTCTTTATTGCTAGACTCGGTTCGCTTGGACGACAACCTCCCTACTTTTCAAAATGACCCTTCTTACACTCTTAATATACAATATACTATTACATGAAGACAGTAATATCTTTACCGTATATGATGTGTCGAGCAACAGTGTTTGTTAAATGACAGTGTTCTTGTAATATGGCTCTTGTTTCACACAGCGATGAATTTGATCCAGTATATGTTAAATGCTTTTTAGAATGTGACGATGCAATTGCTTTATCATTTAGTGATTTTCCAATATTATTCAACATTTCCTGTTAAATATGAACTGTAGTAAATCTATCCAAAATAGTAATAAATACAATTTTAATAAGATATGTACCCGAAGTGAAAAAGGCTGGCAAAAATTGATTTTTGCAATTCCGTTAATCCTCGTAAATGCAGATAGAAGAGCTTTGATATTTGAGATGAAAGTCTTCTTCTTTGATTGTCCTAATTGTTCCTCAATGAAACTTCCATCAGGCAGACGCTCATAATTCACGGTAACAGGAATTATTAAAGCATCTTCAATTGTACCATCCACATAAGCATCAACAACGACGTCCAAAATGCCAGTTTTTGGCATACAGGGTTTACCAGTTTTTGTACGTCCACCCTCGATGGAAAATTCTATATTATGCCCTGCCTTAAGGCATTGCATAATGTACATGTGTACAATTACCTGATACATTTCGTCATCTTCATTCAATGTACGAAGAACTTGTCTGCTTAAAAAAAAACCACCAAAGCCCTTCAGAAACCACCTATGGGGAAACATTTATGATTGTAAAATATATTACGTTTCCATGTGAATATTCTTGAATAAGTAAAATAATATAAAGCTAGATAAATATTGTGTTTACGGTAATACAAAAAAATATACATCAATATAATTGTATGTTTTCTGAATAAAAGCAATAATCGTCTGCTGTTTTTTTCACTGCTTATACAATTCTGAGTTTTAATAACCAACTTTACAGTTTCAAAATTATATAGAAGCACTTATAATCCTAGAAAACGATTGTTTTCTGTAGACTTCTGTAATGATATAAATATTAACTAAATTATGAAACATAAATAAGTACCGATGAAGTGGGGAGTTGAAGTTGTTCCCAACAGCAAATAATGGACTCCTAATATTATTGTTAAATGTGGTTAAACTGATTAAAATGCGATCCAAATAACTCCTATGCATTGCTATAAATATTAAGGGTAGACCTATGTCGTTAGCTTTCTTTAAAACTTCAATCTGAGCAGGTTGAACAACTGTTTGTACGAACCAAGACAGTACTTTATACAAGGTCCATACAATTACTCTCAGTAGCTTATCACCAATGTTACTTTCAAGTTTTTGCATTATTTGCTTGGCAGTAATCTCTGCTTTGTTGACAGCATGTAATCCATTAACCATTTTGAGGTTGAGACTTTGTTGTGCTCTTGTTTCTATTGCTTCTCTGAGTCTTGGATCATTTAACACCTATTCAAATAAATTATATACTAACACAATTAACAAATTCCGAATTATCATACATTGATTAATTGAAAAATATTAAACCTAGTGGGATGCTAGTTATCACAGATACATGTATTTATAATATACCAATCTATAGTTAAATACTCACAGCATCAGTAACCATAGGATAATCATATTTTTTACAGGAACAAACATGGCATATATGGCGAAATATTTTCGAGAAAATACAGGTTCCTGAAGTAATTGCCATTAGATCAATACCACCCATATGATATTGTTTATTAATAGTATTGATTAAAGAATCCTGAAAAACTTAAAAGATGAGTTTAATCATCTAGGATAATAAACAAAAGAGAGCAGATTCTAAGTAGACTTGCCTTTGAAGACAATGTGCATCTGTTACAGCAATTATATAAAACTGATGATGATACATGACCAAGATGAGCTATCTGTGGTTCACTTTCCTTGATTTTATAAAGAGAACTTTCACGTAATTTGCGAATCTGTCCTCTATTTTGCATTTGTCTCTCCTGTGACTGTTGTCCAGCACGACGTAATCCTTCAATATGTGAAACAATAGAAACAAGTTATTAACACAATAATATTCTAACACATATATATTTAAACATGACTTATTAGTATTATAAGAATTTAAATTGACTTTTTAATTCCTCTTCCCTGAAAATTGTTGAGTTTCATTTATATATATCAATAATAATATGAATGTCTATAATCTACAGAAAGTTTAATAAAGACCTATAGACATTGCCAGATAAAAACAATCTTGATATAATACATAATGGAGATAAAATAAAAATTTGTATTGATTAATTTCAGTTCTCATACTCTGATTATATTATTAAATGACATCTCATCGTTAAACCTTGGCTAAAACGATGAAAATCATAAAGCAACACATACAAGAATTATATTTACCATCAAGAGAAAGTCGAGAATCATTTTGATCCAAAGTTCGTGACAACTCATTCCGGGCTTCCCATTTAGCATGAATCTCTTTTAAACGCAATGCAAGGGCTTCCGTCATACTGCTCGTTTGCTAAAACAAACACAAAAGTAAGCATAAAAGTTAATATAATTTAAATAATTATAAGTGCCATTGATCATTACTGTTACTACCAATTATTACTTAGGCCACAAACGTTTGATACTAAATAAATTACGAAGAAACAAGATAAAAGTGACACATTTTTATCTCAATCTTTAAAGAATAACATCATCTAAAATGACATAGATCAAAGTAAAAAGTGTGGTTAAGAAAATCACACATCTGCATTTATACTTACTTGTAGCATTGACGTACGAAAACACCGTAGGAGATAGCTGTGTTTTTATTTATACTTTTGGTTTATTCTCCTTATAACAACTTACAATCTATAATATAGTAGGTGCTGAAACAAACTACATGTCTTTAAAATCTAAACGTAGCGCGCAAAGAAAACTGTCGGTTTGTTCTTAAATATTTCTTTTCGTTATTTCTGGAGTTATACACCAGAATTTGGACAAGAGAGAAAGGCCAAGCCGTAAAACAGGAAAGTATGTATGTTTTCAGAAATTGTGGTTAGGTGCAGCACGGTTCTACGGAGACGCGAATCAACTCGTGCGCCATCTTTTACTTTATGTTCGCAGTGACCTTGGACAGGAGCAGACAGGAAGTTTCGCATTTCCAATTTGGCAGCACTGCTTCGTGCCTGTAGATTTACATCACGGGACAGACCAGAGCGCTGTTCTTGTAGCTGTCTGCTTCGTCGGTTCTCCAGACTCCAGTCTCCTGCGAACTTCGAAAATGTACTCGAAAACGATCAGCTCTCAGCAGGCTGCACAGGAACATGTCCTGGCCGTCTCGAGGGACTTCATTTCCCAGCCTCGGTTGAGTAAGTACTCAGAATGAGCTTTTCCGACGATTCCGTTCTCGAGCCTTGACAAGAAGGGCGTAGTAGCTAATCGATGCACAATCGAGTCAGCTGATCCCATGATTGTCCTCGTTCTTGCATTTTTTCTGTTAAGTTACAATTCTTGTCTATTGGACTTTTTTATTCGTGACACTCCTCCAAGTCTGATTATAAGGAAGAATTGAGAAAAATCGAATCTTGCGTCGTTACACGATTCGTTAATGCCCGCGTCATGTGACTTCAGGTGGCACGTGACCAGGGCAGGGCTCTGTTTCGGATAAACATAAAAACTAATAAAAATCACAGAACCCTCGGGTTTTTATACAAATGTGCTATATTCCCTTTATGCAATTATTCTTAAGACGAGTTTTAACCATCTGGTTTATTCTTTGGGTGTCCCTACATTGTTTCAGTATACTGCCTTAGAATTGGTGCCTTGATTCATTGGAATCATTTCACGCGGTTTTTTACAAAGAGTTTGAATGATATAAGTGAATGATTACATTTATATTTACAAAATCGAATGTTATATGCATATGTCATACATATCTTATTTGCATTTATTACTACTTACGTTGATTTTTTATCATCAATCCTTCTACTTTCTCTATACACGATTTGATGTTTCTCTAGTTGATCAAATTATATGCTAGAAAATACCAAATTAGTACATTTCAAGTAAATCTTAAATCGTTTGCAATAAATCACCTGCAATGGTTAATTTGTTTCAGTTTATAAGACCGTGTCAGGCGTGAACGGACCTTTGGTTATATTGGATGAAGTGAAGTTTCCAAAATTTGCCGAGATCGTTCAACTCAGACTTGCAGATGGATCAAATCGATCTGGACAAGTACTCGAAGTATCTGGTTCAAAAGCAGTTGTTCAGGTTTTTGAGGGAACGTCTGGAATTGACGCAAAAAATACTCATTGCGAGTTCACTGGAGATATTCTTCGCACCCCTGTATCTCAAGACATGCTGGGTCGCGTGTTTAACGGATCTGGAAAGCCAATTGATAAAGGTCCTCCAATTCTTGCCGAGGATTTCCTTGACATCCAGGGTCAACCTATCAATCCTTGGTCTCGTATTTACCCTGAAGAAATGATTCAAACTGGCATATCTGCCATCGACGTTATGAATTCCATTGCGCGTGGGCAAAAGATTCCGATATTCTCCGCTGCTGGTTTGCCACATAATGAGGTAACAATTATCTTGAGTCTGTTGGTAACTTTTTCTCAGAATATCCACTTTTGTTTAACTCAATTAACAGTAGAATATATTTTTTTCTACAGATTGCAGCCCAAATTTGCCGTCAAGCTGGTCTTGTCAAACTACCAGGAAAATCGGTCTTAGATTCCCACGAAGATAACTTTGCTATCGTCTTTGCTGCCATGGGTGTCAACATGGAGACTGCCCGCTTCTTCAAGCAGGACTTTGAGGAAAACGGCTCTATGGAGAATGTGTGCTTGTTCTTGAACCTCGCTAATGATCCTACGATTGAGCGCATCATTACACCGCGTTTAGCGTTGACGGCTGCCGAATTCTTGGCGTACCAATGCGAGAAGCACGTTTTGGTTATTCTTACTGATATGTCTTCGTATGCTGAGGCTCTTCGTGAAGTGTCCGCAGCGAGAGAAGAAGTACCTGGGCGTCGTGGTTTCCCTGGTTACATGTACACGGATTTGGCAACCATCTACGAACGAGCTGGACGAGTAGAAGGACGCAACGGTTCCATTACTCAGATCCCAATTTTGACCATGCCTAATGATGATATCACACATCCAATTCCTGATTTGACTGGATACATTACGGAGGGTCAGATTTATGTCGATCGTCAACTTCACAACCGGCAAATTTATCCACCTATCAACGTCCTTCCCTCCTTGTCGCGTCTCATGAAGTCTGCCATCGGTGAAGGAATGACGCGTAAAGATCATTCTGATGTTTCAAACCAACTGGCAAGTATAATATGTTACTTTTGATTGTGGCATTTATATATAATGATTTTTAAAACTTAGACATCGATCGTTTACAAAAAGAGATCAAGTTTCTTTAGTCGATATTCATGTGAGAAAATGCCTACCTTTAATTTTCTCTTATTTTTCTATGTTATCATGAGTTGATCAAATTTGCTAATTTTAAGGAATTAATTCTAATTGCGAAATTACCGTTTCAGTATGCCTGCTATGCCATTGGCAAGGATGTCCAGGCAATGAAAGCCGTGGTAGGAGAAGAAGCTCTGACACCAGATGACCTCCTATACCTTGAGTTTCTTTCAAAGTTTGAGAAAAATTTCATTTCGCAAGGCAGCTATGAAAATCGTACCGTCTTCGAATCCTTGGACATTGGATGGCAATTGTTGCGTATCTTCCCAAAGGAAATGTTGAAACGTATTCCAGCCAATACTCTCGCGGAATTTTATCCGCGAGATTCGCGGCATTAGTTATAATGATGACACTGCGATCTAGGTCATATTGTATATGACAGTTAACGATTCGACATTATTTCCACGATGGTATCTCGTCGACGTTAACTCAACGTTAAGTGGGATCCAGATCCTTGATCAGGATTGTTGGTTATTCCTATCTAACAATGAAAGGGGCATAGTTTAAACGATCCGACTCGCGATTTCAAATTTCAAATTGAAGAAGAAAAAGAAATGATGTTCACAGAAAATATTTATGAGAAGTTACCGAGTTAAAGGAAGATTATATCGCTTCATTAGCAACTAGTCAGTCCGTGAATGAAAGCTATATAAGTAATGTTTGTGGAAATTTCAAATACAGCGCCTATGCCATCGATAAGTCTATCGAACCTACGATAAGAATCGTCGGACATGTCTTATTCCATACAATATCTATAACTTTGTCCTTTCCATCCGTTAAAAGTGACAATTTAATTGTACATTGTAACACGTTGTTCAGTATTGTTATAAAAAGATATTCTGAGTATCTTGTCTTATTGCTTATAGAATATTGTAGTTAATGTGTCGTGAACTGTTGCACGGCTTTCGGATTGTTCCATGGTGACATTTTCCAGATAAACATGTTATACATCTTGAAAAACCTTTTGATTTGCAACATACCCGCACAACGCATGACTGTAAATACATGTTTCACACCTGTACTGTACATATGTACGGTTATTGTACGCATGTGCAGAGATAAAAGAAAGTATATATTACGTGTACGAAGTAATTTATACTTGAGTATGCATACCTGTTCCTTTTACAATATCCATTTATTTGATCCAAATGCAAATTTACATCATGGCGTACGTGCAATATATATTTGAAAACATGTGTGGGTAAGGTGCGCTAAAAACAATCCAAATGAGAAGAAATTAAGCAAGTATAACGTTCTGAAAGGAAACACATATGTATATGTTCCCCGTAAAAAAATGTAACGATTTAAGCGATGAGCATTGAACTGCGCTTGGCATTCAAAGAATGAAACGTAGAATCTGAAAGCCATAAGTTAAGTTTTATTGTCCTGCTATAAGTTTACGTCGTTCCTGTAATCGTAGTGCAAATGCAAAATCTACGTTAATGTTGAAGGGCAATATCGATTATACAACTCTGCTTTTCTATTAGACGCGGAAATACAACCTGAGATACTCAATGGTGAATCCTGGCACAAAAGTATATAGTTCTCTTAACATATATGTACATGTCAATGTGTCGGACATAGTTGCCGAGAGACCTAAAATTGACAGTATCTCATTGACCTGTAAAGTTATGTTTTGAACAGACGTATTCTTTTCGGTGCAACGAAAAATCGTAGAAAACATTACCTGTACAAATTATATTTTATGCGTTAGAAGGGAAAGTTACTGATTCCTAGGTTCATGGTTGTAAATTACTTGGTACTATAAAGGTGAATGATATTATTGATCTTGATTCCGTAAAAGAAATTTTAACATCGCTACAATACCTATCAGGAAATGTTAGCGATACGAAATTAATGTATCATATGTGTATAAATTAGTTGTTTAATAATAAAGGACAATATTCATCTGATAAATGTAAACAAAAAGAGAGAAAATGAAAGTATAGCTTTTGGCCTCTAGCAATAACGTTACGAACAAAAGGTACATTACGTTATTACGAAAACTTCAATGTAATAATGCTTGATTGACGAAATACACGACACGAAGTTCTTAACAAAAATGTCAGACTGTATTCCATCGGTAATCAATAAGTTTTCAATGTCGATATATGTATTAATACATATATACTTCTTCAATAGAAAGAGACCTTAATAATAGAGAAACGTTACAAATAAATAAACCTTTATTAACAATTTATAGTTGACGATCTTCTAAATTACATGAATCTTGGTTCTGGAAACCTTTTGTTCCAACCATTGATACAGATACTTGGATTAGTGTCCATGCTGAATAACATTCCTTTAAAGTTAAAATAAATAAGCGAACTTAAGGAAATGATTCGAGTTGTATACATATAATTAGATACTTTCTAAATATAAATGATAATCATGAAACTGCTAGGCAACTTCAGAGAGGCACGTTTTATCACAATCTACAAAAGTACATAATTCGGCAATTCGTCAATGTTTACATTCGATTAAAACGCAACGTTTGTACAAAAACGAACCAGTGATTAAAACATTTGTGATGGTAGCCACCAAAGTGTTTCCCAATGTAATTGTCAGATTCGATACGTTTAGTAGAAACTACTATGGACATTACTTTACACGGTAACACCTATGTCACCTAAAATCTCGGACAATTTTTCTAGGTGTCTACTTATTACCGCGTGTTCTGCTTGACTTCTTGACATTAATTGAAAGGCATTCATGTATTCCAGTTCCGAGAACTGTGGCCCGTTTTCTAGTACACCGTTTAAAATTTCATCCGGTGTTTCATGGAAGAGCTCGAAGTATTGACGTGCATAGTCTAACGCTAATTCTCGGGTCATTGTGATATTAGTCAACGTTTGCTGGAGTATAAAGATGTTCCTACACATTCTCTGTATCCCGCTCTTATCTATCTTCGCTATGTATTGTGCGGACGTTATAAGGATCTTGGCTATTAGGTGACCCAATCCTTCGAAAATATACTGAAAAGTAATACAGAAATGATTACATTAACGTATTCGGAAATGGTTGAGACTCTTGAAAGGTTTAATTGTTATGTTACTTTGATATTTGTTAAGCTTAACGGATACATGCAGAACTTATATGCAATATTGAGTATTACATGTTATATGACTCATTTGTTTGAAATAATACCTTAGTTTTCTTCGGATGTAAAGCTGATTGTAACGCCTCGTCGATGTGTTGCAGAATTCTACTCAATTCTTCGACCCTCGGATCTGCTTCTTGCGGATCTCTGGAACCTCCGTACAGATAGCTGTATTCTCCTCGAGGAAGTAGGTAATAGAAGCATTGTACTCTTACCTGATGTACAATAATTAAATGGTATTAGCAGTTATTGGAATTGGTTCAAAAGTCGAATTTCTCAACCAGTACGTGGTATGTGTATACATGTTAATATTAAACCAAGACGGCTTAGAACAATCTAATCAGAGTAGATAAAATCACAGTAATGTGGATAAGACATTAAGACATTTCTTGTATATCGGTATCTACAAAACTATGCATATGTGTCGATAGATATTATTACCTCCAGGTGTAAGAGAAGTATACACGTATTTGCCAACTCGTCGTATTCGTCGGCTACTTGTGCGAGGGAATCGACAAGTGAAGCTGGCATTGGTGGTAAAAGAATTTGCACATCTCCCCCGGCGCTAGCTTGGCGCAATTCGAAGATAAACGATCGTATCGATTGAGCAAACCATTCCATGCTCTCTTGCAAAAGGGCCAAACTGCGTAACTGATCGATATCCGATAGGATTTCGTTTGAATTGATTCCACCTTCACCCAAATTGCTTGCTAAAATTTCAGCTTCTCTCATGTTTCGTTGGCGAACCTCCTCGGGACTTTCCTCGTCCTGAGTTTCCTGACGGCGTATAGAGCGGCGATTAACGTCACGATAAATGCGTGCTTCACTTTTCATTGTCGTCCAATTTGGCAGTGACCTAGCCAAATAAGTAAATATAAAAATTACATCAAAATAGTTTAGTGTAACGAATAACACACTATTGCAATGCCCTGTAGGTTACCTAAATACGATTTATCATGTTTATTTATCGTTACAATTAGGTGATTCATATCAATGTATTTTCCTAGCAACAGGATTGTTGCTGTACTTACTTGATGAACCGGCTAATATCATCATCCTTTAACCATGCAGCGGAACAAATTTTTTTATCCTCGCTTTCTGGATGCACGATTCCACGATAAGCGGTCTGGCAGGTCTCTCGATAATTGTGAAGTACATTTAATACAAGAGTACAGAAATGTTCTCCTTGTAAAGGAAGTGCTATCATAAGAGAGCGCAACTCAGTAACGCACTGCTGTACCTTAACAGTGCTCTGAAAACAATATGTAGGGTTAGAGAGAAAAGTTAGGATTCTTCTAAAATTGTATCTTTTTAATATCATAATCTGGAGCCACTTTTTCTTCGACAAGCTAGGAGCTAGCCGATTGAAAAAGGAAAATCGGGAGATACCGGGGCGATCAAACCCGACTGGTGCCCTTAGGAATCAGGGAAGCGATCCCGCTACCCGGTCCAAGTTTCAGTAAAAAGGGGCGCAAGTTCCCCGGCGGAACACCGATCCCGAGAATCACAGCTGCGAACGCAGGATCGCCATCGCAGAACATAATTCTGAACTTTAAATAAAAAATTACCTGCAGTAGTGGCCTAGATAATCCGAGTTCCTTCATAACTTCGGAACTTGTTGTGGCACGCCAGGCATCTGAATTTTTTGTAGCCGCATCGATCGTCGTAGCTACTAATACGTGATGTCGTCCTAAATAAACTTCCTTTACATAATCGGCCAAGAAACAACTTAATGTAGACGGATTCCTAAAAATAATTATTTTCATTTTAGTAAATCTTTAAATATAAATTATATATTTAAATGTCGGTTTTGAGAGTCTGATCTAATTAAGTATATGCTGCATTTACATATCAAATCATACCCTGTACTGCATCCCAATACTCGTTCAGTGTCTTCTATAAATTGCATCATTGGCTTGAATACAACAATAATATTATTTGGGTCTGGTTCGCAAACCAATTTTTTACTGGCAATTGAATGGCCATTTTCCTGTAATCATTTTAAAATTGAAGTAAGATACGATTCAGTATTCAATTATATCAACGCATAAATAACCAATTAATGATGCCAAATGTAAAGTATATATTATCCAAGTGTAAAAAATGTGAACTTACGGTCAGAGCGAAACTACTGTATCTATGTTCTTGTAGATAACTGTTGAGTGTCTTAGGATGAGAAGACGAGTCAAACTTAAACAAGAGACTAGTCTTTTGACGTTGTGGTTTCCGTTTCGCAAAAAATGCGTTTATATCACTAGTAGGTTCTACAAGAGTAGACGACGACTGAAATGGATCGTCTACCATATTTTGTATATCTAGGTACTCGGTTAACAGTAATTGCAGCTGAAAGAACCACAACGAAAAATTGTGGACAATTTTTAATGAAATAAGAGTCGCTTTTCAAACTTGAAATATTACTATAAATAATTATAATTGTAGCAAAGGGACGCATGTTAAATGGGAAGAATAAATTAATGATAATGTGATGATCTTTATATTATTCGGACAAGGGCGGCAAAAAAAGAACTTATATTCTTAATAATTTTGGATAATAATACAAACTCACCACTGCTTGCATTTTACTCCACACATCAGCCAATTCGTACAAACGTATATCTATGTTGTACTTCTTAACGGCATTTGAGAAGCAACGTAGGGCCGTTGAATGGGCTGCAGCGATTAATCGAAAGTGCTCAAATATTGTCTGCAGTAATTCCAGCAACACGGATTGATTTCGTGAAGTTTTAATTCCATTTATTGCTGTAGTTTGAACTGGTATAATCTTGTTCGTTGTTATTAAATTAGAGGCCGATTTCAATGTTTCTCTCGATATTTGTGCTATAATGTTCAATAGTTCAGATTGCATCTGCACCTTTATTGCCTGTGAATAATTACATTAGCGTGAATAAATATATTAATCCAGGTATAATGCATAATCTACTGTTTAAAAGTATAACTACCTCTACTGCTTCCGGAACTTTATTCAGTAATGCAACGCACTCGATAACAATAGCTAAAAAATGTCCTGAATTATCTTCTGGATTGGAGGAGTCATCGTTTTCGGTAATGTTATCAAGATCTTCCAAATTTATATTGCTGGATCTCCTGTAGAAAGACAAATGAATTGTTGAAGAGGAACAACACTAACAATCGCCATTAATGTTAATTTACCTAGATATTTGATTTGAAGGAAAAGTCGATGGAACATCAAGAAGGGCCCGTTTTGTTTTATATCCCCGAGAATTGCGGATTTCATTTCCTCTCAGGAAGTCCTTGCCTGAACCTTGTCTTCTAAATGATATTTCACGTGTTGATTCAATGTATAGATGCTTTCTTAGCTCTTCCATTAATTTTACATGTAATTGCTGTCTTCTAGTTTTCAATTCCATTCTTACTTCACGAAGAGCTTCGACACCTTCCAAACTACCTGTCCCCATTGATGATGCAGAAACTAACAATTGAGTTGCGTGAAGATATAACTTTTTATTAAGGTAGTGGCCTAATCGAGAAGGAACCTCTCGTAGTTGCTCTCTAAAAAGGATAGTTTTGTTGTATTTCTGCTTTATCATGATTGGAATAAATATAATTAACAAGAATTGTTTCATTTTTAAGATGTAAATGTAACCATTAAAAGCTTGATTTTCTTATTGTTCACATTTTAGTAAAAATGTCCTATTTTTACAGTAACTTACATTTCATCTAATAATTGCAAAACGTGTTTGTGCTCTACACCTTCCAACCACAGTTTCATAAGTTCTTCCCGTCTACACCTGAGAAGTTGTTTGAATGCATTCAGATTCTCCTTTACAGCATGTATCTTTTCTCGAGAAGTAGTGACTCTTTCTGATAACGAGGTAAATATCTAAATAAAAGAAAATAAGTATCTACAATGTTAATAGGAACGAAACATATAAAAATGGTTCAGGGACTTTGAAATAGTTATAAATTATAACTGATATCACTTAATTTATTACCTCCATAACTTTAGTGAGGTCATGATCATGAATTGATACCAATTCATCGAGGCGTTGGTCACATCGCTTATACTCCTTCTCCAACTTTGCTTTTTCAATTTCCCTATGTTCATTTGTTTCGCTTGCTGAGAGAGCACGGATGACTGACATTAACGAACCACTCTGCAACATTACATTTTGAGATAAGAAAGTACATTCTTACCTTATTACTCTTTTGTATTCGTCACATTTACTGTCTACCTTTCGATGGTAATTTATTAACATCACAATTAGTATTTATAGGCTGGAGTACTTAACGTACCCGAAATATGTCCTTGCATTGGTTAACGTTAGTAATTTTAGTTTTTTCCATTATCCTCTTATAATTGATTTTCGAAACGATAACAAATGAAAACGTATACAACTCTTTTCATCATTCGATTTCATTGGGTGTAAATGACATTGACATTTAACCTCAAAATTAAACATTCCATTTTCATGCGTAAAATTAAAAGTAACAAACAATTCAAAATGATCTAAGTGTACTTACAGTTTCTTTGGCATGTTTGATTCCCCTAGGGGGTTTCACCGGAGGAACCGTTGTCATTCTTTTTGTTTCGACTTCTGTTAAACACAACTCGTTAACGGCGTTGTCAATTTGATTACTGTTTGGTTATGTATGTAGTTATGTCAACTTGGGACTTTACAAGGTTTGTTCTTGTTGCCTGCTGTTGCCGGCATTTGTTATATTTTTGCGAAAAATATACACCGAGAGTTAGCAGTGTACATAGACTGGATATAGATTCTGGATATTCATCGCAATTGGAAAATCACGTCTTTATTTAAACAAAAAGAGATAGAAATTCACTATGTTAGTTAACCATATTCTCCGCTAGATGTCGCCACACTAGGCGTTTAAGTTGCCAAAAAGCTCCACACGAGGACAGCACAATACCTCATCAGCGCGTGAGTGATCCACTAATTCATCTCCGATTTGATCTTATGTATTGATCAGGTCTAAAATCATTGACTCCAATATACTATCCAAAAAGATATTTATGATCTCTTCACATCTTTAGAATGCATGAAATTTAATGAGTGCTATACTGGTTTCTATTGCCACATATTTAAGAATTGATTATAAAAATTACACGTAATAAATAATATCATAAGAGCGAATAGTCTCATATAGTGCCATTTAATATCAATTTGTAGAATTTCGGATGTACTCCATATTTATCTAATATGATCATGAAGAAAAAAAAACAAATTCATTAGATTGCAAAATACAACATATACTTCATATCTAAAACATATATAAGTGTTTAATATTCACGTCATATCTGTATGCGGAATTTTTAACATCATTAATTTTTTTTTTTCGTACCCATAAGGGAGTAGATTTTTTATAAAACCTCACTGAGAATAAAAATATTAGACTTGCAAACAGTGATTAACAGCAAACACCAACTAGTTTATAAAAGTATATCTTGGAGAGGATTAATAATTTTGATTCGTTTTCATTTGAAACCAATTCCATCTTTATTCTTTATAAACAGGATACATACAGGACCAGTTCTGTATAAATAATATGCATAACAGTTTTAGCTATTGATTTTTGGTGTTTTAATATATTTTTATAAATTGTTAATGGAAAAGTCAAGTAATATGAATTTACTTTAAGAGCAGAAAGTTTAAACATGATATCGAATGCAGTCTAACGGTACTGAGTGAAAATGTTACGTTTTCCTAAATTGTTTTCATTTTCTTCACGTGCAGAATGGACTGCCATTGGAGATTCACATGATATCCGTGGTTTAAGTCCAACCTAAAATAAGAATATTAGATTATGCTTGTGGACCTTAACACTCCAATGTTGAACATGTGTACAATGAGAAACCTCATATATTTATACTATACTGTATAGCAAAAAAAGTTTACACACATGGAGAATTTATAATTTTATCTGCGTGTGCATTTGATTGTGGGAAAGTAACATTGCATCATTTGACTTTACGAATATAAAATCAAATGACCAAGATAAAAATAATTCCTCGTACATTTTTCCTCGGTAAATTCAGAATTGGACTTGCGAAGCACAATGTTTGAAACGAGCATAATTTTCTAACATTACATACTATTTGAATCCGTTTCGTTGATGCTGATTCTATTCGGTATACCTTGATTTTTATGCACCATAAACATTATCGAAAATGGCTTTACTTTTCAGTTTCGAGATATCGTGAATATGACGAAATTCCCCTTTACGAGTGAACCCGTGAAAGCGTATCATAAAATTCTAGTGCCTCATCAATGCGAATCCCCGTTGCAGCTATCACGAATAGAAAGTTGCGGATCAAACGATTATTACAGAAAGAAAATCTCTTTTTCTAACTTTATGTTAGTGGCGCCTGGCTTTTGCGAGAATGAAACATTCATGTTGAACTTTATAACGTATCTTTTTAATAACAGATTCGACTGAATTCCTGGACTTTACGGAACACCCCGGTTTCGTGGTACGCTTTCAGCGGTTCATTTGTGATGAACAAACATGCAACGTACGTCGTTTTTCAATTGGAATTTTAACACTTGACAGGCATTTGACTTCAGAAATAAGATCTCTTTGCATTTTATAACTAACCATTAACAAATTACAGGCTGTGAGAGCAGATTTTCTATTTAGTATGCACTGCTGCTCGTCTCTAAGTGCAAATCGTTTTCCAGGACCCCATCCTTTTGACAATGTTACCTAAAAAGTAATTACTCAAATTAAACACGTTATTCTGCTAATCGAATACGGTTAATCAAAAGAGGCTGTATAGCTTAATATTATATTTTCTATACTTAATGAGAAACTACATTTGTGTTCGGTAAAAAGATATTTAGACATTCGAGTCATACCTGAGAGGCACACAGCTTCAGCAGACAAGAAGTCAAAACAAGTATTAAAAGCGCCTGAATGAACTTTTGCATGACGCTATGACAATTCATCCTGTAAACGAATCAAACCCTGAATATTAAATGTATTTAAAATCGTTCGAGAGGGATTTTAATTCATCAAATTATCGATCAATCAAAGTATAGATTATCCGAATGCTGATAGTTCCATGTACCGATTAGCTGAAACCGAAAATGTACAAATTATGTTTTAAAGCGAAAAAATACATTCGCCGAAAACCGCTCTAATTCGAAATTCCGGTATAATAAGAAATGCACCGTTTAATTTTTTTTTTTTAAATACTGTAAATCAGATTTATCTAATGAATTTTCTACCATAAGTGCAGTTGGTTTTTGAATAATTTACCGATATTTCTGAATCAATATGAAGGATCTATTTATTATACAGTATTCGCTTTCAAATTTTAAAGAAATATATATTACCCGCTTTGAGTACTTGGATTTAATAATATTTAAATATACTATTACTATCTTTCCCGGTACTTTACGAAACGGATGTAATACGTATCTCAGGCATTCACGATTAACGCATCGAGACTTGCATTAACTAGGTACACGGCTACTTACAATTCGGAACATGTCCACACTAAGAGAACTAGTCATCTCGTACCTAAACGACCATCGCAATATGGTACATGCGCGGTTTGTGGTTCCCAATGAAACTGTCTCGATCAATCATATGGACTATAGAATTCAGATTGAACGACAGAATGCCTTTTTTGGTAAGAACCCGATTGGGGTTCTGCCATTCTCAACGGACCGAACATTTCATTTACATTATAGTCAGCAAAGGCAAGGCCTAGGTTGATTGATAATATCATTGTTTATTTCATATTACGGTGAGGATCACAATGGCGATCGCAACGGGCGTGTTCTACGTACGAAAGGAAAATTGTTTAAAGAAAAATCATTTTTAATAATTTTCTTTTTTTAATGTCTGAAACTACGAGAAGTGTTATTATATATGCCAGTATGCGGTCGCCAATGAGCAAATATTATTTTGTACCATATTGCAACTGGAATAGCCAAGGCGATTTTTAGAATATCATTGAATCTATCGTTAGCTTTGATTAAAAATAACCCATACCTGTGATTATGTTCGTATCTCAAGAGCTACGGAACGTTCGTAGTGCAAGGAAGCTGATGGGCGTCTGGTCGAATTTCGAAATTCGCCACTTTATATATCCCTCGATTCGCTCGCACAGCCTCCGGCTGATTTTGCTCTGATTTCAATCCGTTTTGATGTGGAACGCCGCTCTTGGAGTTTGCTTCAGATCCACCTTTTTGGGGTATTAATCTGCACCTTTGCGTGGGTTACTTCTAAAGTTAGAAAATCCTATCGGATTTTACGAGTAGATTCTCTGTGAAGGATTCTATCGACAGATTTAGAGTAGCGATAATTCGGTGATAAAACAGGAACTGATGAATTGCGCAATAAGACTTGTCTTGAATAAGACTCAATGCAGACTTTTACATAGTCGTATTAACAAACTTGGTACCAATCTTAGAAATGCATAATAACACATCACCATGTCACACAAAGTAATATTTTTTAATGGAAAATATTAAAATATAATAATAAAACGCGAAGGAAGTTGATTTTCTCCGTAGGAAATAAAATTCTAATTTCCGGGAATAATTTTATCAAG
Source organism: Orussus abietinus (assembly GCF_000612105.2). NCBI lineage: Eukaryota > Metazoa > Arthropoda > Insecta > Hymenoptera > Orussidae > Orussus > Orussus abietinus. Next base: position 461,397 of record NW_019394271.1, on the reverse strand, counting down.
AGCATTAAAGTAACTCATTTCTTTTTTAGGCCTTAATTTAAGGTTGAACGTAATTGGTACGTCTACGAGGAAGCACGACCATGTAATGTGCAGAAACGCGCGAGGAGTTAAATATTGATCTTCCATTAGTGGTAACTACGCGCGTTGAGTCCGTTAAACACGAGATGAGATTTTCCAGAGGCAAATAATCCCACATTTTAGTTGCACCCCTCTAAAGAATTAATTTCACCCACGTGAACAACTTTCTTTGTACGATACCAGAATTACCTTCTGATTGAACATTTTGCAAACAAGGAGCCTTGCCCTAATCTTCCCATATATCTGACTTGCAAAAATTTAAGAAATACCTTGGAAGAAGGCGCAATAGCTTTAAAATCCCTCAAAAATGATGTATACAAAAATAACGATTGACTGAAAAAAACATTGATTTCCCCGCTCTTCTAATTTGAAGATAGCACTAAATACTATGTCAAAAATATTCCTAAAATTCACTTTTAGTACATAAGGTTGTAGTAAAATTATAAATTTGATGCCTTAAAAAGTGAATCGGTACACATTCGATATTAATTTCTAAATAAATGTATAATTTCATAGCTCGTTACAAGTTAGGCGAAATTATGCAGGAGAATTAATACCTCTATGAATAAAACTCGCAGAAGAATTGTTATGAAACCGCGATATTCATTTTAACAGTGTCTCGTGTGAATCTCAAAATGAAGTCAGACTAATAATTAATGTCGATGGAAAAACTGTTCGATACTTAGGATCGAATCTCGTGATTTATAATGTACCCAAAATGCCCACTTAAAGTTGCCATTAATTATCCGAGTTGAGTATGGCAGAAAACTATAGGCGACCAAGTGAATCGGCAATCGCTTCCTTTTCTTAGCTGAAATCGTTACAGAGGTAAAGTTAAAAAGCGCGAAGAAAGCCATCGGATTTGCCGAAGGATAAAGAAGGAGGATGCATTTGATGGTTGCCGGTTTAATAAGAATAATGAAGGGGCTCCTGGCCACATCCCTCCTTCAATCTTCCGCACCTCCGGCGCCGCTTTCCTCCTCTTAACTCCTTGGCGTACCCTCCGTCCTCGGAAGAAATAAAATCCGAAGAGGATGATTAATATCCAGCCGACAGTTCGTGAAGCGAGCAGCCAATAAACGGGATAAAAATACTCGTGAAAAATAGTGCGCTCATTAGGGGTGTAGTCACATCTGTGCGTACTGGCAGGATCCGAGCGAGAGCGGCTTCGCCGGGGTGCGGCTGCCTAGGGAAGATTTATTAAAGTAATCATGGATTATTTTAATATTCCAATGGGCGCGCATCCCATTTGTTGTCTTGTGCCTCGTGACGATGCCGCGTCTGCCATTCCTCTTATTTCTTCTTTATTCCTTTGTCCCTTGCCACGCGGAAAGGGAAAATCCTTGATTAATCCGAGAATTGGAGGAAAACGATCCTTTGCTCGTTCGACTATTGGAAATTAATTGCGCGATTGATTTTCTACAACTATTGCGTACTTCCTCGAAAAAAGACTTAACAACAATAAGTAAAATTAGTAAATTACATCCAAATACGTACGTGTATTTAAATTCAAGTACAGCTCTTATCAGCGAGTAGGGGCAATTTCTTTAATGTTGTACAACAGTATTGATTAATATTTTTATTTCGGAGCTGATTAAAGCACGAGGAAAAGATAATGATTTAGGTAGTTGCTCGGATTTTTCTTTATATAAATAACTGGTACCTATTTACATTGCATGTATTTTAAACATTGTTCAGGATCGACAAACAGTGTCTACCTTCGCGTACCTCCGACTTTATAAACGCATAAACTTACACTTATCATAATATTTTCCTAGAAGTTTGATTAACGGTCAAAGGACATATCCGAATGACATTTGGAATGGCCGGGGTAACCGAAAAAGTGCGTCAGTGAATCTCGTGTCGCTCATGCGACTCCCTTCATATTAGTCTTATTATTACAGGAAAAAATAACACGTGGACACTGGGACAGGCAGTGAGTAAACCAGTGGCTGCTAATACGTCAGAGATACGTTTAAGTCTCTGATATTTTCTGGTGTTTACAGAAATAACATGCCTATGGCTTGATTCTGGGGACCGTCCGGTGCAATGGCCATGTAGCTACGCATATACAGGGTGTAACAGAAATAAGTAGCCAAATTTAAGAAAAGAGGGAAAAAAACGTCATCTTAAGATCGTGTAATATGAACAGAAAAAATACCCGGACCTGAGAGATAAACACCTTTCCATAGCGACATAGTTTGCCAAAAATATCCATCAAGTGTAGAATCGCAGACATAGCTCCGATTTTTGTATAAACTTTCAACGCGAAACATTGTCGATACAATGCCGAGTCAGAAGCAGTTACATTCCCTGAAAAGTAGACGTACTAAAAAAAAAAAAAAGAAAAAGAAAAAAGAAAAAGGGTAAAATATTAATCCGCGTTTGCAAAGTACCCGTTGTATTTCCGAGGACAAACCGGCTATCGTCGAGATGTCTCCGAGATACCTAAGTGCCAGTCCCTTACCGTTCTAAAAGCAGTCGAATCGAATGTAATAAACAAAAATAAATATTTATTCGAGTCCTGTGCGCGTTTACCAACGATATGAGGAGGAAGGTAAAGGTGGATGCCCGGTGTAACCCGCAGGTCCATTACATATGTATATGTCGGACAGTTTATAGCAAGCTATATCGCACCACCGTCACGAATAGATGCCCGGTTTTATCCCCTTCGGTATAAACATGACCGGTTTTAATGTTTGACGTTTTGTTATCTAATTGGTCGTTACTCCCGCGCAGAGAGACTCATTCCATGCCGCTCCATTCTATTCCGTCTCGTTCCGTCCCGTCGTATCTCATTCAATTTCTGCCCATAACCTCGCATTTTAAGGAGCATAATTCATCCGAAGTAGTATCGTCATTGCGTTTAGCGCTCCCAGCCAGTGTCCTAACTCACGGGGAGATTTCTTTCCTCCCACCGTATCTTCGACGGTTTCGCCGAAATGACGATCGCCGCTTCGCGGTCGAATCGCTGCTGGCTCGAGAAGAGCTGCATAAAAAGCGAGGAATTCGTTACCTCGGTACATCGAACACTCCGAACGGGAGCTGCAAAAATTCGCACGATGGGCCCAACCAAGTGATAAGGATCTAAACGGCTTGGCAATATCGATGAAATATCACATCGAACTTCGCCGGACCGCAAATATTGTCATAATATTTTAGGTATTTTTTTTTTCCGCAGTCAAGGCATTAATCACCTTGCGTAGATGCGAATAAATTCTGCCGTAATAAATAAATCGGATTAACCGAGGTTCGGGAAATATTATTGACGACGTGACGTTTATTTTGCCGAGGTGCACCGTTATGAAAAAAAAAAGAAAAAAAAAGTGTTGTAATTTTATAACGCTCTTGTTGGATGGTTTTATTAAGACATGGTGTACTAATTTCATAACAGGATGTTATAGAGTTATATGTTTGTTTAGAAATTGATCATAAATGCGTATTGAGTCCCTTTTAAGACGTTGCATTTATAATTTGACTACGATCTTGGGTACCAAGAATACGCGGATTTTATGAGTACTTTTAACACCCTGGATATGGAATATTTGCGACTCCTGGTATTCACATTATATTTGAGGTAGTATTAAATAATTTAATTCCGTACCATTTTATGGGACATATCGCTAGAATTCTGTCCAAGTAGTAGATAGTATTGCGCCAAATTATTGGCTGATGATGAGCCGCCATATTGGTTTCTGGTGGGATGTTTCTATAATAGGTGAGGAAACTTTAGGAGCGTATTTTACTCATTTCGAGGATGAGGAAGAGTCATAGAAGCATGGATCTGGAAGCAGTTCGCTTTCTCCAACCCCTTTCTGCTAAGTCCGTGCTTGGAATCGACGATGGCTGGTTCTCCACTGAAGTCGCAGCCAAATTGAAGGCGGCAGGAACGAATTGGCGCCCTTCTGGTGGTCCCGTGGTGCATAAAAATTCTGGAGTCGCTAATTCCGATTTCAGCCTGTAAAAGGACTCTACGACATACCCTCCATCGTCTGCCAGTAAAAAGCCATCTTTCGTAGTGTCGTTTATCTGCGCGTTTTAATCTACGATCGAAATTGAAAGCCAGAGATTTCCATCGCCATTTTCCATAAATCACGACTACTCCTTTTTCATTTACTTACCCCTTTACGGTTCGATTGAAAATACTTATTGAGTTTGAAATAACACCCCCCGAGAAACTGCAATAAAATCAATGCAAAACAAAATCAGGTTATTCCTGCCTTTCCACCGAACACGTATAAGACATTCACTTGGAAATCAGCATTTCAATGTGTTTTTCGCAATTGTAAAATCGTTAATAATCGCCGAAATGCTGTCACAATTTTAAGGGCTATTGTTACCGAATCGCGTTGTTGTTTAGCGGATGAAATTAAAGACAATCGGTTCTCAAAGAAGGAAATCGTTTTTCCCGATTTCCGAGTGAATAACACCTCGACGGCGCATCTTCCGCCTTCTCGAAGTTTCCTCGAACGTACTTCATTTCGATCCGAACAATCGTTAACTAGCACGCGACATTTGTTCCCGAGAAGAGGTTCGTACGAGGACTACGAATAGCGGTAATCGCATCTCGGCTTTGCTAACGGGCAAACCATTGACCGAGACACGTGCATAAGCCAAGACGTGCGCGCGCACCGCGACACACGCCAAAACCCGTAAACCTGGCACCCTTATGGTCCTAAGGTATACTTTACACCGAAAAGTACGTTAACCAAAATATTACGACTGAACATAAGGCGCCATTTACATCGTACGACGGTGAAACGTACTTAGAACGAAGTACAAGTACAGTACCCGTAGTGATTATCATGCACCCACTTGTGCATTTTCCTAGTATCTTTTGCCTCTCATTGCAGGAATCAGTATCTCAAAACTCATTCTATATCCCTTTATTGCCAGAATTTCTTTGTTAATTACAAGAATCCGAACTTCACGGATTTCTGGCTTCCCCAATAGAATCTTTTAATACAATAATTTATTGCAGTCTACTCTTGCGTGTAATACATCCCTGTGGAATGAAGCAACGTTTATTCGGTTTGAGATAAAATCTATTTGAAATGTGAGAAACAGGGAAGCGTTCGATATTTGGGCGTTTCCAGCGCTTTTTGAATGTTTGATGCGTATGGTATTTTGGTAGGATACCAGGACGGTGCACTATCGTTTACACCGAGCGGTTGATAAGAACTAAGCCTTTGGTACGGGTACCAAATGATCGGTGTAAACTAGGCCTAAGCCGAGCATCCGGCGGTCCGCCGGGGCGGGAACAGGCGCTCGAGACGCGCGACGCGAGCGCCACGGCGGCCGCGCGGCGAGTCGTGGAAGCAGCGGCGGAATCGAGTGCTTCGCCGTATGGAGTGAGGACTCCCGACGGAAGTCGGCGGGCCATAATAACGTATAAAGTAATTAAGGACATCGGGCGACAGCCCGGGCCCGGGACTCGGGGACGGAGGGCGGACAGGTTGGGGGAAACGCGACATTTACATAGTAATTAAATCGCGGGCCCGGGAGGGGTCGCCGGGGAAGATACTAGCGCCCGAGCCATTACAGACGCATTAGATTGCGGTAAGCACTTGTTTATGGCCCCTCCTACCGACTCGATTCTGCCTCCGTTCCCCCTCCCCGCGACCGGAACCCCTCCCGGCCCGACGATCCGCTCTCCCGCACTCTATGGGCGGCGTTCGTTCGATCTCGCCGAGGCCGTTCTTTCCCTCGGTTGTTCGGCCCCCGTCCCGCAAGGGCGCGCTGCCTCTTTTGTCTTCGGGATTCGTGGTCTGCACCCCCCCGTCCTCTTCCGCTCTCCCCGCACTTCGACCGACGAGAGGTTACTTTCCGAGGAGATATTCGATTTGGAGAACGCTTCCGGGAAATTAAGTGGAAAGTTAAACCTCGCACGGGGATATTTTCGAGACGCGATTTTACGCTTAGTAAACATCGATATTGGGGCGTTACATCGTTGTTGCGATAAACGTGGTTTCGGTGGTAACCCGAAAAATTACTTAAATATAAATCAAAGTAAACTGAAACATGGAGACGTGGGCGAGGGACATGTGACTCTTTATTCAACCCTGGTGGCAGCTATTCTGAGAGACTGATAACAAGAGGCGGTTTTTTTATCTCTGTTTTCCTCCGATTTTGCAAAACAGCTGCGCTACGCAAGATGGCGGCAGGCTAGGTAACGACAAGTGGGGAAGAGAGAAAGAATCGTCCCTCGTTCGCCCTTTTTTATTCTCGCCACAGTCGCAAGAATATCAAGGTAGTGATTAGGTCTTCGGGGTCTATTAGAAACATCTAGCAAAGTTAGTTTTTCCCTTGGTTGTTTACGTCTTACGAGGACGCCCTGTTCCTTGTCTTCGACGGATTCGTCGTCTATCTCTTCCTCGACCTCCTCTTCGACCAACCTACGAGAGGTTACTTTCCCCAAAGATATTTGATTTGCAGAACGCTTACTTCCGGAAAATTAAGCGAGAAGTTTAGCATCGTGCGAAAGTATTTTCGGCGAGCAGCACTGCATTCCGAAGATCTTTCGAACAATTTCCTCTCCCCCTTCACTAAAGTTCAATCTATGCACTTAAATTAAAGCGCGGACGCAAGATTTCGAAAAGAAGACCCGAGAAATAAAAATACCCCTCTTAACCAGCCGAAGATGGTACCTAACAGAAAAGTTGAACTCGAGAACAATGAATTCACTCAACATGTTACTGCAACTTTACTAATAATATCTTTGCAATATTCCTTATTATATTTTCCCAATCTTAAGGTATGAAAGTGGCATTTGAAAAGTCAATCCTTTATGAAACTCCCTCTAGGTGGGTGCACCAAATCGTATTAAATTTAACACATGAAATGAAACACAAGGACACACATGAGATTTAATTTGCTTATGAAAAATAAAGAGAATGTATCATCAAATGTTTAAAAAGTTAAAATTCACGGGTATAAGGAGCTTCAGTGGGGCCTTTATCTTTACGTGATTATGTTTAAAACGATTTGGTAAATCTCGAACGGTGAAATTTCATTAAAGGAACTCTTAGGTATCGCTTTCATATCGCCTAAAAAATGTACGACTCTCGCGTAATCGTCGATAATAGCCGTCGTTAATCACGTGTCCACCCTGACACGTGTTCTGACGTTTCGCCACGTCATTAATGAGAGTTTATCTCGAGATACCGTCCGGACAAGCTCCTCTAATCGATGCACGCGTGTTTACTCGAACTATCCCACTTTGACCGCTCCTGAATAGGCGAAAGCTCAATAAAAGCATGAGACGCCAAAATCGAGGGTATTAACGCCATTGACGTTCCTCGAGGAAATCCTTCTCCTACGCCGACGAAGGCTCCAGTGATCCGGAGGGATATCGTAAAATCAAATGTAATTTCTTCAGTTATCCATCTTGTTTTATCAGCGATTCTCCCGGAAGAAAGGTGGAAAAAGCTCGGCGGCGTTTTTGTTCGTTTGAATCCTCCCCCCTTTGAGTTCGAGCGAGTCTACCCTCTAGACATCCCTCTTCGTGAGATATACCCGATTAGATTGGTCGATGGTGCCACGGTCGAGTGCGGCTATCCTGTATTGCCGAATCAATTGATTTTCAAGGAATGAACTTCCCACCCTCGTTACCACCCGAATAACTTTCCGAATAACGGCGAGATAATATCTGGAAATTCTTCCAGGATTTATTTCATCCCTGAAAATTCGATTCGCATCGTGTACACCTTGGCTGGAATATTTCAAGTATAATGCATTAGATGGAAATCTGTTATTAAAATAATTACGATACGTCGATTTGTATACCGAGTATAGGTAATGCGAAAGGGTACTCTCGGTGATCGTAATTCCAATTATGAGAGAGGTCGATTGGAATTTATTTAATTAGATTATTCGGAATGACGCAGTTTTCTTTAGGTTGCTCTACATTTAGCGGGAGTTTAATCCGATCTTTTGCTAATTATATTTAGAGACATATTTAATTACAGGGAAGTCCTAACAGAGATACTGTGTTAAAATTCTAGCACATTAAGTTGGGGTAAAATTATAAATTCGATGCCTTTAAAGTGAGGGAGTATACCTTTATCGTGGATCTCTAAAGAAGCTTTTAATTTTATAACGTCGTGTTATTATTTTGTGAAATTGCATAGAATAGCGTTTAAAGTGTTGCACACTTACTTCACCATATCTAAATAAAACTTACAAGAAAAAAAATATATATATACAAAATGTTATAGAATTACAATGCCTTTCTTAAAACGGGATATAGGAGTCATGACATTACGGCAAACCATTGCAACTGTCGAAATGTTTAAAGAGCATCGGTAACGGCTAATAAAATAGAACTAAATGTACAAACTAATGGTGGAGTCTGCCAGTTAAATTTCACGATACTTGGAGGGGCGAGAGTACGAATCCGATCATACGTGTGCGAGTGAGGGCACTCTAATTACATTAAGCAAACCGGGACGAAACAGCGATACTATTTATTCGGCCGCGTGAGATGACGCGGGTTCAGTCAGCCGGTGGAAATGTTAAACAATGATTATCATAAACAATTGAGCGGACATAAGTACAGCGGGGGTCTGGAAACAACCCCCCGGTACGTCGGCGAATCGGGGGTGGCGCGCCGACCGCGCATGTGAGCGTACCATAGCGTGGAAAGAGGGTGTTGTGAGTTATGAGTGCTCTGTGATATCGATGCATCAATTTGGCTAAACGAAGGATTAATTTAATAACAAGTCAGCGGGGGGATCGTCGGATGATATATAGAGGCGGGAAGAACGGCGTGTCGCATTCGGACATAAGTACACGTACATGCGTCAATGCGCTCGTGCGTTCGCGCCGCGTCTGGCACGTCATTCAACGGGGCATAGGCCCTCTTTATTTCATTATTTTCCCGTTTCTTTCGCCGTAATATACTTCATTAGTCGGGGTAGTCAAAATAGACTGGGTGAAATTTTTAATTATCACTGCGTAGGGATCATGTGCTATAAAATTAGGGAGGCGACCACGTGCGCGGGTCAGTGCGTTCGCGCACTCGCACCGAGCCTGTCAGGTCATTCGATATGGCAGAAGCATTATTTATTGAATTATCTCGCCCCTTTGTTGCGCCATCATTATTCATTAGTCGAGGTAGTGAAAATTGTGAAACTTTTTGATTTTCACCGTGCAGGGATTATTTCTTACAAGCGTACTCGAGACTAAGGCCCGACTTAACACATTCGCGACCGGCAAACTTTTTTCCGTTTCAAATACCGAGTACCGGGGAAAATAATGAAATTCTGAAACTGCTTGCCGCAAACTTGTATCGTGTATCATCATGGACGTGATCCACGTCAGCGGTCGCGAATGTGTTAATTGGCGACTTCACGGAAAGTATAGAATGGCAACCCAGTCAAATTAATATCCTTGTCATTAAACATTTTCGAGCTCGTTGCGATAAGTTTGAACCGATAAGAACGTGCTTATTTAAAAAAAAATATCCTTCGAGTAATTTCATCAAGAAGAGTAAGGGTCTCAGTTTTTAATTCAAATTCGGACGGTTGAATGAAAACTGTTTTTACCCACGATCTACAATATTCCAAATCGCCTCGACTCCATTTAGTCCAAGCTTCGAGGTTCCCGTAATCAAATCGAAATCAGAGCCCTACAGCACCTTCCGAAAAGGCGTCCAATATCTCCCCTAGTCGATCCACCGCAAAATCCCTCATCCCTTTTAAACATACCACGGACTGACTTATCCGCCCAGAATCTAAATTCAAACGAGTAGCGACACTTGTTCCTTAAACCCGTGCGAGCGCTCGGGCGGAATCCTTCGGCCCATTTTCGCATGCAAATTAGGACAAAGAAAACAGCAAACGGGAGAAAAAAAACTTTTTATTCCTCCCAAAAATTTCTAAATTTCGCCCGAAACACAACCCGCACCAAAAGACACCCTCAAACTCCGAGTCCCTAAAATCGGAATGCTCAGCCGGTAACTTTTCCTTCCACCCCCCGTCATACATTTCGGCTCGAGTTTCTCGAGACTTCGAGATTCCGGCAATCAAATCGAGATCACCTCCCAGCGGTTCCTTCCGAAAACGCGTCTAATATCTCCCCCAGTCTTTCCGGCGGGTCCTCCGGTTAAAAACCCCCATCGACTAACTTATCCGAGGAGAATCTAAATTCGAGCGAGTGGTGTGTGACAGTCGTCTCCACACCCCAGGCGACTCGCGCGAGTGCGCTCTCGCTCTTTCCATCCCTCTTCGTTTCTCTTCGCGGGGAGGGGAGTGAAAGGGGAGAGGGCTGAAAGAGGGTGGAGTATCGGCCAAATGGAGTCAGGGCGGCGCGGGGCGCGGCGGGCGGGGAGGGGAAGACGCGAAGCCCGCAGGGAGGGGGAACGCCGCCCGGGGAGGGGGAAAGCCACGTACGGCGCGATAGGGCGTACAAACCGCCGTGTAACGCACCAAATTGAGTGCTGAATCCGGGATTACGTCCCGGTGACTGTCGGGCGGGCCGGGGGACGGGGGAGGGCGAAAGCACGGGCGTCGCGGGGGATGGATGGTACTCGCGAAACCAACGAAAATAGGGGAATGAGACGGAAAGGAGCCGTGCCCTCCCCACGGGTCCCCCCGCTCCTGACCCCCCCCGCCCTGGCCGCCATTTCGCCCCCGCACGAAGATTCTGCGCGTCTTTTCTTCCACCGCTGCGGATTGACTCCGAAGCTACGGCTCTCTCCAGGATGCGACGATCCACGCGCTTTTATTTCGATCTCTTCGACCTGACGATGACGAGTGATTAGAATAATGGTAGGATGTTTTGCTCGGGTGGATGGATTTTCATTGTTGGGTTTTGGCAGATTTATTCTGCGGGATTTTCTTCTGACAGGGTTGACTAAAAGAGGTGGAGTTTGGCGCGTTGGTACAGGTGCTTTGATTTTTATGTTTTCGACTTGACGATGAGGGATTAGATTAATTGTAGGATGTTTTATTTGGGTGGATGGATTTTCATTGTTGGGTTTTGGCAGATTTATTCTGCGGGATTTTCTTCTGACAGGATGACTTGAAGAGGTGGAGATGGCGCGTTGGTACAGGTGCTTTGATTTTTATGCTTTGATTAGATTAATTGTAGGATGTTTTATTTGGGTGGATGGATTTTCATTGTTGGGTTTTGGCAGATTTATTCTGCGGGATTTTGTTCTGGCAGGGTTGACTCGAAGAGGTACAGTTTGGCGCGTTGGTACAGGTGCTTTGATGTTTATGTCTTCGACTTGACGATGAATGATTAGACTAATGACAGGATGTTTCGCTTGGGTGGATGGATTTTCATTGTTGAGTTTTGGCAGATTTATTCTGCGGGATTTTCTTCTGACAGGGTTGACTCGAAGTGGTGGTGTTTGTCGCATTGGTACAGGTGCTTCGATTTTCATGTCTTCGACTTGATGATGACGAGTGGCTGGACTAATGGTAGGATGTTTGCTTGTAGATGGATGAAATATTGGTACAAGTAATTTCTTTAACGAGGTACGATAATTGGGAGCGATGATACGTTTGCATCACCTGGTAGACTTTGTTGCTACAACATCGGTTGTACTTACGTACAAAAAAAAAATATAAAAAAATCTTAGCCATTTGACCGAAGTATATACAACTGTACCGAACCTAGGTAATATTTATTCCTTATTTCGCATGTGCTTGATAAATAACCGACCGAGGCACGGCCAAACCTTCGAAAGGAGAAAAATTCAGTTACGAGAAGGCAGGCTCCCCCTGAATTGTTTCGGCAATACCTTTTCGCTTTCCGGAAAAGTAATAGGCCTCTTGTCATACAACGAGTGCACGCCTATGCATCACTCAGGGCGCGCGCTCGTCGCGCAACGAATTCATGGATTTATTGCGGGCCAATAACGTCCGTCGCACACCGCATAATTCGGAATGCCTATCGATACTCCCGACGCTAATCCAACGTGTAAAAATGGCTAACGATAAATTTCTCTTATCCGCTAAACTTTAATAAATCAACGTCAGGTTCGGCGCGCGTGCTAGTGGGCGCGCCGGTGCCCAGGTACCATCGATGGCTGATCACCTCTCTATCATATAAAATCAACATCGAGGGAATTGATATAACAAACTCGTAGATATAAAAATCGCCAGGAATATTCTGGTCCGGATTTCCACATATTCGTCAACTTTCTACAAACATAACACGATCTGCAAACGAATTCCACGAGGCAGTCCAATTATAATCCAGCTTCCTCTTATCGGGGGTGGTTTTGCGATCAACGCTCGAAAGACGGAAGATCGAGGACAGGGGTTCCCGAGAAACAGCATTAGCCCTCCCTCGAGGGAGTTTCGCCCGAATTTGCCCCATTTTGGAGCATTTAGGACCGGCCAAGCCAAGTGGAGGCAACGGTGCCCGGCGCAAAAGTTAACCTCGCTTCCCATCGAACAGAGTGCAGTGATACAGACCGCGCGCGCGGAGCTTTATCGGGAACACTCCGCGAGAGAGCAGGGAAATAATTAAAATGCAGATCAATAGATTGCGACCGACCGAGCGAGTAACCGACTACAACCGGCGCGGGAGGGGACCATTCGCCCGAACGAGCGAGTGGAAAATACATAAACCAATATGCGGTCGCGCGGCCACCAATCATTCGATCTATATCGCCGAGTTCGCTTGCGAATATAAAGCTTTCCGCCGAACTCGCCCGAACGTAACCGGCCGAAACATTTTCCGCTCTTCCGTTTCCGCCGCTGCGTTCTCGTGTGCGGATATCGAGCGCGGTATTGCCGGCCCGTGTAAAGATCTCGCGCAGATAAGGGATTCCTCGATAACCGCGTCTTATCGACACGGCTCGATCCGAAAACGCAACGGCGTCTAAACTATTGAATGCAAATCGCTTTACTTATCTATTTGCATTATGTCGTATACATTACATTTTTCTTCGTGTCGTGCGGGACGTGTTATGCTTTTCTTCATTTCTTGGCAAGTTGCGAAATGTTGGAACGGTTTTCTCAAAGTGATACGAAAGTGAGGAGACAATTGTTTATGGAAGTTTTCTTCCAACTGAGAGTACGGAATCGTTCGACATTTTACCATCCGAATACGAAGATCCTAATGAAGGTTCTGACACCCGTGAAATGTTCTTTCTTAAACAAATTGGACAAAATTATTAGAAAGAGATTAAAAAAAAATAGATCAAGATTTCATAGTGGTAGGATCTTTCTTAGGGTCTTTACATTTGTGTGGTGAGGTTTCAAACGATTCGGTACACGTAGTTTCGAGGAGTTTCATAAACGAGGTCCTTCGGGCCCAATTTCATATTCTTAAGGTCTTCAGAAATTTCATGTAAGCAGAAAAGTAAGCATAACGGTCGGAACTAGTCAATGAAATTGGAGATAAGATGTTACGAAACTACCATCGATGGGGGGTCTGAGATTAAGTTTTCAAATACCCTTGAAAGTATATTTTGTAATTACATCTTATACTACTTTATTGCATTTTCAAAGTAAGGGCGAACCTCTTTAGTTACGGAAAAAAAATGAATCCGCGTTTCCAGGTCCAAAATGAAGGCTCCGAGAAATCTTCCAAAATATCACCCACCGATCTATCCTCTGGCATGTTTTTCATGGCAAGACATAAACGATATCGTAAAACATTAATGTACTAGAAATAAAGGCGAAAACTAGTTTTATCATAAAACCCTTCTAAATATGTAGAGATTTTCGTATAGAGAACTTAAATTCGACCACACTGCAATTGAGGGATATGAGACACTTGCGGTACTTGGACCTCCCCTTTTTTTACATCGTGGTTGTACAATAAATCTCCCTTACCGGTTGAACCCTTAAGTACTACCCGGCTCGCAGCTATATCACGGTTTAGGTTACGACTCTACTCGGCGACCGCCACTTCCGAAACGGAAACAATACCAACCGGTGCGAAAAGAAAGACGACGCGTTCCCAGATCCAAAATGGCGGCTCTTTAGAGGAGGCCCCGGGCTAATACCACACACCGGACTGTCGTTTGGCGGTGAACGAATTGCGCGCGACACGTCGTTAAGAAAGAGAGATCGGAGCCAATGCGTCAGTGTCGGACGGGATGCACTATTCTCCGACTTGTCCACGATGAGATATTAATGACATCGCGTTGCGGCATTATAATGACCGCGCGATGATGGATCGGTCGGGTGCGCGGACGGACAGAGCGGCGCATCATTATAACGGTTGATATTTTCTAACGACGTATTTGCAATCTCACGCGTTAGCCGGACCTTTTTACTCCCCTTGAGAGACACGTCTTTCGATACTTGTTACGAGTCTCCTATTGGTATACGACGTGTACCGGCCACCGAATAAAACGAATTAACTACTCGCGAAGCTCCAGTCGAGGATGATTCGGTGAACTATTCAGGAAAGGAGAAATGCCCATTAACTTGTTCAATAGATATGGAGGTTAGTACCTGGACGCGCTGACACGTCGTTGCCCTTATGTTACAAGGTTCAACGTTCTCTATAAATCGGGAACAATGGATAACGGGAATTAGATCCACGTTCCTTAAGATGCTGTGTAACGAAACGTTTGAAATTCTTGTACCGGTGAGAGATGGACGAGTGCTCGAATGATTCGAAATGAGGTTAGCTCGATTTGATAGTGTGGACCGAATGTTGTGAATTGAATGTTCCATTTGAAAAGGGATGAGTTTGGGAAATTATTCAAACAATTAACCGTTAAATCGAGTCACCTCGACCCAATGTCAGTATATTAATCTGCATCTCGCACGCGCAATCTGACCCTTCAACGAATTCTAGCGTAGATTGTTTCGGTTAATAATATTTTTTAAACTACCTGGGATACACTACATCTCCAAGGTCTCGGAAATATTGCGGTCTGGATGCAAGAAAATCAGTGATAATCGTTCGATATACTATCAATTAACGTGAAGATATTCCGTTAAAACTCGTTTCCCCTCTAGGAACGATCGCATCAAAGACTTACTAAATATCTAATAAAAAATCAACGTTATTCATAATTACATTCATATACTTAACGTGGAGAAACCAATAGAGCGCGATTAACGTTAATTAACACCTACGCTATATCTCTCCCAGGTGTACGTGCATAAACTCTGCATTCTATTAAGTGTTTATCGGGAGGTAGAGTGGAGTCAAGAAACCTCGGACATACATTCTTCGCGTGAGATTAGAAGTAAAATTGGCAATAAAAATCAAATCAGCGCCACCGGTAGCGACGCCATTAAGGAGCGAATCAGCGGTCATCTCTTAGTCGGGGCTTAAAAAAATGATAACGATAACCGAGGTCCACGGGACAAAGGCCCTCTGGAGGCCGTAACGAGCGGCCTTTGAATGCACCACAGCGGGGCCCGGAGAAAGAGGGGCGAATGCCCACGTCGACTTCCTGTGCAGGTACGAGGGCCAACCTTCGAAAAGTCACCTTCCGCGTCGAGGCCGCCGGAAGGGGCCACATAGTAGCCGGGCCGCGACGCTAATTTGACGCTTTGGTCCATTGTCGCGAGACAGATTTGTGCAGCGGCAGAGGCTTAGGCCCCTGCAAGAGTCCTCGAGGCGTCGGGCCCTCGCCCTTCTCGGAAAGGGACCGCTCAATGCCGGGGACACAATGACTCCGACGGTGAGCCATTGCGAGGCCATATTGAATTATCCCAAGCGCGGATCCTTTCGGATGCTGAGATCCTTCTCTGCCGGAAGTGACCATCGAAAGGAGGAGTTTCAGTCCATTCGCGAGTCCATGGAAATAAATCGAAATGTGACGGGCACTCGGTAATGCGGAGGTCTCTTTTCACGCTTTCTAGCTTTTTTACGGCAACTGCGGACGGATTGGATGGTCTTATTAAGTTTGTGCAAAAATAAATTCTGCATTTTAGGTACATCCGATACTGAATACGTTACTTGTAACGTTTTGCAATTAAGTGTGTAATACAATAAAAATGGCATAAACAAGGTGTGGGTACAAACGCGTAGGTTTAAAACGTATAATGTGTGATTCAAGTATTTTATACCTACGGCGGTTGATTGGAGTAATTTTAGGACGTCTAGGATTTGCGCCATAAACATGTATTTTTAGAACGAAGTGCCAGGGCTCGAGATGTTACGAGCACGATTTACCCCCAGTTTCAGTTTTAGTTTTAAAAACGCGGTAAATAAACGCGAAAGCGCGTCAACTTCTTCCTGACCTCCCCTGTACGATATATAATCTTTGTATTGCGAAGCGGTAAAACCGTCGTTATTTTTAAGCAATAAATTAGACCGTTAAGTGGAGGTCGGGCCCCGACTTCGAGTGGAGGGCTCCTGTCGGCAAAAGTAAGTCCCAATGCCAGAGGACACTCCCATTGATTCGGTCCCTGTGTTACTCTGACATTAATTTAGTGCGTACCAACCTACCTATTCGAGATAGGGTCGCACACTCGACAACGACCAATCGATATAATTCCACGTTCAATCTTCAACTTAGAAAATGCCATATACTACTCGCTAATAAAATGGGCGATTAAGTGAAGGCCGTGCTCATTAATATCAAACATTTATATCAACACGTCATACTAGATGCAACATCAAAAACACGCACGAGGTGCGACTTAGGTGCCTATTCCCCATTTACCAATTTTTCCGTATATTACCCTTATTCGCACGATTTTCATCTCTATGTGCGATTCTTTCAGCGAGGAGGATTTATAAGGGCATTTGTAAAAATGTAGCAAATTCTTTCCTGGTATATTCGCATTGTGAGGCGATGGAAGCGTCTTTATTTGTAAACAATAAATTGGGCAGCTAAGTGAAGACCGTGTCAGCTCGACTGGAGGACCGAGGCAACTATCTAACATTTATATTAACACGTCATAGTAGGTGCAACATCAAAAACACGCACGAGGTGCGACTTAGGTGCCTATTCCACATTAACCAACTTTCCCATACGTTACCCTTATTCGCACGATTTTCATCTCTACGTTGCGATTCTTTCAGCGAGGAGGATTTATAAGGACGTTTGTAAAAATGTAGCAAATTTCTGCCTGGTATATCCGCATTGTGAGACGATGGAAGCGTCCTTATTTGTAAGCAATAAATTGGGCGGCTAAGTGGAGACCGTGTCAGCTCGACTGGAGGACCGAGGCAAGAATGAGGCCCCGTGGCAGAGGACACTCCCATTGATTTGGTCCCCGTATTGCTCTCGGAAGTTAAATATAGGTAATGGGCGATAGGTGCACCCTCGGTACACCGAGGGTGCCCGTGCCACCGCCATTCCCTGAATTTAGTCCTGTCAATGGACCGATATAACACTTGGGTGCATTCGCTGTAAGTGCGTGCGCGTCCGTGTGTGCAGGACGATGAGCGATAGGCCCGAAAAGGAGCAGTGACTTAAGCTTGTTTGTCGTCCTTTACGAACCGGAGCAGCTGTCCCCCTCGTTCCGCCAGGAATCCGATCCTTTCACGTCTCGTTACAAAACCCCCTGGCGAGTTTAGTCAGTATTAGCGTGAAATTTGGCCTTTCAAACGTTTTAATAGCGGCGCCCTTTGCACGTCGAAGGTGCGTCCTAATAGGAACGTCCTGGCTTTCGTTTCCAGGTTTCGCCTGTCCCTGTAGGCTTGACTTTTGATCCATCAATTGGTGTCAACCAAGATCCGTACGAGACACGAATCTCGTTTCCGGATTTTCATCGATTTTTGCGCAAACAATTATTCTTAATATTTTAGAGGTCAACATTATTCAACCCACCGGATCACATGATTAGCCGTAATTCTGTGAGGTTGTCCATTTTATACGGAGAAATCAAATTGAAAAGGTTACTAGGTTTATTCGAAGTATTTACCGTTTTACTATGTTACGTTCGCATTGTAACTATCGCTATTGAGGGATTCTAAGTAAATACCAGGAATAAATCAGTATGGTAACGTCTTCCACTGTAATCTTTACGCCTCGAATGAAATAATGCTTTCTCGGTGATACATTCGAGTCAGTCACGCCTTTTAGCCGGATTGACTTACTAACGTCACGTTTCATCAAGTACTCTCTAATCAACTTCGGATTAGTTCCGAAGATCGTTCGCTAAGTACCTAAGCCACCCTTTCCCCCTTTCATTCGCGTGGAAAAATCGGGGTATGGAATACAATTGACACTTGGGGTAGCAACTCGGAGGATAAGTCGATCGCGTTAAAATTCTTCCGAAGCGTATCCACTACGCCCTGTAAACAAGAGTTAAAGCATCGTTAAGTAACCCCTTGGGAAAGAATTTTTATCCCAATCTTATCGTTATAATAATTATTATAAATTTAGTTTACTCTAATATCGAGCTTCGTCTCTCGATACTGCAAGACTGCCATTTTCATGATCTTCTTCGAAAGGATATGTTGAAACTTCAAAAGATCGGGCTTATTTTCCCCATTATTCATTTCCACGCGATATAACAAGATGTCACGCATCGTCGCAGGAGACTAACAGCATTCACATGGCAATAACTATTTTGTAGAAATATCAATTACGCGATTGCTTCGCGGACATTTGACCTGGGCCTTTCCCCCGATACCAATCTGTGGATCTCCCATCCACGAAGAAGCCAAAAGAGGAGACCAGGGTGATCGAAGAACGGGGAACGGGGACAGGGGCAAATTGACACGTTGGTTGGGGTCCACGGTTGAGATTATTCACGCCCGAATAACTGCGGACCTAACCTAATGTAATCGGCGACGTGTGACAATTCGGCAGCGGGGCACAATGGGGCGCAGGCCCGTTGCCATTCCGAAATAACTCCTCCATTCGTGCCAGTTTGGTCTTCTGCCTTTTTATGGCTCTTTATTATCGCTGTTAATGGAACCTGGTCTTCCGTAAAATTAGGTCTCAATTACTCCAATGTGGGAACGTCATACCTCCCCGGAAGAGTGAACGGCTCGTTGCAGGGCAGACGTTGAAATCCCTCCTTTTATTCAACATCAGGGAATCACTCCAACTATAACGGTCGTAATTATCGATAATTGTGGGGAAAGTATCCGCAACGCGTTACGTCTTTTGCGGTACAAATGGAGAAATGTCTTATCATTCAAGGTTTTATTATTCAAGGTGTTGAGATAATATAAGGAGAGTTGATTTCCACGCGATTAAGGTCTTTAATTCTACCTTAAAAATGGCAGATGTTTGCATCTATTCATGCTTATAAGCTTAAAATAGTGCTAAAATTTCAAATACGGTACTTTGAATGCACAGCATCCCTTGCACCGGAAAAATATCTCGTTATTCAATGTAAACCGTGAAATACTGTATTATTACCTGTGGTATATTTTACGGCGTAAGATGGGATAAACATTCCATTCCGAGATTTTTAAGCTGCGATTGAATCGAAATATTCCGAGTACTACATTTTGATGTAAAAAATAAAAATAAATGAACTACGAGGATCTTGGCGAATTAAATTATGTCAAATATTCAGCTGGGAAATTGAACGATCAATGAATACAGGATTTAGAGGTTTATCCGAGATGGATAATTTCGACACGAACGTGTACTTTCTCAAATGAGGTATTCTCCGATAAAATGGGTCTTGAAACAGTGCGTCCTAAATTTCCCTCCCTCCGGACGGCGCGGTGTTTACACAGCTTCTGAATAAAAAAAAAAAAAAAACGCAAGAAAACGAGGAGAGCGAGCCGGCGAAAGGCCACGAAATACCGTGAAAATCCTGGAACAGGATATAAGAGCGACGTCATCGGTCCGTGGCGATCGAGGCCCGATAAAGCGAGCCGATAGATCTACTTATCCCTCTCCAGGTAATAAGAAGCGTACCCGCAGGCCCCCGCTCGTGTACAAGCCCGGTGGCAGGGTTGAGAGCGCGAGAGACCGTACATACATAAAGCCAAGCGAGAGAGAGGCTCTCTCTCTCTCTCTCGAGGAGTCGCTCGGTAACTACTCGAGCGATCGAGGGTCTAGCTAGCCGGCTATCCGGCCAGAGGGGGCCAGTCGGCTAGTTCGCTTACTAGCAGCCTCTTGTTTTATTCAGTCGGGATCATAAATTACGAGTTTAAACACACAATGAAAGACGCTTAACAAGAACCTAACGCGAGATTGAGAGGCTCCGCCTCTTGCGGGCGCCGCTTCCGGTGGAGCGGGTCGGGAGCGCCAATGGGATGCGGGCGCCGCCTCTCGAGGGTTCCGAGCGCGAGCTTCGGTTGGCCGCCGCCACCCCACTCCGCGGCGCTGAGGGTCTGGCCGGCCGCCCACGGGTCGCGCGCGCGATCCGCGCGCGGGACGTCGAGGCGGCAGCGCCAAACCTCGATCTCTCTCGACCGGAGAGGAGAGGCCCGGCGCGTTCCGTCGACCCGCACGCGGCGAGGCTCGCCACTCGGATATACTCCGTCGTCTCGCCCGACCGCGCACGTCAGGAGCGCCGCTGCCGCCCCGACTCGAAAGGGACTCGCGAAGGATCGGTCCGTTCGCGACGCCGGTCGTGCCGCACCTCGGAACGGGGTCCGGCTCCCGAGATGCCCGCGGCGTCTGCGGGAGGTTAGGTCGAAGTCGGAGTCCTTAGGACCCGGGAGAGGGGATTCGGACTACGTCGTCCTTGTGTGCCGCCGCAGCCCGTGAGGACTTTTCGATGGGCCTAGTCGACCTCGCGAAGGTGCACCCTGGGGACAGGGTCGAGAACGCCGGAGGGTAACTCGAGGTTGAACGCTGCGCGGTTTCCCGCGAGCCTGGCAAAGCCGGAATTTCGACGGTGTCCGGTGGACGACGCAGCCAGGAGCGGATATCCCGTCGAGGTTCCCCCGCCTAGCCGGTTCCAGGATCAAAGGACGCCGAGGAGTCCGTGGGACCGCTTGGTATCGGCCAGGGAGGACCCCGATCACTTCACGAGGTTCAAAGTCGTCGCCGATGGTCATCGGGGAGGAGCGCTCGCCCCTGGAAGGCGCCTAGCCTCTGTCCAGGATATCGGAAGGAAGAGCGGGGGTAGAGGACGGATCACGGGACTCTCTCCGGGCATCGTCGTCTCCGTCCGTCGACCAGCGGATCCGCAAGCGGCGCCGTCGAATTATGCGCGGGGCGAGATGGTGTGCTCCCTGACCAACCGCAAAGCACCCGGGGAAAGCGGCGAAGCCCTTGCGGACCACCAGCGGAGACTCTTGAGCGGAGAGCAGGCGGCCAGGATGTCGCTGAGCGAGGCCCACCGTCGGAGCAGCAGCCACCTGGACGGGGGGGAGCGCAGCTCCTCGGCGGGGTCCTCGTTGGGCTCTTGTTCGCCGCCCCCGTCCTCGGGGAGCTCGCCGCCCCCCCAGAGGCCGCCCTGGCTCCACGACCTGCACGCGGCCACCTCGCCCCATGTCCTGCAGTTCCTGAACCTGAGCGCGGCCGCGGCCTCCGGGGGTGGCATGCTCGCCAGCCAGCCGCTGGCCGCTCTTCACTCGATGGCCGAGCGCAGCCACCACCAACAGCATCACCAGCCCCACGCCGCCCTCCAGCTCTCCACGCCGCCCGGCTCCCTCTCCGCCCAGAGCCAGGAGCAGGCCTCGCCCAACGGCAGCGGCAAGTACAGCCCGGCCACCTCCGTTAGCTCCGTCGGCAACAACCCCCACGGCATCGATATGATCCTATCGAGACCCACCGCCGCTCATCCCCAGCAGGCCCCCGTGCCCATGGGCCACGCGCTGCCCGCCAACGCTGCCCAGCACCCGCAGACGCTCGCCGCGCCGCGCTACGCCATGCACGCGGGGTTCACCGCCTCTGCCGGTCAGTTCTTTTTCATCTTATTTTTGGGGGCCTCGCGAACACTTTTGGGTCAGCCTATTGACGTTGAGGGGGCACGTCTTATCGTTGATGTGCCCATATTTGGAAATATAGACACTATTGAGTTTTAAATTTGAGCATGCACACGGGGAGGCACCGTCTCAGTCGATTAGTTTCTTTCTTTTTTTTTTTAATTGGTTTTTTAGGAAGCCCTGTAGACTCTTTTGGGTTAACCGATAGATCGGTCGTGCCTTATTGTTGATTGTTTAGAACTTGGAGAATGGGGATGTGAGAGTTGAGTTAGTTCTTTTCTGGGATTTTGTTGTTGGAACTGGCTGGCTCTGATGGTCGGTTCTTTTTCGTTGGTTTTTTTTTGGGGTGCCTTGCGTATTCCTTTGGATTAGATGGTCGTCGAAGCGGGAGGTCTCGGTACGTTTGGAGGATGTGGAGGAGGGAGATAAATTCATTCTTTTCTGGGATTTTCTTCAGATTCCCTGTCTTTGATGGTCAGTCCTTTTTCACTTTTTTTTCGCGTCACTTCGTGCATACTTGTAAACTAACCGATAGCTGTCGAACCGCGAGATAGTCAGTTTAGTAGGTTTGGAAAATCTGGAACCGGGAGATAAATTTCTCCTTTTCCATAATTTTGGGGTTCGGATTTACCGACTGGGCAGGCCAGTTCTCAGTCATTTTTTTGTCACTTTGCCTACACTTTTAGACCAATTGATAGCTGTCGAAGTGTGACTTTTTAGTGGACGTGGAGAGTATGGATCAGAGACGTGAATTTCTACTTTTGTAGGTTTTTGTCGGCGGAACATCGTTTTTGTCAGTTGGGGTATACTTTTCGATTACATTGTAGTTGTCGTAACGTTCAATTTTTATAAACTTTAAGAATTTGAGATAGAGTAATAAATGTGTTCTTTTCGTCGGTTTCACCGGGGGATTCGGTACTTCTTAACAATTATAATCAATTCTCTTTCATTGGTTCACTATCTTACTCTCTTCTTGTTTCCTGACACCTGCCGATGCGTTTGGTTACTTGGTTAACGCGATAGATCGAGAAATAATTTTTTTTTTGTTTCTTCGACATTTTTATACAAGCCCAATTTAAAGAGCCGATAATGGCGACCGGATTCGATGTCGCTCAACTACCCTCGACAAGTTGGGTATAAAGGTGAACAAATTTTCTGACGTTCAACGAGTCTCAGGACGGATATTCCTTTTTGAAGTTCCACCGTTCAGGAATAGGATTTAACATTCCATACGTTAACCTGCAACACATTCGTTCTTGTAAATTAAAATCAAAACAGTGAGTGAATACAATGACGAAATCTCTCCCCCGAAGGTTTTCATTTCTGAATTCGGTCTATTGTACCACATTACATTTTTTTTTTATTACAAACATTGTACATGAAATTTTCGGAGAGGGAATTTTTTCCAACCCTAGTCTTTTTCTCTCATTTCAACTTAAACATAGATTGACTGAATTTTATGAACACGAAACGTGATTTTTCTTTCCTAGTTGTTAAAATCCAATTTGTTACTTTAAAGTATGTAATATGTATACGGTAGAAAGGATACTGAAATACACTGTCCCTAGATTATTTATCGCTCTTTTTTACTCAATATGAGAAAAGACTAAAGATTCACCATTTGCAACACGGTGGCTTCCGTCGCTCGGCGGTTCTTTTCTCTCGGATGGAATTTCAGATGAAACCGTATCCTCAAGTTTTCCGGCAACACAGACAAGCAATAACTGTGACCGACGGTGCTTATCGTCGGAAATTTCTTAAAGTTACGAGCCAACGGAAAACGTCGGGAAGCAAAATGCATTTTCTCGCGCGAGGTGCATTTTGAAACTCCCTAACCTCTCTCAAATTCGACTTGAACATCAAACTTCTGACGACCACTTGATGAAACACGGTAAAAGTGTGCGATTTCCATGAAATATTTTAGATTTTCGAATGTGTGAACCTGGAATCCAGTTTGAGGCACAAACAAAATTAAAAGGCTTATCGGAATGTTTCCGTGATGTGCCCTGTTGAGTTTTGTTTGTGGCATTTTTTTTTTGTACAAAAACCAGAGCTGTTCAAAAAGATAAAGAAATTCCGAAATCGTGTAAATTTGGGTTTTTCGACTCTAATGGGTTCTCTGACGTTAGGGAAATTCAGAGCCTCCCAGAACGTCAAAAACGTTAAAATGGTAATTTTCGAAATTTATTAAATTTTTTTAACAGCCCTGGTTTTTTGAAAAAAAAAATGGCATAAACGTCTACGTCACGGAAACATTCCAATAAGCCTGTTCATTTTGTTTGTGGCTCAAATTGGATTCCAGGTTCACACAGCAGGTAAAAGCACATTTGTTGCATTCAACTTAACCCTCTACTATATTTTGTTAACAACTTTTAGATTATTGCGACCTAAGGGACGGAATTGAAAAATCTTTCACCTCAATGTTTCCGATGAAGAAATTTCTCTCGTTCGGATTTTAAGACAATACGATTAAGTGATGTTTCGGCAACAGATATCAGCGATGCGTGGTTTATTCCTCCATTGAAATAAGATTTCGCGATGTTTATAAACAGTATAAAATTAATGTTTCACGAAATTAACGCAGATTTTTATACCTCCGGGTTTTCTCGAGTTTCCGTGCAATTAATCAGAAGAATCCTGTGTCTGATTCTCTGGACACCGTGCATTAAGAACATTCACTGGATTTATCTACTCCATTCTTCAAGAGATTATACGTGTAAATTATATGCGCAGTATGATATCAGTACTTACGAGTTTGCGCAAACACCGGGCAGCAAATAGTGCACTGCATATGCACTCGTGGTTTTTATTCTCGCCGGCTGAAATATACTCGTACGAGTCGTAGAATTGCACCGTGTTTAGAATTGCTTTAATGTTTATTATAAAATACCGGAGGAGAACGAACGTACACAGTGGGATTTCATTTTATAAATCCTTGCGAGCCCTCGGCAAAATTCAGTTATATTGCCTAAACAAAATTCATATGCTGTTAGGCTGTAAATTTTCTCAAGGGGGACTAAAAACGGTGCGATCTTTATTTCGCTTAGCCCCATGAATATCTAATGTGCTCCTATTGGTTCTATATTTCGGATGAACGTCCGAAACCTTTGTATTCGATGGCCATGTCCAAAATGGGCCCCTCGAGTCATTATAATCATACGACATATGGCCGAAGAATTCATTGCGAGGGTATACATTGGTGCTCACTTGTTCACGAAGGTGTGAAGAAATCATCCGCGAAAAAAAAAGACAATACAGACGACTGCACATATCGATTGCGTTGAATATTCAAAAGGTTCTTCTTTTTTTACAATATTTAAGATACATTTAAAATCCCCTGAAAATTGTGCCGAAATTCTGTTGTACTACCTAAAACGGTCTGGCAAATATTTATATACTTGTTATATTATATATTAATATTCCGGACATTTCAATTTTCGTCGTTATTATCCATCATGATCACTTTGCTCGTGCATTTCGTCACTTTCTAATGAATTACCTGTGCCGTGTATGATGCATTCATTACTTCCTGGACGTTATTCGATAATCCCAGGATTCCGCGTGTATAATATTTATGAAGCAGTATATCGGAATGTTACAACCTGGGAATGGGCATACTGTTACAATTATGGCGGTGAATCACATCTTGTCCGCATGTAATACATATTTCATGCACAGACCTACCGATGTTATTTACACGACTCTTATAATTAACGTTTAATAATGATATCATCGCTGCGGTCTAATCAATTACTCAAATTTTCTTTATAATTTATCAAGTCATTTATTACATTAAACCATGCACATGAATTTTCGAATATGTAACGTTACCTTCGGTAGGAAATACTTTTTACTTATGTTATTCCATTTTTCTGCCGCGAAGAGAGGAAATATTTGTACGGCCTACTTCTAGTAGCCCTCGCGTTCGCAAACGGAATGGAATTAAAAATTATCAGACTTAACACATCGCAGGCGAGAAATTGAATACCTGGATAGAAAGTACATAACGAGACGCGAGATTCCTCATTCGTTATGCGTTAACATAGAGCGGTATTAAACGGAGGTAAGCAAGGTCGATCTTCGATTCGTCCTCGAGGTAGGAATGTTGTTTACATCGGTATATACAGGTTTCTTCGCGGTACACAGTAAATACGTCCATTTCTAGGTTTGCCGAACCGTAAAGCATTCGTCATGTTAAAAATATAACCCCGCATATATAACACCGTGAATAGCTGTTTCGCCTAAATATAGGTATTTAATTGCAACCATAGAGGCCCGGTGGATATCAGTCTTAAAGGTGCTTTAAATACAGGTTCTGAATAGGCCTCCCTTTATGGCGTCACTAAATAACCGTCTTTAGCGGTAAATGCGAGTCCTGAATACGGGCCAAATATACAGACGCAACTCCCTAAGCCTTCTTTTTAACAGGTCCCCTCGGCGGGCCTTCTCTTTTCTTCGGCCTCCTCTTCTCGGATCTCCTTGAATTACTATTAACCTAACGTGTTTAATGATATATGCAATCACTCGACGGCTAATGTTTCCTTTTCCTTTTTTTTTTGTTCCAGGAATCGGTCAGTTCCAACAAAGGACGGAACCGAGACATCCTGCCGTCTACTGGCCTGGTCTTCAGGGTTTGGTCAGCGACCCCTTGGCATGGCGAGCCAGATTGCATACACGTAAGTCTCTACATATCTCACCAACAATAGGCGTTCATATCTCTCGGGACTTTCTTGTATATTTTTGGGGCTCGAGTGTCGCATCAAGAAATATAAGTCTACGTACATTAGTCCTGAACGGGTTTGCGTCGTATACATCGCGATTCCTTTACCATTTTGATGATTTTTTACCCTTGGCATAATTGCCAGATTGCATACACGTAAGTCTCTACATATCTCACCAACAATAGGCGTTCATATCTCTCGGGACTTTCTTGTATATTTTTGGGGCTCGAGTGTCGCATCAAGAAATATAAGTCTACGTACATTAGTCCTGAACGGGTTTGCGTCGTATACATCGCGATTCCTTTACCATTTTGATGACATTAATTACAGTTCTTTCGTCATTTTCGCCGTGATGTTCATCATCACGTTCAGAAACATAAGTCAACATCCATAAATGTCAGTACGTCTTCGCATATTTTTGTGGTGATTTTTACGTTAACAAGTTTTCGAGAGAGGCAGGCTTTAATTTTTGTTTAACCTTTTAGCCCACATTTTCATAATTCTAGCCTTAAATGATGATAAACTACTAAGAATTGAGATAAAGCTTATCGGTACAATGGTGGGCATGAGTCATACGTTTATATGCCAGAAGATCAAGTGGCACAAAAGTTCATATCAAATTTGGTGGATTTCTAGTCTTTTGTTTTGCTAGGAAAGTGTTGAAATTTTGAAAAGTGATGACGTGCACACTTGGGGCTTGTTGATGCCCGAAGGATGTTTTCGAAGGGTCGGACGAAAGTTGTAAAAGAAGTTTGCCACCAGAAATATGTGGTAATATAATGTTAAATTGATAACTGGTAATATAACCACCTCACGTCTCTGTATACGAGCGAAATTTATTGATATTCCTTCAAAGAATTCACAATGATGAATTGGAAAGTATAGCCTTTGACGGCCCCCTAGGGTAAAGGGGTATAGCACTCGGAGAGTTGATTTATAGTCATTGTCTGTAGTAGCGCCCCGTTACGTAAGCAAGTCTTATAAAATCGTCATCGCAAAAAGTCCTGCAGGACTCTTTTACCGACTTTATTCGCATACCACGGAATCCATTAAAAAAATAACACTCATTGAAATTCTCTGACATATTGCTGTACCTCCTGGTTATAAAATGTTGAGAACGGCTTTTTAAATTGTACGCCTATTATGATTTTATAATACCCAACCAATGTCGTTCAGTTCATCGATCGTCCGTACAATTTAGTCGTACCTTTTATTTAAAAGATTGAAAAATTATAACAAGAACCTTACGGCGTGAGGTACATGACTTTTTCGAATCGACAATCCGGTAAATCGACGAGAAATAGATATAAATGTAACACTGTACTGTGGGCGATTTTTCTAGTTATCATTTTTGAGGAAAAATTGTAATATAATACGCAATATGAAATTCTCCCGATATACCAGATGTTCCATTTTTAATATTGACACGTTTATATTAATTAAGGGGAGGATTTAATCGGACGATTTCCGATAAGTCTCACGAATCCGTAAAGTGTACAATAGCTATCGGTAACTAATAAACCTCTTATCAAGCTTATTCTGATAAGCGCCTTATGGTGCAGACTTTATACAGCAGAGCGGTGATTTACGCGGTTTATTAATTATTTACTCTTATATTACATGCATATCCTATGTCACGGCTCATCTTTTAGTCATTTTATCGAGAGATTCTAGCCGTGCACTAATCTTCGGGGTGATAGGCCGTTTGTCGCACGTTTCGTCCGGTGCAGGCAATCTAATCGCCGCCGTCTCGGTGTACCATGTCGAGATAACTGTCTCTATTGTCTCCCATGTCGTCATAACCGTCTTCATAGGATGGTAATAACGGATGATCGACTCGCAATCGAGCATCAAGGTGGACCCACATCGTAATCCTTGCACTTGGAAGGTTCTATATGTCGCAATTATGGCCATTTTTCTCGCCTCCAAAACGATAAAATTCTTGATAATTAAAATTAATCGATTAATACGTCTTTAGTTCTTGGAGAAGCGTCTTGGGTTGATAACGATGTTGTTTGGGTCGGTGTTAAATCATTATATGGTATCTTCGATGCTTCCCTAGTTGCGCGGCAATTAGTTCAGATAAATGATCGGAGGCGTCATAAATTTGAATTATCGGCTGTAAAAAATGGTTGATTGTCTCGGTGCAGGGATTGCCAGTTGTACAAGTAGGTACTAACGACACGCGGGATCGTATCTTATGGACCATCCTCCGGCAATCACATTACTTCCCTCCGTTTTAAGAGAAGAGCACTTCCACTAATTGCTATACACGGCCAGTACATGTACCGCGATGGGACGCGAAATAACAAGGTTTAAATCCATTAGGACGGATTTATGACTGGTACCGGTGAAAATTGAAAAAAAAAAATTAAAAACTGTCGTCGATTTCTGAAATAGAGATTAAGCAATTTGATTTCTTCTCTTAAATGAACTCTCCAAAACTACCCACTGGCTACGGATGTGAAGTCGATGAAAAATCTCTTAAAAGTGAGATAAAATAAATGATGAATTTTTTTAATTCATTGTACATCGAGTAATATTTTCAACCGTTGCTTGTAATAACTCAAATCGTGTTTTGTCCTGCACGATATCCTTCGATATTGCCAAGTATACGATAATTTTGATTATTTTCTCCTACTTTCATTTATCTTGAGTTTAGGAGTATGATAAAGCGTCAAAGGTGATTTACTTCGACGAATGGCTATCGCAGAACACGAGGATTAACAGAGGTTCGGAAATACAATAAAAGTCTAATACAGTTAGATAGTTCCCCCTAAATGACACTCGTTTCATTCGTGGCGGCGAAAAGTCTTCCCATTCTTGACTCGGTAATCAATCCACCATACACTATATGGATCCCCCACGTGCCATTGAACCAATTGCCGGAGTTTGGGTGCCCTAATCACTGACCTCTCTGCAGGAAGACTTAGCGATTATCAAGGATGAGTGGCTGCCACTAGCGAAACGGCCACTACCGAGGGTTACTATAGGGGGTTACTATAAGGGGTTACTATAGGGGGTTACTATATAGAAGGGGATGCTGCAATGTATCTCGCAAAGTGCCGGAGAGATCGAGAAACCTCGTTCCGGTATTAACGACGACGTCGAATACGGTCAGCGAAGGCGTAACCATGATTTGTATTGTCTAAATTGTTTCTAGTCTACATTGAATTGTTCCGTTAGGGCATTCCAATGGTTATGTCGTTTTTACAGGTGATCTTTGAAATAATACCGCAGACAGAGGCACAGAGTTAATCAGTATAATGTAATGGCTTATAACCAGGGAGTCAGTCAATGAAGTCAGTTAAACGGCAAAATGGTTCCCCGGAAAACGACAGAACTTTTGTAATGACCTAATAAAATGAAGCTAAACAGCCCCATCGGACGACCAGTTGGTTGTCCCACTAGAAATTATCGATCTCGGCTAAACCTCTAAATCCTCAATGTTTTTGGGGATTTAGTTTGAAGACAGAAATTGCTGTCGCGTTTTGTTCACTAATAAGAACCTCGGAGTTCATTCTTGCGATTAGGATCCTCTTCCAAGTCTTGGAAACGATTCAATTCAATTGGAGCTTGAAAAACGTCATAACAGAATGGTTATTACATTTAGTACTTGGATTTGAAAAGTTTTAAACAATTAATCATTGTGGAATGACGGAGAAAATGGCCTAAATGACGAAAACCTACTATGGAAACGTTGGTTCGCTGCATTCGTAAAAAGTAAATTTTGAGACGTGTGAAATTTAATGTTACTATTTTTCTTGACTATTTGCATAAAATTCTATTCCTACGATCAGAAGTGAATTTCGGAAAATCCGTTCGCGCTTTTTCCGACTTGATAGCGTATGTAAGGCATCGAGCCGAGCCATGAAAGAGAGCCAGCTCGCGTCAAAATATTTTCACAGGCCTTCGAGATTTTCGACGAAGGCCTGGGAAGCTCGGAGATGGAATGTTGGACCGGAAAAGGACACTCGCTGACAGATTACTAGGAAAACGTGACGGAGAAACGATACAAGAGTGACGACATTTTGGAAAGTGCATCTAGTGCGAGCAGTGTTCTACACCGAGAAAAAGGAAAAAAAAAAGATGCATTAAACCAAAGAAATATTTCTTTCAACACTACCAATGAAATGTTTCGTTTTGCATCCAATTTATTCGAATTTATTCGAGTTGAATAATTATTCTATGAATTGACGAAATATATTCTTTGGTTTGATGAAATGTTTTGTTTTTTTTTCTCAAAAACGGTTCTCGACGCTTTTTAGAATCTGACAATGTCATCCTATGAAATCCATCCTTCGCAATGAAAGGGCTGGAACGTTGAACTAATATGCGAGCAGTGGTGCGCATTACTGCATTACGGCGACGCATTACTGCAACTCGGTTGCTCGTACAGTTGTAGGGCGTTTTTAGTCCTCCAATACTGCAGGGAGCATTGCTTATGCGGTTCTGTCGCAGCAGTTAGAATGCGCCACACTAGGCGGAGGTACCACCAGAGTGCAACCGGTAATAATGGCAGTACTCCAATAGTACCGCAATAGTAGCAGTAACGCTTCACATTCGCCGCCAACGAATGCACCGGCTATGAGTCATGCCGCAAAAGAAAACCAGTTCAGGATTGCATAAAGTTCGCGCGATTCCGGAAATGTTGCCAGAATCCTGCGACGCAGAATTGTGTCGTTTCTTCGTTTCCTTCTTTTTTTTTTTTTCTTGCAAGCCTTGAGTTTTCGATCATTTATTGGCGATCATTGGTAATTCCTTTTACACTCCGAGGGATCGAGGAACCGATTCGAGGCTGCAATCTGCCTGGAAAAAATACAGAAAATGAGAACCGTTTGAACTAGAGTTGACTCACGGTAGATATATAACAAATGTGTAACATAAATGTTTATGTTAATGCTCACCAATATTCCCCCGGAGGTTCATTGTGCCGCGGTGATGGGTAGACAGATTTTAAGGGAAGCGGGACTGCTTCCTGCGCCGAAAATACCCCGGTGCATGTATCGTGACAGCTGTCACTGTCACGTGTGACATGACGAGGATAGGGAAACGTGCATATGACATATCTGGCATTATCTACTGCCGCAAGAAGAATGCTTGCCGCGTTTATGTATTACGGAACCAAAAAAAGAAAATAGGGTTTTATAATACGATGTCGATTCATTGTGCGCTTCGGTACTTACTTAACCGTTAGACAAATAATGTTAATTCGGGGTGTCCTTTCACGGCTGATACAAAATATCCGTTATTGTTCCGATTGTTCGACGGTACGGCAAGAGCAACTATTTTCAAATAGGGTACCTGATAAGTCGCCGTTCTTACCACTATCAGCCGAAGGAGGAATCGTTGATACAAGTTCTACCGCGATACCCAAAATGTGCATTAACCCATTTGCATGAAGGGCTGAATGGTAGTGACCAGTAAAATTGAGCGTATATATACGCTCCGGTGATAATAACCAGAAAAACCGAGCGTATATATACGCTAATCATGCAAATGGGTTAATCGTATACACTTATTACTTACACCTCCGCGGAATTGAAGGATACCTTTTTTCAATAATCTCCTGATCTCGTACAATTACATGCGACAATAGGAAAATAAGCCATGACTGCGCATTCGCGATAACGTTTTCTTTATCCCGCGCAGCGGAATCGTTGCTCGCCGATACATATTACAAAAAGCATCCCCAAGTAGCTGCGTAAAATCCGGTCGTAATAATCCGTCCAGGACTCGAAAGAAACGAACTCGCCCGGTAACGGGGGAAAATCTGGGGAAACGGCGTTTCGGTCTCGGGGGGGTCGGCACATCGCGTCTCCCCGTATCTCGAGGCGGCCGGGGATAAACACGGCGGGAAAAGAACGTTAGGTCCATTTACACGGGCGATTAAGGAAACCATGAAACCGCGGAAAACGGCACGTAAAGCAAAAGAACAGGCGGCGGCGTGCGCGCGTCCCCCTTTAAACGCATAGATCATCCCCGGCGGTAACACATGTGACTCGACGTAAGGAGAGGGCGCGCGAGGGGCCGACGCGCACCCGGTTCGCGCAGCTCGCGGCGGCGCACGCGCGGCGCAAATAAGAGGGTAGAGAGAGAGAGAGAGAGAGAGAGAGAGAGAGGGCCGTTAGCCCGCTGGCCGCGGGGCGTTGGATCTAGAATATCATATTCGATGTTACGAGCGGCCTCGCCCCGCCTCGGGTTCGTCCGTCCCCCTCCCCCTCTCCCGCCGGGCCCTCCGCTGTTTCCACACTTACTTGAATAACTCGAGCAATATTTTAACCGCGCCCCCCCTCCCCCCACGCGACTTAGCCCCGCGTGCGCCGAATGTATATACGCCCATATTATATATATACACGCGCGGGTGAGATATATACGCGATATAACGCGTACGCGTTAACCTCCGTGGATTCGATACCTCGAGGAGCGAGCGGCAGCCTTCCACGAGCCTCAGGAGGCATCGACGAACGACCGCCACGGGAGCGACCGTGCCCTTTATTTATGCTTCCTTCCCGCCAATTCCCAATAAAAACCCCGGACGGCGCTCGCTCGCTGTTCGCGCCTCGCCCACCCCTCCGACCCCCATTGCCGGCCCGACCGTCGACCGCCGCGGACGTGCGCACCGAACTCAGCCGAGCGACGCCCTCTCTCCATGCCGACACTTCGACGACGCTTTACGGCCGGAAGATGCGGACGCAGCTTTTTCCGGGGACCGGCAGGAACGGGAAGATGCTGACCCAGGAGACCCTTCGTTTCTTTCGCTCGACGCGGGACGCGCGGAAGGGACGCGGAAGGACGGTGGCCTTCGTGGACTGCACTGTTAAAAGGAATATTGTAATTTAATAACGCTTCTGTTGGAAGTTCTGTTCGGAGATGGTATATTAATTTTATAATGTACTTTCAAATAAAATCAACTTTCCCGACAACCCGACAGTTTTTGGTGGCCGAATGGTGGGTGATCTCTGGTTAACCGATTCACTCGACACCTACGAATGAGATATCTCGTGACGCGGTACTGTTTTTTTTTTTTATACGATTTTTATGAGTTTTACAGTTCAGGTCAAACGATCCAAATTCAATTTATGTGGCGGACGGGAAGAAACGACGAAGTAATTGCTGATTAATGGTACGGAGAGTTAGGGGTCTCTATTTAAACCTTTTAGTGCCGGGCAACGATATACCGTCTTGCGATAAGTGAAAACGATTTCGATTGGCACTAGAAAGGTTTTAGGACTTCACGGATATTTCAAGAATTAGCCATTAAAATTGCCGAAATTGAACGTTAGCTCTTTATGGTCATCGGTTGGCAATTCATGTATGTGCGACATTGTTTGTAAGATATCTTGTATTAACTGTGATCGATGGAAATTATTGATGTGGACGTAAAGACTGCACTTCTTATACGACATGTTGGTGTTACAGTCTCGCAGCAGCTGGGTTGTCAACAGGCCATGACAGGAGCTGGTGGAGGCGGTGTCGGGGAACACGAGGGGAGTAAGAAGAAACACACGAGACCGACGTTCAGCGGCCAACAGATTTTCGCCCTGGAGAAGACGTTCGAGCAAACCAAATACCTGGCTGGCCCCGAACGAGCGAAACTGGCGTACGCCCTGGGCATGTCGGAGTCTCAAGTCAAGGTAAGAAAAGTTCCTTCCAAGATAAGGGAGCCGGATAAATGGACGTTTCTCGCTTTGACGAAGTTTTCGTTTCACGTGGAACCGTCTTGGAAGGCTTAACACATACCTAACATAAAATAACCAGAAGCGCAGTCCATACGGCCACGTGTTCCATCGGTATGCTTCCGGTGTACGGATATTCTAATCGCGAATGCAGCGCTACATTTCGGACCAGTCAGAAAAAAAAACGTTCACCACTGTCAAAAAGTCACAGTCCAAGATGAGGAAAATCAAACAATTCGACTAGGTATGAATCGCAAGGTATGAAGGCAATACCGCGTGTGAATTAAAAGTCGGCAATATCAGTGGTTTACAATAAACGAAACTCTGTCTCACGTACGTAACAGTTTGTACAGTCATAAAGTGCGAAGCTTAGGAGATTGTTTGACCATTTTTGCAATTTTAAAGCGGCTCCTTATGATCGACAATTTGATTGGCCTGCTTGTGGGTACATTTATGCGAGGTATGTGGAGGACTCTCTTTTGGTTACGGCCGGGAAGGAGTCCACCTCGCGGTGCGCTCGATCGAGTCGACAAGCCCAAAAAACACCCCTAACGGATGAGGCAAAATAAGTGGTAAAATAAGTGGCGACGCGAGGAGCTTCGCCGCACCTGCGTCCCCGTCCTCGCTCGCCCGGCCGCGAAAGAGACGAAAAGGGATGAGAAACGGATGGAAAAAGGGACAAACATCGGGCATGAGCCCTCCCTTCGTCGGGGGAGTCGACGTCGTTCTCGGTTTCGGGCTCGGGGCTCCAACCTCGTCCTTATCCCGGGGCTCTCGGCCCTGAGTTGCGCCGTTCGAGCTCAAATCCACCAGCTCCTAAATCCCTCCTGATTCCCCTGGATCCGCAGACCCTGTCGCAGGCGTTTCCGGGACGAATTGGCGTGTCTCTCCATCTGGCGTCGATGTGGCGCTGTCGTCGGCTCCTCCTAACCGGCCATCTTTGCATTTTCACGGCAATTTAAAAGATAATCACGGTGGTCGAATATGGACGGAGATACAGAGAAAAATAGGAAATATGTCCAACGGAAATATTGCGTTTTGAGCCATTCGACGACCTCGAATCCAGTATGGTGAACTCCCGTGTAACGCGAATTCCCATAACGCATGTTATTTATATTATTCGTGTCATATGAGGAAAATTTTCGGGTATACGTGATCTTACACAATGCGTAATGTATTGACAGCGTTTTACGGGAGTTTAATGTACAAGGCAGGAGTTTAGAACAGTACTTTGGGTACGCTGGGAACAAAACATCTCTCTTCACATTTTTTGTTTTTCATTCAGAACAAATTACAAATTTGTACCATGTGTTCTGTGACCGATGCTATTAAACTCGTTCGTTCAGGCTCTCAATGCGATGCTGGGTGTTTTGTACAATTTCCTTTGCGAGTAAACGTGGAAAGAATTCAGTTTGCGCCGCGTCCTTGTTCCTCTTGCATCCTTGACATGCGCCATCCTTGCCACGCCCTAAATATGGCCCTGCAATAATTAAAAGAATTCCTTGAAAGATTCGAGGAGATGGTAGGATGTTACGAGGACAGAGTAGCAATGGCGTGCAATCAACGGGAAAAATAACGCGCCACGAGGGGCTTTTCTGGCAATTTTTTAATAAGGATAAATGTAAACGCAAACATTCGAAACGGGCTTCTCCCTCGTCGAGGCCCTTCTCGGTCTCGGCTGGGGTTTTGACTTATCCCCGCTCCGTTAGAGCCCAACCGAGCTCTCAAATCTCCCCCGATTTCCCTGATGTTCCCCTGATCCCCCCCGATTTCCCTGGATTGCGAACCCCTGTCCCTGGGAGGATCTGTGCCGCCATATTTACATTTTTATTGAAAGTTCGAGGTCGCCGATCATCGTCGACGACACGATGCGCTAAACGCATGGTACGGGGAAAAGGACGTTTTACTGCCCTAAACATTCTAGAGGCACTTATTTAAAGTCTGACACTATTCGTTTAAAATTGTCATTTCCTGGCAAACATGTTTTGCCGTTTCATTGACATTAAGTAATCACCAGTGACTTACGGATTACCGATGACTGACTGACGTTGTATCACTTTCGGTGCTACTTCAATGTTCACCTGCAAAAACGACGGAATCTTTGGAATGACCTGATATCATTATCCGTAGTATAAATTTAGGTGAAAGGAAAAATATCACATCGTGCCGCTGTCAACGAACGTCCTAACGAGTGTTTTGCTCCGTGCGCGAGCTGACGGTCCCGTAATTTTTTTAAACAAGGCTAAACGTAAAGACAAACATTCGGAACGAGCGCACCCCCTTGAGTCCTCGACCTCGTCTCCGGCTCCAACTTATCTCTATCCCCGGGCTGGTTTCCGGTCGCGCCACCCGGGCACGACCGAGCTCTCAAATCCCCTCCTGAATATCCTGATGCTCCCCTGATTCCCCCGATTCCGCTGGATTGCGATCGCTTGTCCTCGAGCCCGGAGAACGCCTCCATTGCTGGTTCGACTTCTCTCCGCGAGGCGGCGCCGTATCCTACTTGCTCGAATATCGATCGACGATCCTCGATGAAGAACCGATGCGCCAAATACGCGACCTAAGTAGAGAAGATAGGTCGATAATAGTACAGGAAGCTTAGAAAGCGATATTGTGCTCAGAATGTAATACCACAATTGTTTAAACGCAACTATGATAAGTAGTTGAATGTGGCGGAATGCAGCGGATGAGTGGTTTTTCTTCTCGCTGGGAAGGATTCCGGGATTATTGTTTATGTGATTAAAGTCAAAGACAGATACTCGAAATAAGTACGTTCTTTGGCAGAC
This sequence comes from Orussus abietinus, assembly GCF_000612105.2. NCBI lineage: Eukaryota > Metazoa > Arthropoda > Insecta > Hymenoptera > Orussidae > Orussus > Orussus abietinus. The sequence continues at coordinate 424,404 of NW_019394271.1, read as the reverse complement.
GTCCTTCTCGATATCAGCCTGGAATGCAACTTGTCTCTGTTCTTGAGCTGGTTCTCGGTCGCACCCCAGGATCTCTCAATCTCCCTCGTGATGCTCCCCTGATTCGCCTGGATTGCGATCCCCTAGTCGACGAGCTCTAAAGGACTGCTACCTCTCGTAGTTCAACCGCTTGCCGGGACGTCGCGCTGCGGACATCTCTTCTAGTATCTTCAAAACATTCACAGAATATCGTTAAAATAACGTACTCAATAAGATTGTAAAAAAAAAACCTCAAAATCCGATATTTTTAAACTCACTGACTGAGCTAGTTCTCTTAATGAGGCATCGCGTCCCTCGTAACGAATTCTTCTTCATCTTATAACGCGACATCGAATGGCTAGCTCTTCTCCGCCATGTTTAGAAGTCTGTCGACTGCCGACCGGTGATTCTCCCCGATGTCACGATCTACGAAAGTAAAGATACGAATCGGTTCAGGCGGATGAAAAATTGGGAAGGAAAAAGCCGGAAGGTCGGTTAACGAGGGCGTCCCGTCTCCGACAATGAATTATCCGCTTCTTATAACGAGCGCGCCTTCTGGCGGGCGTCCTTCTCGGTCCCGTCTCGAGCTGCAACTCTTATCCCTATCCTCGGCTGCTTCCCAGTCTCGCCGTCGGAGCTTCGAAATCCCCCCCCGCCCCGTGATACTCCCCTGATTCCCCTGGATTGCGATCCCCTAGTCGGCGAGCCCCGAGGACGGCCGCCACTTGTAGTACGACTGCTCGCCGCGATGTGGCGCTGTCATTGGCTCGTTCCGCGCCGCCATATTTACATTTTTATTGAAAGTTACAAGTCTGTGTTTGTGAGCGATGGCGAGGGAGGATGGTCGGAGGGCGGATCCGGGGTGACGAGGGGCGCCGAGGGGGAGGGGAAAGGGGGCAGAGGGGGAACAGGAGGGTCGTAGTCGTAGTCAGCGGAGGGTTGGCATTCAATTACCTCGGATTTCCTCGGGAAGCGCCGATTCGTTTCTACCTATATACGGACTATCCTCGGAACGAGATTGCCTTTTGTATCTGGACCGAAGCCGTATTTTCCAAAATATTACCCCGGCATTTACATCCGACAAGGGCCGACCAATTGGCTCTTACAGTCGTTTATCTCGCTATCTGTCGTCGCTGTTTAACCTCCCTTATTAGGGAAGGACGGATTCCCTCCGTCTACGAATAGTCATCCGGTGATTATTAATTAGCGTCATAGTTGAAATGGGACGTTATTATGAAGTTGTAAAAATGGTCCCTCAAATTTGGTCCACACCTTGGTTTTATTGCATCGCTCTTTGGGTCATGGGAAATGGAAAATCACGATGGGCCGTTTATTTCCAAAATATTCAATATTTTATTGTAACGTGACTTTCTTTTTATGGATGCACGTGTCAATATTTTGTAGACTAGGTGAAGTCCGATATCACGTGTTTACTTAATTCACTTGAAAGGAGATGTTATTTTTGCGGACTTAGAAAAACGGAGATGTAAGACGTGTACTTTTCGTTTCTGGCGTGAACAAATGGCTTCTGGAGTTATGCATTTAATTACGGAATAGCGATGTATCTTGGGTAATTAGTAGTGCCGTTGTTGATCAATCCTCTTTTCTTTTTTCTCGTCCTAACGTGAGCATTAATTTTGAGCTGGGTGGAGGACTCGTCTCGACGGAAGAATTAGCGAACGTTGGCTGGTATTACAAGAAAACGGGCGTTTGGAATGGAACCTCCACTGTGGGAAATCTAACCGCGGAACAGGAAAATATTCATTCTCGTCGTGCACGACGGCACTCTCATGGGATCCGACCAAGTTCTCGCAGGAGGGAAAAGCTCCGTACCTCGTTTCACCCCGACGTCTCTTCCCACCCTGAATTCCCCCATCGTCGATAAACGCGTTTCCTTTGATTTTTCTTCCTTCTCGATCTTGATTAAATTCGGAGCTCCGGTACGAACTCTTCCCCCCCCGATGCAGAGCTGAGTAGGACACTTCCCGTGGAAACTGGTACCTCTAAAAAAGGAAACAGGGGTTCATATCAGTCTTCTGGAAGATTTGAAAAAAGCGGGTCTTACTCACAATCAGAAAACTCATGCCGTTCCTCGTCACTCTTTTCTTTACGTATTCCCATGAAAATTACCGAACAATTCAAGGTGCCATGAAAGTGGCATCCGAGGGTTCAATTGTTTATGAAACTTTTTTTTTGAAAAGAGAGCGCCGAATCATCTGAAATTTTACCAGGTTAACGCGAAGGCCCTAAGGGAGGCCCTGACACTCGTGAAGTCTCAATATTTAAAAGCCTTTTTTTTCTTATAAACCATTTTGAATTCTTCATAAAAATGGAATTTCGTGGGCGTCAGTATCTTCCTTAAGGTATCCGTATTCACGTGGCAAAGTGTCAAATGATTCGGTACATCCCCAGTTTGGAGAAAAGTTTCATAAATAAGGCCCCGCGGAATTAAATTTCCTCTGATCTTAATCGAAACATAGGAGTTCTAGATTAAGGAGTCTTTTCGATCCGCACCCCTCCCCGTTATAGCAGCCCCTTAAATTCTATCGAGCCAGTCCACCTGAATTCCCGGATAATCCCCGAAGAAAGGGGAAAAACCGCTCCCGCGGCATCGGGCGAGATTAATCCAGAGCCGCGAAAACCGCAGGAGGCGTCCGGGGCGATCGACTCTCCGGTCGACGACTCGCGTCCCATTCGGCGCCCCATCGGGCGTCGCCTGGACCGGCGCGAGCCCCTCCATTAGTTTCTAATAGGGCGAAGTGAGAGCGCCCGGCATTTGCGAGCTAAAGAGCGTGACAGCCCCGGGTGGTTTCGCCCCACTCGAGGGGGAGCGGTCGCCGGGGCGCAACAAAAGCGCCGCGGCGCCGCCGCCCGTGGGTGGCCGCCGGTTCCCGAGGGGGGGGGGGCGTAGTTGTTTACGGCGGGGTAATCTGCTCGTCGACGGATACCAATATCGATGACGTCGATTAGTACGGGCGAGGGCCTCCTCCCACCCGATCCCCGTCCCCGCTCCCCATGTATCACGGTGGTGTACGTACGTACGCCATGGGGTGGCAGGCACGACGTGATAAATCACGGCAGCAGGCGGCGGCCTTCCCTTCGTTCACCTCCGGGCTCCTGCACCGGGGGCGCCTCTCTGCCCCCGAAATTAGCCGAGTGCACTTGACTCCATAAACCGGCCCCGGGGCCTCGATGCGAGTCTCGGAACCCCGGAGGCGTTCCTGCGGTTCCTTCCGCTTCCGGTTCTTTATGGAACTTTCCGCTGATGCCGGGGACAAACCTAGGGACTGTTAACTCGGAATTCGGTGAAAATGAATTCCTTCTTTGAAAGCAGATTGCTTTTGAGTTCGTATGATAACTATGCGATTCGGTAACAGATAACGGTGGGACAGTGCATCGGCGGTTTACAACGATTCTCAGGGATTTTCGTATATTTTCGGGGGAAAAATCTATGACTTCCTGAGGGAATATCCCCTTGGTTTAGACCGTGGATATACGCTGTTAACCCTTTGCACACCAATTGTTGAGATGTCGATTGCTGATGTCGAGTCACACTCGACAGAGGAGTGCAAAGGGTTAAGGGGATACGAAAGTGGTGTCGAGGAGGTCTCGTTTATGAAACTTTTCTTTGATCTGGGTGTACCGAATAGTTTCGAACATTACAACGTGAACACTTAGGCTACAAGGAAGGGCCTGGCAACCATGAAATTTCAATTTTTTTAAATATCCATTTATAGACGTTCTTAATATTTTGTTACAAAATATGAAATTCCATGGGTATCAAGGGATATCCTTATAGCCTCCGCAATCACGTTGTAAGTTCAGAAACGATTCGGTACACCCAGGAAAAAAGTTTCATGACCGATCGACCTCTCGAATGGCACGTTCACGTCGGACACCGACATACAAAGGATTTCGAAATTTAGTATACGAAATTTCTAACAGATCGTTTTAATAGTCCAGGATATACACGTGGAACCCACTCCCTGATCTAATTACGAAGGCAGGAGAAGGACGGAAACAAAAGGGCTGTTCTCCCATTCTCCTCCCTTTTCCGTGTAACGCGCAACGCAATATGGCGACAGCCTATCCAACAGCAAGGGAGGGAAAAAGTGCAGCCCCCTCCTCGCTCTCCTTTCTTTTCTCTGCCTTCACAAGAATATCAAGGGAATGACTGGGTTTGCGGGCTCCATATTTTCTACGTCTATGGCCTCGGCGCGGTTTTTCGCGGGTTACATGCGAGACCTCGCGATAACCCCTATCGGTGTCGCTACCACCTGCAACTAAGGGTTGCCCTTCTATCAAGATCGAGTAACGGTGCTTCGTCATGGCTTTATGGAGGAGCCCCTGTCCAATACCGACCGACTCGCCTTCCGAGTGTTGGCTTACACGCGTTACACCGTATCGGGTGTTATTAGAAAATGTGGCCGACCGCGCGGCCGGGAAATAGATTTCTCGGGTGTAGGTGGTACGTGGAGGGTTAGCTTGCAGAAAGGGGGTCCAGTCCAGTGTTGCCAGATGTACGGATTTTTCAACACATGTACAGGGTGTTTCCTAAACATGCGGCAAAAATTCAAGGAGTGATTCCTGAGGTATTTTTATGAAGAAAAGTTCATATAAACATCTGTCGGAAAATGCTCCCTAAGGGAGCTACGCCCCTTCTAATGGGACACCCTGGGCCCAAGGAGGGGTAAATGTGCCTCGTAGAAATTTGCAATTTTCTTGAAAATGATTAGCCCTATCGATATGAAATAAGACTATCTTTTTTACGTAAACATCCTTCAGGTATCATATTCTAAAATCAATATGTACAAAAAAATTTCCATTAAAAAATGGAGTTATTTTTACCCTTAATCCCTTCAGTATGGGACGCTTCTGATTAAAATCTTGAAATTCTGAGCTCCGATTCTGATTCAGCGTCAAAAGTTTATCTTGTATACCAAATTTCATCATTTCAATGTGGACGGTTTCGAAAATATTGAGGAAAAACCGTCTTCAGGGTGCCCCATTTGAAGGGGCGTTGCTCCCTTAGGGAGCATTTTTCAACAAATGTTTATATGAACTTTTCTTTATCTTATTACATTTATCATATCGGGTATTAAATAAATACCGACGGTGGAGATTTAGTAATGATTCCTACATGAAAATCCTACGCAAAAATTGATTAGATTTGCTCATGGAGGATCCAATCTCACTATTGGAATCGACCAATCAAATTTTGCATAGGATCTATATGCAGAGGAGGTTAAACATCGACTTGCTTTCGTTCACGCCCGATTTGCGACTCTTTACCGCGCGACTGACCTAACCTCAATTTCGTACAGTTCATCATTATTCCCGGATTTATGGGCAAGAATTCAAACGCGCGAACGACCGTCGTTCGTATCGGTGCTCGGGGAATGTTATTCGACGTTACTATATGAGGTGATATTAGAAAATGTGCTCAATCGTGCGGAACGAATTGCTCCCGATACGAGGGTGGGAAATAGATTTCCTGGTTTTCGGTTGTACGTGCAAGTTACTTTCGGAACGGATGTCGGCTTCGCTCCGTCGTTTGTCTTGCACGGGGAACGAGGCACTGAGGGATATCGCTCGATTTTCTTCTTCGGGAAACGGGACACTCGGTTTTCGGATGGATCGCTTTGCTTTCCGTTTACATGCCGTTTAACCCATTTTGCGTCATAAGGAAGTATGAAAAAGAGGGTCCTTATCACCAAATTTCAGGCCGAATATTAGTGACCAGTAAAATTGAGCGTATATATACGCTCCGATGATAGTGACCAGGAAAACTATATATACGCTAATGATGAAAATGGGGGTAGGATACCCTCGCAACCGAAAGGATGAACCTTTTTAACCCCCAATATCTCGGGAGTAGATAATATCAAGAATTTGACAAATTTTTACACGGTATCTTTTATTAAAACAAATCGTAGATTTCATTGAAAAATATTAATGATTATATGCGTTACTATAATTCGCGGAAAGTGATGCTCTCCACGTACTCGGTTATGGTGTAGGTATGTGATTATAGATTCACGGTAAGGTTGAAAAAGAATAAATAAATACGGATTTGTGAAACAGAAAGTACCTGTGTAATTTGTCGAACGTTTGAAAATTGTTTTATTTTACTGAAGAAAATAACGAGAAAACCGCCTCTTTTGTATTGAAACGAAAAATGTATGTATTTTAATAAGCCCTTTTTCGGAATATTGCTCCCGACATGATGTGTATAACCTTATCTAATGTGCTTCAAAATATTGAAAGATATGGTTCAAGCCGTTTTTGAGATTTCCTGTATATCCATAGATGATCATTTATTCTTCAAGTTTCTTTTATTTAAGCACGCACGACCGTACCAACCATAAGAAATCATCTATCATCGCGGCAATTTTTGGATTTTTCAAATGAATAATAGCTTAGAATTTGTAGAATACAAGTTTCTGAAAAAAGTTTAGAGATGATAAATGCTTTTTCGTCTAACCTCCTCCTTTTTTATAAGCTTTACGGTTTACATCCTATTACCTTGTAATTGAAAATCTCGATTTCGGTGGTTTTCGTCGATCAAAAATGGAATTCCGTCGCTTGAATGATTCTCGACGCCACGGTTGCTGGATTGTTGTTCATACCGGCGCTCAGGGAATGTTATTCGATGTTACTAGATTGTAGGTTAGTTACAAATGCGGTCCACCGTGTAAAACGGATTACCTCGAGCACGTGAACGGGGGAAAACATTCGCTGACCATTTTGGCCGTGTACACAGAGTCACTTGAAAACGGACGAATCGCGTTTGGTCAATTTTGGAAATTGCGATACGATAAGAATTTAACCAGACATTATGAATAATAATGTCACTGACATAACTACAGAGTTTAACTTACCCTAAGAGCATCCAAGTATTTTTGCCCTTGTCGCATTATCGTTGCAGTCGGCCATTGAAAATGTAAAAAATTATGAGAAATTATGAAAACGTAAGTGTTACGCGACGCCATTTTTAATTTTAGGGGGATGCCGCGTATGTGCGTGCTTTGCAATCTTTCGAAACGTTATGTACAGAGGTCTGAATTAATACCCTTTTTTGAAGGAAGGGTAACGAGTATAATCTGTTTTATGTTAGTTCATGAAACTTTTCTACGAACTGGGTGTCTCAAATCGTTTCATACTTTAAAACGTGAATATGGAGACCCTAATATAGGTCCTGAAACTCGTGATATTTCATTTTCTATAAACTATTTTTAAAATACCTATAAACAAATTTGAGAAGAATTGAAATTTCATGAGTTTCAGGACCTTCCTTATAGTCTCCCTATTCACGTTGTAAAGTTTCAAACCATTCGGTAAACCGAGTTGGCCGAAAAGTTTCATAAACGAAACCTCTTCGATGCCACTTTCACATCACCTTAAGGTTACGTGGATTTTAATTTAATTTAATCCTCCTAATTTAATTTAAAGAAACTAATCGGGATTCCACGTAGGGGCGAAATGCCTGTAATATTTTTCGAAAATGATACACGGGAGGAGCCTTCGGGCGAAAACATTGGGGAAGGATTGCATTGATTCCGAGTTGCTTGGCATCGAGGAATAATAAAATTTGCTCCCGCGAAATTTGATTCCGGAATAAAAATAGAATGCCGGCGGTAACACGAATCGGTGAAGCCATTTGATCTCAGGGCGAGGACGAGGGGAGGGTGGAAACATGTCGATATGGGGAGCCGCTGCGGGAGCGGAATACAGAAGAGCGCATTATCGTCACCAGCCAACCATCTTCTTCGAGCCCGAAATTATTTATAATTTCGGTAGATCATTTCGAATAACACAGTGCATGATCTGCAGAACGGTGTAAGTAATACCTCCCGACAGGAAATTGCCTCCGCGCATTGATAACGCCAATGTCCACATTTGTTTACTTTCGATTATGGGCGAAAATCCGTCATTTCCTATAACAATCAAAATTAATAGAAATTTGAATACATTTTTTACGCACTTCATAACTTAAGTTTCACATAGAAGAACGTAAGGTGGAAAAATTACAAATTAGAGAATGTAAGAATAGACTTAACATTGTACATTTGTCGTGTTAGGGCATTTTTACTTGAATTTAATGTAACATTACGTTACAATTTTATTTCATTCAACTCAGATGTTGAATGTGATATTACAGAGTCAATATTATTTTACTGTCATTTCTCGTGGCATCTAAATAACAAATGACTGAGTATGTACATTTACATGGGCATTTTTATCAGTGTACAAGGATTTACCCTCGGGTGGATAATTCCTAGGTGGCTTATAAAATATTTAATGTTCAGTACTTAATCGTCGATATTTCATGAAATTCTGTCCATCGAGTGTAATTTAAAAAACATTAGAAAAATAAGACGTCCCGGTTTCAATTCGAGACCCTTGGCGTAAAATTTGAGTAAATTGTATTCCTTCGACAAATTTCACATTACTTATTTATAAAACGTATGTAGCAAGGGATCTCAACGTCGACTCTATTGGTTACAAACAAAAAGTATTCAGGGAGTTGTTTAAGAAATATTTGAACATGAGCAATAGATTGCACGGATTTAGCTAGATAAACTGGCAATTTTAAGAAGACTATTCACCCATGCTAGATCAATGACGCGCTAAAAAAAGGAACCCTCCAGTTGAGCGTGTAATTCTTATTAGCAAGCAAATGATAAAACTCGAGTCCCCCGAATTGGCCCTCTAGCAGTAGAGCCACTTATCGATCATGTACGTACAAGCGTGTCAGTCTTATCGTGGCGTCGTTTAAAGGGCGTAACTTCGAAATAGGGGAAAATGACCCCCGGTCGAAGATCCCGAGACAAGTGTTTAAAGTTGGCCGCGTTACGATAAAGCCACCCCCCCGGGTTGAGTTTCGCGGATTTACTTTGGTTGCACCCTGCGGTTCAAATGGGCCGACCTCGTATCCGACAAACCCTTGGACCTATCGAGGAGATTAGATTTCGATCGGGCAGTTTGTTAAGGGCGCGTCGGTTTTAAAACCGTGTCCTCGGCCAAGAGGGTCGCACCGCGGCCGAAGGGGTTCTCGTGGCCGACTTAATTCCCCGACTTTATTCCGGGCGTCGCGGAACAATGCCACGGGTTTGGATAATCTTGATTTAATAAATCTAACAGATGCGTGACACGCGCGAGGGTGCGACCACCGACGATTGCGTCGCCCTATAATGGCGGATGCGTCACAAGAACCACACGAGGCGCTCCCCGCTCGGGCTTCTTCCATCAAATAGGGATTCGACCGGACCCTGACTTTGCGGCCCAAATTGAATATGTATTTTTTTTATTTAATAAATTCCCCGGTTATCATCCATCCCATTAGCGGGCCAGATGTGGGGCAAGGGGAGGATGAGGGAGGGGCCGAGCGAAAATTTCTATGCGAGCGGTGTTTTCGAAAGCTGACGTTTTAACGAGGCGGAATTTATGATTCTATTATCCGCAGATATTGATGAAAGATTAGGTACGTTATACAGAAGCTATTTCGAGTGATGTCCCGAAAGTAGGTGAATTGATTAGACAAGATTCTGGCTTTCATTACTATTTTTTTTCTTATTTTTTCTTTTGTGGCGATAATGTGAATGCGGATGTGCTACAAAAGCCAAACGAGTCTTTCTGCTTGAAGCCTCTTCCATCAAATTTAACCCGACTCTGACGTTGCGGCTAAATTGAATATGTATTCCTTTTATTTAATAAATTCCCCGGTTATCGTCCATCTCATTAGCGACGCAGATTACGGGGTAGGAAACCGATAGGGGGTCGAGTCAAAATTTGGACGCTCCTGGTATTTCGGGATATTAATATTTTGACAAGGTAGAACGTGTTTTTTTTTCTTTTTTTTTTTTCATTCGCAGATATCAATGCAATATTTCGAGTATGTTCATTGTGAGAAGAATATTCCACGCATTGCTTAGCAACATATTTGACTGTACTGGTGTTCTTTCTTATCTCTATTTAGCAGATTGTGATATATAATATATGTGTACATACCTACTTTTTTTTCTACTGCATTACTATAATGACAGACACGTCACGAAATCCATACGAGGGTTCTCGCTCTTGGAGCTTTTCTCATCAAACAGGATTCATTCGGACCCTGACGTTGCGAACAAATTGAATATGTATTTTTCTTCTTTAATAAATTCTCCGGTTATCATCTATTCCATTAGCAGTGCTGGTTAAAGAGATAGTAGAATGAAAGAAAAAGAGACGGGGAGTCAGAATTTGAATATCATTATATTAAGCGCTGATAAAGATATTCAAATTCTGACTCACCGTCTCTCACCTAAATTCTCATCTAAATTTTCTTATTCATATTGAACAATATAAAATATCACATATATTGCCACGAGGCATCCCACGTGTCTTCTCGAAAATAGGATTAACCACGATAATATTTAGTGTTTTTCTTGCCTATTTTTCTCTACAATATTTCTCTACGACTCCGCATTGTTAATGGCATTATCGCCATTAAATTTTTGGTCGTCTCGGGGTATATTATAAACTTCTTTAAAAGGTTGAGGGCTGCGAAATTCTATAAGAAATTGGCGTTTGCTCCTAATTCCCGTAAGCCGATTAAACGTTGGGTCGCAGGGACGCGACAATCGGCGACGCAGCAAGACTGCAGGCAATAAGGACCACAATGGGGAGTGCGTGAGTTGAATATGAACACGGGTATATTACTCGTGGAAAACATATGCGCAACCAATGGCACCCTTTTCATTCTTCAAAGGCAGCTGGGTAAATAGCCGAAAATGCCTCGGCTATGAGCTGGGAGGAAATTCGGCAAACTCGACTTCTGGACTCTCCTTTAGAATTTAGCCAAGGCGGCTCCTTTCATCCAAAAAGGCCAAACGAATTCAGTCTAATCTTGTTAAACTTCGCGATATTTCCCTGGGTTCTATCAGATTCAATAATTCTCCTCTCTTTTTTTTTTTGCTTAAATCGCCTTTTAATCCACTGATTATGTGTCGAGATCGCGGACGTTTGTTGCGCGGACCTCGCGAATACAACTACTCGCTTGGTATTAAATTCTTGATATTCTTAAGAAAGGCGGGCAAAGAAACGAAAACGAGCAGAGGGGCAATTCTTTCTCTCTTCCTCTCTCTTACTGTCGGATAGGCCGTCGCCATTGCACCGTGCGACCATTTCACGCGAAAAGAAATAGAAAACAGCCCCTTCGTTTTCTCTGTTTCAATGCTACCATCTTTCAGGGGTCAATGCGTTCTAAAATGCGTTTTAATCACAGTGAGTTTAAAGTGGGATGAAAATGCATAATGCATGCTTCACGGAGGAATTTAAAGTAAAATGTTTTCAATGTCTCATACTGGCGAACTTGGGGAGGCCTGAAAATATCCTATTTTTTTTTCTTTTCTTTCTCCACGATGTACACGATTTCGGCATTCATTTTGATTGAAATGCATTTTGATTGAAACTAAACCCTTTTATAGTCAGATCAAGGAGCGAGGGCGGTACATCCTGCGCCCATAGTCGGGATGGAAAAACCTCCCTTAAGAATCGGCGTTCGACTTGACTTTGGAAGGAGACCGGGTCGTCCGACAACGAGCTCGAGGGATTTATCTACCGGAAATGCCGGTATTTCGGTGGCTAAGACCGCTTAGGACTAAATCCGTAGCGGCATTGTCGCGAAGGGACGGAGGTGTCCTACCTGCCCCGTCTCTCCTTATTTCCAAACCTTCTCACAGTTTGTCGTCCTAGGGGCCGACTTCCGTGGTCGCCGGCCATCGGCATTGTTGACTTTTCACAGCCCGCCGTTAGTCCCGCCTCGAAAGTCCCGACTGGAGGCAAAAGTCAGAGTCCTTTCGGTAGCTGGTGGGTTCGAGTAATACCTGCCTCGGATATGGAACATCTCCCGATTGACATCTGGCGCCCGTTGTTAGGTGCCTTTCTTCGCGACCCATTAGTACGGATTGGCATGTGGGAATAATGGCTATCCATGAAAATCCACTACGGGGTTGAGAAGGGCAAACATCGAGATTTAATATAAGCGGATTTCAGGCAAGAATACGCGGCCGAAAGTTAATTTATTGGTCGGTCTCTATTCCCTCCAACGTTTCCGTTATTTATACCGGGGCTAGGTGTTACGGGGAGAAAATGATTTCCTTTCTCCCAAAGGAATTGTCTTTTTGAATGGAGTTAAAGAAATGTGGCCTTCAAGAATGCCGGGTCTTCCAAAAATCGACGTCTTCGAGACGAGCTCCGCCGTCGCTTCGTTAGGATGTTAAAACCTTCCTCTAAAATGAGCGATGGAATACCCACAAAGTGCATTGTAGGGTTTATTATGTGTATTGCTAGCTCTTTGGAAGTTATCGTCGCCAACGTCGGTGGCACCCCCCGTTGACAGCGGTAAACCCGCCGACCGGAAAAGAAGGAGGCGGCGGAGACGCGTCCTGTCAAAAATCTCCCCAGCTTTTCCATCTCCCTGTCAGGGGATTACGGCAGGCCCCCGAATGTGACGGATATTTCGTTTCACTCGTCACCTTGCTGCCGGGAAAATGTAGCCCTACAGTAGCGGAATGTATCAACAATGAGACGCTGTTCCATCGACAAATAGTTCCATTCAACGTTTTTCATACATCACGTATCAATGTCCAGGTATTCGTTTAAAGTAAAACTTTAAAAACTACGTGAATAAATGTATAAAACTCACGTTCAAATCCCTAGACCACTGCACACTAGTAAAAAACCCACATTCACGTTTCCATTCACAAAATTAAACATGGCGCCTCGCGGATACGCGATCCTATTGGTTGCCAGAGACGGTCACGTGATCGGGCCTGCGCACGGCGATACGCGATCGTCCTTATCTCGCGGTCGATCGGTATCCGGTTGGGAAATTGGTGCATAATAACGAGCGAAGAACGGAGGACCTACAATTTCCTTTATTAACCCATCCGGCGTTACAATTTCAGCGGAGTAACCCGAATTACGCCATTTGGACGTCCGACGGGGGTCGAGGCTCGGCGCAACGACGGAAGGCATAAAAGAACAAAGCGTCGCCCCCCGGAGATGGAATAAAAAAGGGCAGGGACGATCCTCCCCGGTCCGCTCTCCTCTATCTCGGCTCCTTACGCCGGCGTTCTTTTAATTTCCATCCAAGCAGCCATTAGGTTTTACGAGAGGCCCTTACGTTTTAATCTGTTTAGCGTCTCACGGCGCGGTCTTCGGTGCCGCGCGGCCTGGGAGAGCGGCCATATTGAGAGAGCGTCCGTCACGGCGAGTAGCGAGCCGCGAGCAGTGAGCCGCTCGGCTCGACTCGGCTCCACTCGGCTCTACTCGGCTCGACTCGGCTCGCGCCTCCGGATTGGGGGTGGTTTGCGGGTGCAATCGCTACGGTGGCGCCCCGTGCTCCCCTGGCACCCGTTACGTTAATTAAATACATTGTTGCGGGGACACGGACACCCAGTATGTATTTCCAGCTTTATAGGTGCGGAGGGGCACCTTAAGTGAACAACACCGCTTCCGCCCGGTTGCTCCGCGCAATTTTGTCCGGGACGCGCTCTTGCCTTGCGATCGTTTGTCACTTCTCGGATGGCGAGGACTTCATCGCTCCGCTGCCATGCAGGTTAATGCTCCTCGAGCGTTTCGGCTACTGATTGAGCCAATTCGTCTTTAGGGCTTTGTCATCGTTACGTTTCTAATCCGTTTGAAGGAAAGGTAACTCAATACCGAATAGTAAATACAAGGTAGACCCTCGACCATTATCAGTGAATTTCTCAAACAAATAGCGTTGCCGTACGGTGTCCCATAAAAAACCATAAAATTTAAATTGCCGTTAAAATTGACGACACCTAAAATTAAGCAGTGGTCATGCGTTTACGTTATTAGTTAACAGGAAGCGCTATAAGAAAGAACAACGCCTTGTTATGGGAAAAACGTGTTACAAGTACATGCAATGTTATACAGAGACGGTTCGAAGAATTCGTGGAATTTTCGGTCGACAAAATGCGCCAAATTATTGTACAATTCAGAAATTGATTATGAACTATATATAACCGCAGCAAATCCATCATATAGTATAATACAAATAATGAGTTATGGTATAAGATTAAATCTAGCGTTCCTTATAGAGCACCCTATACGACTGTTCCGTGATTTCGTGAAACGTCGACGATCGGTTTTAAGAGAACCGCCGTCTACATTGTTAGACATTCGGTGTGAAATATCGCGGGGAGGACCCGCTTCCGAGAGTTAAGTCAACATCAATTCGAGATACAACTCGAGAGGTGATTTTTCTCGCGTCGGGGTATGAATTTAGGTTCCGGAGATATCTAAGCCGCCTTATGGTCATCTGGTTGCAGGTCTGGTTCCAGAACCGGCGAACCAAGTGGCGGAAGAAGCACGCGGCCGAGATGGCCACGGCCAAGAGGCGGCAGGAGGAGGTCGAGGGGATCGTCGCGGAAGCCGAGGCCTCGGCCGAGGACGGGTGCAGCGACGCCGAGGCCGAGGGAAACGGCGAGACTGCGGCCAAGAGGCTCAGGAGAGAGCTCGAGCACCAGTACGGGCCGTGAAGAAGCCGACGGGAGGGAGAGAGGAGGCGTGGCCTCCGGGGCCAAGAGGCGGTCCTCGTCGGCTCGATGCCGAAAAAGGAGCAGAACGCGCGAACGGATAAACGTATCGAACGGGTGAACCGGCTAGACGACGAGACGTCTTCTCCCCCTCTTGCCTAGCGCGTTCTTTCCTCCCGACTCGCGTCTAGTCCTAGTCCGAGCCGGTCCACGTCCCGATTCGTCGTCCCATCCCTTCGGCCGTTTGCACACGTACCGGCAAAACCGGCGCCGGCACCACTATTCTGCTAAAAACAATGTAACTATCATTTAGAAACAACATTCGTTGTCCAATTTGACGCCCCAGGCTTAACGTCGAAGATAATGACTAGGTCTGAGTTTCGCGCCTCTATATGTATATATTTGGCGCGAAACTCTACCGAATTACTTAATTTACATTGTTATCATCGAAAATAACCGGTGCCGACTTTTCTGCCGAAAACAATGTAACTTTCATTTATTTACATTATTACCTTAGAAAATAACCAGCGCCGACTGTTCTGCCAATAACAATGTAACTTCCATTTATTTACATTGTTACCATCGAAAATAACCGGCGCCGACTTTTCTGCCAAAGACAATGTAACTTTCATTTATTTACATTATTACCATAGAAAAAACCGGTGCCGGCTCTGGTTTTGCCGGTAGGGTGCAAACGGCGTTAGGCTCGGTCGGACCGAAATGAATTACCGAGCCTCGTAAACGATCGTCCCACGTTCGGAAGCACTGATTCTTGTGAGGTATTGGTTTACAAAGCGTAAAGGCGTAGTCTTATCAGATTCTTAACAACACGTCCCAAGTGGTCGGTGTAAACTAAGCCTATTGAAGTTAAGCAACGTTGGGCGCGGTTCAGTACTCGGATGGGTGACCATCGTGAAAACACCGCGTAGGGTTGTCTCTATAATAAAACCTGATCTTATCGGACTAAAATCGAAAACGGAGACACACTCGAGCTTTTTCTCATAGAACCACGAAAGATACCCGATATCACTCGAACGGAATTCTATTTCGACGGAATTGTGAACTCGGCCAAACTCTGACTGGATCGTTAACGACTGATTTTCATTATTCGATGGATTCGGGAATACGATTTTCTTTCGAGCTACTAGAAAATTAGCAAGTCGAGCTATTGGAAAACGATTACTCTAGTTTATTTCATCGCTTAAAATGAGAAAATATGAATAGTCGGTAAATGTGAAATAGTGACGTTCACTTTGGTATACGATAGGATGGAACCTCGAGATGTGAATTTTCAAACAACTTCGGATCAATCGAGTAGGACGAAGACGATCGAATATTTCGTATTTATTCGTACAGCTGGAAAGGTGGTAAAACCGACTCGACGTTTCAGGCCGCCTGAACATTTTTTAAACAGGCTGAACATCCTCGAATTTGCATGTTCGAATTATTCAACCTAGCTCTCGTTTGGCCTAGAGTACTTGGCTCGGTATTGTTTTCTCGAATAGTTCGAGTATTTGAAGGTGCTCTTAAATCGACGGGAATTTAATCGAATTTCGGTATCCCTTTCCAGATTGAACGTTCAATTATTTAGCAAAATCTAAGCGATGGTTCGACTTCGGCTTGTCCACTCCGTACGTGCGCGGATCCGGTTTCGACGCGCCATCTCGCGGCCACGCCGTGCATTATGTGCAGCGAGGTGCACGTCTAGGGTCACGTGATCCCGAAAATGGTCACGTGCTCGGAAACGGACATGTTGCGTATCAGATGTAATTTAGATGCACGTGAGAATCATTTGCGAATACATGACAGTGCTGAAATTCCGAGGACGGAACAGTCCTTAAATTGCCGTCGACTTGACAAATATGACCGCTATCGAAAAGAAATTCCTTCAACGTTACTTCACAATTAGTGTAGTAACTTCATGCACTGAATTTAAATAGAAGAATTCAACGGAAATAACGCTCAAACATTGCATTTCACGAACTTTGCTGGATAAGTCGATGACATCAAGGATATGCAATATTATAGGGATCGTTCGATTCCTGCATGTAAAAGTGAACATATTATCCACCGAATTAATTTATTTACCGCATTTGTTTACGGTTCTCGGTATTTTAAGCGCTACTCTTAGATCGGTCCTCATGCCTCAAGATTGAACGTGAATTGTATAACGCATGATTTGAAATATTGGTTAGTGTACTAGAGCCGTTGCGACCATCACTTTGTTTTTCTTTTTTTTTTCTTAATTCTAAACAAACTAATCATAGCGAGTAATTATAGAAATCCTCGAAGAAGTGCGCAAAAACTAGTCATACAGTAGAGCAATGACGTTCTTGTACTATTTGCGCAGATTGAATGTAAAACCCTTGTAAATAACATTACAGTGGATGTTTCGGAGGCGAGATTTCTGTTCACGACTGTAATTCCCCGCATCCTCGCCGAGAATGTAATTAACACCTGCCGTTACTCGAACCATCGCTCCCTCATTATTTTTTACAGTCGTTTCGTTATGGTCGGCCATATTGCAAATCGCCGTAAGTTGGGGGAATGTTTTTGCCAAGTGATGTCGAATTTAGGAGATAATGTCGATTCATAAGTAAATATATATATATAAATATTCTGACCGACTTGTGACGCAAGAAAGCAAGTTGGACGCCAGGATAATAGTCGTGGGCGACGGGCGACTTTGTATATTCTGTAGATACAATAAACGTGAATGTGATATTTGGTGTTTAAATGCGGATACGGTATAGATAGACACGCAGGGTGTTGCGAGAAATCAGAACGTCGTTACAGGTACCCGACGATGAGTACTTGAGAATAATTTCTGACAATTGAATTAATCCGCCGTGGCCGTGTAACACGAGGAGACATTCGGCGGCAGTTTCTATCTACCGAAGGAGTAATTAACACGTTCTACACATTAACGTACACGGTGCAGGTCTTGAGGTAGTCAAAGTGCAAGGCCAGCTCATTTAAGCACTAATTGTTTCTAAGTGACATGTTAGTAAGATTTGCTCGTCCTACGTTGCAATTCGTTAATACAATTTATCGAAGATTAATGATAAGGTTAGGTCTCACCAACCAATTAGTTTATGATACAATTTAAATAAATCCTCACTACCCCGCAGTATTGGCATACTTTATAATTATCATTACCGTCAACAAATATCATTTACTAATGATAATGCCGAACGAAACCTGAGCCATGCCAAGTATTCCTTTAATTTACAATAATTCCAAAACAACCCACTCATATTTCCTATATGTATAGATAAGATGAATCAAACTTTATTTCTAAACATTTCGTCATTAGCGAACTAATGATGGTATGTAATTTATACATGACGGCATTAAATATTACTTTTCGATTGCATTTCGCGCGAACAGGTTATTAGGAATTTACGTCGTATAATCCGGATTATTTTTCAGTTATTGTTCCTAAAATTGAAGAAATTCGGGAACAATACAATCGTGTAACGACGGTCCGCTTTCACGAACCATCCTGTATATGTATATGTACGTATGTCTATTTAAAACTGTATTTATATATACGCGGCTTTCCGAGCAAACATTGCACCCCTCTGCGACGCACCGTCAATTGCGACAATGCCAGAAAGTATAAATAAAGGTTGCAATGATAACCGAAGGGGAATTGTCGTAAAGACATGCCGATAACCTTCTCCCATATTTGTACAGTTTAAAGCTGGGGAAGTGCTTCTCTATACATATATAAATATATTATACATAAAATCTTATTTTCCTCCGTACTTAACTAGCACTTCTCGTTTCCTTTTGTTTTCTAGAGAAAGGAAGGAAAACGGAGAGAGAGACAGTGAATACCGTAGAGCTACAATTAAATCAAGTGAAATATTAATATGTACGCACGATGGCGCAACATGTTGGGGAGAAATGTTTACGAGAAAGATGCACGTGGACAAAAAGCATAATCGTCGCTTGTTTTATCCAATCGTTCGGGAAATTCGGTTAATAATGTAGTCGATACCGGGAAATATTTACAACCTGTTAGTTTCCCTCCTTCGGAGCGTTAATGTAGGTACATATATTTATTCGAATATATGACAGACGACGTGCGCTTGAAAGATATTGAGGAAGAAAAAAAAAACAGAATATGTAACCTATTAATGAAAATAGTTCAATAGAGAGCAAACCGAGAGTGGGTCGTTATATTTATAATTTGTCATTTGTTATTTTGGTCATTTCCGTTCCGTGGAACTATTTTAACTCTCAGCCTGCAATTAATGAATTATTTTCCGTTCATAAAATTTGTACTAATTGCACAGTATTCGCGTTAAAGGCTTATGTGTATGGAGATGTCGCGAGTTTGTTGAATATTTGGGAGACACTTTCTGGGATTAAAGTCACTGTTACGTTGCTTTAATAATTCTAATTGATATGATGTGTAAGGTTTCGTATCTCCAAACTGTTACTGTGCGGCAAAATAACTTCTGTTGCAACTCGGTAATATTTCGGATGTATTATAATGTTGCGGTTTCTATATGGAAATATTGCAGAAATCGTCGTGTGGATATTACTGTAGAACGTGTATTGTTCGAACTGTCATGTCTTATTTTTATTATTTTTTATTTTTGAGCATTGATTTGTTCACAGATGCACGATCAATTTGCGGTCGATAAGCGTTCGATTAATAGACGTTCTATTGTATTTCTGGAACAGTGTGGAATTCTACTGCTTTGTTTACGGCAGATGAGCTATGAACATTGTTGCGAAGAGGTAAAGTTTCCCTTGTATATATACACATTGTGTACGGTAATCGATCTAAGACTTGCAACTCTTAGCAACAAAGTTGGCGGACCTTGAGTAACGTGAAGCTGGCCGAGGAAGAAAGGCGAATATGCAAACTTTTCTAAATACCTAGACAATTCCGTAGTTTACCTACATATGCACGTTTCGAAACGAACAATTGTGAGTTTGTATGTACGTATGCGTAATGACGAATCTTAAGTTGAATAAATGGAATAATTTCTGGATCGAATATGGAATTCTCGTGTCCAAGATATTTCCGATTTTGCAATCGCCCTTGTGAAACAAATCGTCGAGGCATTACTTTTTAAAGTTACTTTATGAGCCGATTAGAGTGAGTATTTTTTAATCCTTCTTAATATTTTTTTCAAATTATATTTCCACTGCTTATGTTCTTGTACGTTAAGGTAAACTGGATAATTTCTCCTCATCACCCTGGACAAGATTTACGTGATGATAATGGGTAAGTATCATGTAGATAGATAATGTCGATGTTATCGATAATAATGTGATGTTTTGTTGATTTAAAAAGCTTTTTAAAAAATTCCATGTTTTAATACGCAGAAATATTCATCGTTAGACCGATTTCATTTCTCATTGATGAGTTCAAAAATGGCGATCCGAGGTCGTGGAAACGTTACAAATAACGAAACGTCAGCGGAGGCAATTCGCGCGATTACTGGTTTCAGTATGGATTTAGTGCCTTCTAAATCCAATGCCATTAATAGCAACTGATTCGGTCAAGTGGATTAACGACAAGCCCATTTACTACCACGAATAGGGTACTGCACGCATTACGAACAAACGCATTTAAACGCATTATCAGTCCCTAATTGAATAAATGCCGAAACACTCGCTCTCCTATATCATCGATACGTTGATTATCCTTGGCCGAACGCACTAATTTAACCTGCACACACCCTGCCGTGGCAGAAATTAATTACTCGGAGTAACATTTCGACTTATCCACCGATAAAACGGCTTTAGGTAATGGCGATTAAATTTTGCATTTCATGGTACGCGTATTTTCCCCCTGGTCACTATTTATTGCCGATTGTTGTCGTGGTTTTTGCTAATTTCTACATGGGAAGAATTACTGTTAGTAATGAAATCTTTTTCCCTTAGTAATATTTAGGGAAATCGTTTTGATAATTCGCATTAATCGCGACATAATTAACTCGGAGTTCTGACAGGGACATTTACAGTAATTGAATTCACTGCGATTACATACGTGTATGTATATAATGATTGGAAAATGGGTACCGATTATGCAGTCGATATGTCGATTTATGTCGACGGTCTGATTACTTTTCATATATCCGGCAGGTACAATAAAAAGTCATGTTCCGCAATATAAGAGGCCGATCTCGTCGAAGCAACATATTGGGTGTAGAGAGCGATCAAAGGGAGCATGAATTCAATAATTCCAACTGGAATTCATAAAATTTCACTTACTACCATAAAATGGAGGGTATCGGAGCAATAGTAGCCGACTGCGACTACATCGAAGACTTAGGTCGTATTCCGAAATTTATGGCCGCTACCGGAATGCTTTCTTATGGACGAAATCGAAGAAAACGATGGCGGGGGCACTTAAAATCAGGGAGTGGGGTTTCTGTAACTACTACTTTTGGTAAGGTTAAGCTCTTATGGTTATGCTTTGAACTCGTAGAGCACTTTTTATCGTCTCGTTTACTCGATATCGTCTAAACAACAATGTACACGTTTTAATAGAAGCCCGCACATTTGTTCGTGCGACCTCCATTGAGGATTCGTAGCCATTACTACAACGGTTATTTAATTTATGTAAAATGGTGTCTTGTTAATAATCTGACATTAACAGGGTTATTATTTTTATCCAACCTCTCGTACGTGTCTTTGTGAACAATTTCCATGAATTTTTGCAGGTGTTATTCTTGTCGCCAGTTTAAAGGAGAATTTTTGTATAATGGCTTCGCATCGATATTTGCGACTGCGAGTCCCATGTTCGTTGTAAAGTGACTGCATTTCTCAGGGTTATCGTTATTACTAACATTTTGTTTCTTCTTTTCGGTATACTACATCATTCGACAGTTTTTAGAGGCACTTATTTTTATCGTCGGGTCCAGAACGTAGAGGATGGGGATATTCTTAGGGGTCGTGCATTACATTTTCATGAATGATCATGCGCCATTTCTGGTCCTCTCCAACGCTTCCGTACATTTATGCGATCTTGCGAATCACTTTCACCAATTTATTTAGGAAAGTCTCGTGCCGTGCTGGAAAAGTGCCCGAGGAAATTCAAATTGAATAAATCCCGAGCGGGAACGAGGACGGTGGATTAACGAAGAAGTAACGAATCTCTAGACGATTTCACTTAGGGAACAGAAATTGAATGTCTGAAAGTTTCGAATGAGAACGTTTAATCATGGAAGGAGGTTATAGGAAATCGATCTTTCCTCTGTCATAATACAGGCTTTACGGGCCCACTTGCCGCAAGCATTACATTCGACCCAACCTCCCCTCGGCAATAAAATTGATCTTCCGTTTATTGCAAAAGATAGGTTTGACATCATTTTCTTCCAAATACGGCGAGGGACTTTGCTTGGCTCTTTTTTGCCTATCGGTTCCTTCTTTCGCAATTCGGTCTTTTCCCCGTTCAAACCTAGGTGGATAAACGATAACGTATATTAATCATATACGAAGACATTCAGCTGTCAAAAAAACGAAAACCATACAAATATACTTAAAACGCATACGCCGTAATTTAAATTCCTATCGCGGAAATGATTGATAGAATAATGAAGAAAAAGAAAAAAAGAACATACCACACGCCCGTCACCCCAGTGTAGTATATGTTCTTTAACGAGAATATTTCCCACACTTCATAGACCTCGTTAATGTACTTAAAAACAATGCGGCAATCATATATGGGGACATTTAAATAACAGAAAAAAAATAAAAAATAAAATGAAAACCATAAATATGCGACGCATACGTTATAAATAAAATTCCTTTAACGAAGATTATTGTCAGAAAAGAGGTATGATACTTGTTCTTGCACGAAACATACTCGACACTTCGCATTCCCCATCGAAATACAAATAAGTCTTTCCCATAAATTTATCGTTAAAAGACATCTTTAAGTCCTTAACCGGCGAGAAGGCATCTCTCCTTGCTAAAAGTGAATCCATCAATTCTCTTCCACCCCCGACCCCCGACCAAGGAAAATCCATCTCCGGGTAAACGGAAAGGAAACCAGAAGAGGAAGAATAACGGAAAGGACGACGCCGGGAGTTCTGTAGGGCATCCAACGAGAGGTAAGTATTCGCTCCCGGGAGATGCGAAGAAGGATGCAAGGAAGGAGGCGAAGGCGTGCTCGATATTTGACGACGTAGCCGGTCGTAGAGACGGCAACGCCGGCCGGCCGGCTTTTATCGGATTCCATCGATTTAGCAATAAAGAAGCATAATAATGCGGAATATTTTCCGATTTTCCGCGCATGATGTAGTTGCCGCCATGTTGGGGCCCCCCCCTCAATGCCCCGCGCGCGCCAATAACGCGCGCGCTCGCGCGGCCCGCCGAGAGCGATATGTGCCATCGCGCGCGGCAGTAAATCTCGCCGGTGGCGCCCTATCCGGGACGTAAAAATGTCGCTCCGCGATATCATCCGATAGGATCACCGCGATTGGTGTCGGATCGTCCTGGCTGCGGGGACGCCGGGAGTCGAAGGATTCCAATCATTCGTGCGGGGAATGAAATATCCCTAAAAAAGAGCTCTCTCCCGGCGCGGTCGGCGCGCGCCAGCGCGCCATATAAAACCGCCGCTGTCGCAGATGCGTAACCGAGATCGCCGCAGCCGCCGCCCACGGTGGCGGCGATCGCTCCCGAGGTCTCGATCGAACTGCCGATGCCGGTTCTTCGCCACCGAGGGGTCCTTCGGAACGCGCGACACTGGCAAATTTGATCAAAGACCCGATTCTCGAGTTGAAACGGCGAATATTAGCATACGCAATTGGTATGGTTCCGCGAGAGATTTCGCAAAGGTTAAACAATTTGAATGAACAATGCCATGTCGTTGTTTTAGGTTGCGCGACAACAAGCACCATTATCATTATAAAGATTATCATTCCGAAGAATATCGTATCGTTATAAAGGAATATAATTTGTTATCGGATAACGTCGGGCAATAGAGGGTTAAATTCGATCGGCGTTCTTAACGACGTCGGTCAGACCTAACCTAAAACTCCGAATTGCTTAATCTGTAAGAGAAACGTCGTTAGCCGTTCCTAGCGAGTGCATCTCGGAGTATTAGCAAGTGATGAATACGCGCGTAATACTTTGAATCAATTTAGCAAACGGAAGATTAATTTAATAACAGGCTGGCGGAGACGGTTGATCGAGGGGCCGCTACGGCGTGTAACAAGAGGGGAACATTTCGAGCAATAGTTACAAACTAGGTACCCGGAACCCCACTTACTCAGCCTGCAGCTATTCATTTAGCTAACAGGCTGTTATGATTAGGTTTACGAGGAGGGGAATCTGCCTCTACTCCGGATCTATATACTCCTACACTACTTGGTCCCGCCTTTCGCTTTCTTCGCGTCCCCGTATTTCATTTCGCGAATGAC
This sequence comes from Orussus abietinus, assembly GCF_000612105.2. NCBI lineage: Eukaryota > Metazoa > Arthropoda > Insecta > Hymenoptera > Orussidae > Orussus > Orussus abietinus. The sequence goes on along the minus strand of NW_019394271.1, from coordinate 400,442 downwards.
CAGCGATGCGTGTACGCCGAATGCTCATCCTGTCGAGGGTGAAACAATGTATCTCGTGTTTGCGATGGGGACAAGAAACGACGGTCATGATAAAAAATCAACGCATCGTAGTAGGTACTATAAATGACAAGGAGCGATCGGATTTTTAGTAACGATACCCCGAACTTATTTCAGGAAATTCCTGTAATTTTTGTTTCCACTTTCGGTGAATAGGAATTAACCGGAGGATAAAACGATACACTTCTGCTAACAATATATACGTTAGATTCGAACTAATTGTTGTCAATTTTCTTTTCACTTTTTAACGAATACGAATCCTTAACCGGGGATTAAAACAATTACGTCAAATTTGCAATGACGCAAATTTCGGCAAATTTCAATAATTATACCCCGTTCGGCGAAAAATCTGTAATGCCTGAAAATAAAAGTCGTGCACGTCTCCTAACCCACATGTATTGTTATATTGTGTATAACACAATGAAAGGAGTCTATAACTAGATTTCGGCAATAGTGTTTTTTAAAAAACCAGAATTAATTTGCTATCACTTTACGTTACTCTTCGATGGGCATGATTTGTTTAGTTTTAGGTGATTTTTTCGTTAAGCCGCGTATTTATGGAAATACCGTCGCCAGCCGCAATCTTTTCTAATTGCAACAATGTCGCCGGACGCAACGGTGCAGTTGGAGCTTTACACTGGAATTTTGGCAGGAACATTGCCGGTGCAGCAGGGTTGCAGCATTGTCGGGTAGAATCAAAAGTCATCGTGTAGCTGGCTTTCCACGGTCTCCGAGCAGGACCATGGAGGGACTCTTGGGACAATGTCGTTAATTAACACTCCGGTTCGACGTCCACTCTACGCCCCTTTCGCTTCCCTCCAAGCCGACTCCGGTTTCTGCTTTACTACCGTCGAACAGAATTTTGGAAAATGGCAGATTTCCTCTACCAAGTAGACGACGCGATAACGGAGTAATCCGTGAAAGTAAAAAAATAAAAATCCGAATATCGCTGCGAACGGTAAGTTATGAAAGTGTCGTACTCCGTCGCATATAAGATGAAGCGAAACCCCCTTCAAATCAGCTGATTCGAATATAACACTTTTTTTTAAGGGTATTAGACCAAACTGTCCGAAACTTTGACACATCACTCCTCATCTAAGAATTGTCCTGACGTATTGAAAATTTGGATTTTTGGAATAAATTTTTTAACTCGCGTCCTAAATGTATGACGCAATATATACATTTCTTGCATATACTTAATAATAACCGTACCCCAGGTCTGACTAATACTTCCACCGAGAATATGATAAAATTACAATACTCTCTTTTTAACAGTGCAGAGTCTTCGGTATATAGTGGGAAGGCATTAGCGTTCGTCAGGGTCCATTTTTGCCCGTCCTCGAGGGACCTCATGAAGAATACGAACCCAAGAGCGGCTCTTAATACGCTCTAGATGAATATACCTTAAGCCCTTCTCGTGGCGGGCCCTGCGTTACCTACAAAGGCGAAGGTCGAAACAATGGGTGCTTTCGTTTCGGTGTTAAACCAATAAGCCCGCCACTTATACCGGGGAGGACACCGAGCCGGGCCATTAAAGCGACATTAGGTTCTCCCTTAAATGCATTATTCATCTTTACGATATCGCAGATGTATCCGCGTACGCGGATCAACCGTTACCATTAACACCCGCGGGCCATTCTTCGATCGGACGTCGAAGGGGGAGCACGAGTTTTCTGAGTTCTCGGTGTCAACTCGGTGAGAAAAGTTTCCGCGTCACGAAACCGGCGAACCGTACGTCCCTTTGGGCTTCCCCCAGGATTCGTCGATTCCCGGTTGCGGAGCGCCTCAGTGCGCGCGTGCACGTACAAGCGTGTACACACACTCACGCACACGTACACGATGCACGCGGCGTCGTGCGTTCGGATTCATCGAGCGGCTCCATGGGCGGAAGGGCCGCTCAAAAGCGACGCTATATTTTAATATTCGATCCCCGTCGGTGGAAGCGATGTGTCATCCCCTGCCGAGCGCCCAAGACATCGAGAGTACTTTTGCTCTTCTCGGTGTTTTCGGTCTTTCTGGGAGCTTGCGTGTATTCTCGAACACGGTAGGGGTGGAAGGACCAATCGTTCTGGATTTCATGTCCATTCGGGCCATTTTGTTACATGAGGAAAAATGACTAAATAATTCTTCGACAAGGATATGCGATTTCATCGCTTTCGCATGTTGTATGCGACAAATTTCGGGAAATATTCATTGAAAAAAGTGATACTCAATAATCAACTAATCAAGGTGCAATCGTTAGCCGATACGTAGTGTCCGAAGAGTTACGTCCCAAAAGGTGCGGTCCAGCCCTCCAATTACGGTTACCTCGACATTTTCCGTCGAGTTTCTCCGAAACTTGTTAAAATGGAAAAGGCAGAGGGAAACGTGCTGGCAAGGGGGTGTAAAGTAAGTCGAGAAGGAAAGGAAGGCCACCGTAAGGCCGGTCGGGCAGCGTAAGTAAATCCAGTCTTTAGGAATGAAATAAGCCGGGAGACGGTCGTTAATCACGGCTCGTCGTTTTTACGGGCGATATACCATCGGGCGATCGCGAATGAGTACCTTGATTAATAGAACAGGAGTTGGTGCAACTCGTAAAGTTAGCATTGGTAGTTAGAGTACTAACGCCGCTCGTCATTCACGGCGCCCCTACCTCTTGGCAAGGTTTCGAGGGTTTCCAAGGCATCGACACCCTGAATTTATCGCGGGATTATGCCGTTAATACCGCTCGCACGGGCTTTAAATCAATGGGAAACATTCTAATTGGAATATGAAAAAAGTTGGCACACTCGGCGTCGAGGCGAAGAAGGGGAAGGTGGGTGCCGTCGAAGCGCGCATAAAGGGACAGAAATTCAATTACCCGGCCTGGGACTTGGAGGGAAAGTGCGCAAACAACTTTTCGATTAAACATTGCGAGAGTCCGACGAGCCCGCTACCTGTTCTCAATGCTCCAGCCAAGAGGGGATTTCCCAGCTAAACGAACGTCTCTTCATATTTCTACCTAATTACCTCTCTTTTTATCTCAAACTTTGCTTGCATTTTAGTAGGGATTATCTTATCTCTGGCAACGTTCGAAATGATGTCGTATTCTCGTATACTTCCTTTTTAGACCTTCTGCGAGTCATTTCCTACTTAGTCACCCTGACCGGTATTAAAATCGTTATAACCGCATGATTACGTAATACTGCATGTAAGCTATCGAATTAATAAACTGCGAAACATCAGAAATATCGAGTTCGAGATATGAGCTTTAAAACAGTGATTCTTAAATTTAAAAACAAAGAATTCTTAATATAAGGAAGATTTGCGGAACACCAAAATCACTAAGGTCGTAAAATTAGCAATACATATATATGCTAATAATTTGCGGAATACTTGTAACAAGTTCACGGAATACAGGTTAAGAATGACTGGCCTACGTCTCGTATTCAAACGTGCTAGATAACGTGGTAGATAAATGACTTTACCATGCATTTGAAGGGGGCGTCGATGAGCTGACTTGCTTGATTCTTCACTATGCAATCTCCGCTGATATTACGTACAATTTGATATGAAACGGGTCAGAGAGGCGAAGGATGTATGTACAAGCATTTTGGGGAGGGCGACATCGCGGTGTCACGTGGTATCACGCCTCTTCGGTGTACTTCGGCGTCCAACCGCCCGAAGCACGTGGCGCCACGTGCGGTCACGTGCACCCCGACTAGCAACCCTAACCAAGGTACGATTTTGATCTCTCTTGTTAGCAATGAGTTTACTTCCCTCTAAGCGACGGATAAAACACCCCGATCTCGATCGCGCGTCTAATTCGTTTATGATACGGTGCCCCGATTGGACACTAATCGGATGCAAAGGGCAAGCGTGAGAAATTTGTTTCGACAGTTGCGGCTTACACCGGTTAAATCGTCGACCGCCATACTACGGCACCGCCGTTTCGCAGATCACGTGACCACTTTGAAAAAATATCGAATTCCGATACACTGATCATTTACCACAGTATCTTTTTATTATATTGTACGAACACGTGTTAGGATTTTTACCCGTACCTCGAGATGCAATTCTTGAGTATATCTCCTTCTATACTACTTATTTGTAATTCTTTGTTTTAGACTCCTTTCTACTGTACATATGTTCAATGCATATCGGCGAATTTAAAATAAAATCCTATCACCATCAGACAGAAAACCATTTTACATGGTACAATTTAAATGGACTCTATAAAGTTATTTTGCACTTTTGATTTTACATAGATATTGAAAATCATTTCATCCAGCTCTGATTGCTTCCCAGCGAATTTAAAATAAAATCCTATCACTTGATCGTAACACTTCTGTGATTACCCAAAATGTCAGGTCGAATCAAATCCGAGTAAAGCTTCACTATCATTTTCCCTCGGATCAAAAGTCCGACCGACCAAAGTGGGAATTGCTCGGGGGCGCCGCCATAACTCGCGGAAGAAAGCGATGAAAAGTTCACACCTTTCTCAGCGAGGTGGAACTTAAATTTACATTCGATTTCCATGTAGGATATTCAATACCTCGTATGTAGACACTTGTCGAGCAACTGCTGGCATATCGTCAACTATCCTTCTTTGGATAAGTTTCCGATGGAAGGAACGCGCTAGCAGCTGCGTCCTCGATAATCGAGTAGACATAGACGCAGGTGCTGGTTGAAGTATAGATGTAGCGGCCCTATATATACATGTTTTTTTTTTTTTTCTATACATTGTGCATACATACGTATATACGTATATGATACATATCGTTTGGCAGGAGGATTCTTTCGTCTTAGGCATTTCATACATCGCGGCGTTCCCTTGCAAATCCATACACGTTACCATACGGCGTTCCTAATGACTCTTGAATCACGTGCAAAAGTGTTAAACTCTAATTTAGTGCCCGTTGGGATGCAACGCATAGAATGCAACACAGTGAGACCATATTTCAACGTAGGCGTAATTTCTAACGGCTTCTGAGAATATTAATAACCTTTGGTAATGGATGACGTTTCGACGCTCGTCCACGGAGAAAAAGTATTTCGGAGATAGGCGTTACTACTTAAAAGAAATATGACATACAACTATAGAAAGAAAAAATATTTGTACAAGTCATAACTTTACAAACTGTAGTTGCATCTTGTAGCCCATTTAGGGACTGACGCATATTTCATAACTCCGGTAGTGATGTTTAATGCCATTCAACATGATAACACGCAGCCGCTAAAAATTGGTCTTAATATTCCTTGCGTAATTGTTATGTATAAAGTAAGAAATGTTGTGCAATGAGAAGGAGTAAGATCTTTGGTAGGAATGTATGAAATTATTCTTTCGTCGACCGATGTTTTTCCGCCAACCCAGTCTTTGGATATTTCATTTTTATGAAATCGATGACATCGTGGTTGATGGTTATAATTTCTGGGTTAATGGAGCAATAAAATTAAGAAATTTGGAAGAGATTTTAATTGAAATGACATTTGTAACTACACCTTTCTGTGCAATGTTTCAATAGCAGGAATTGTATACATTGCTAATTGTAAGGGTAAACAATTAAAAATACATTTTTACAGCTTGTTCATAATGACTTTGTGTTCATTGGATAGACATAATCCAAAAATTACCTGCGGCCTTATGCTTACTGCGAATGGATAAATTGAATAATTCCCTCATCACCCATAAACGCGATCGAATTTAATTTAGAAGGAAATCGAAATGCCCTATTCTAAGATTCCATAATTACGGATCATGACGATATTCTTATCAAAAATTAAATTACCAGATGGGCTCGACCCAACATATCGACACTGATATCAATGTATAAGTTTAAGGCCATAGAATTGGAAATCATAATCCACGAATGATTTGATCGTTCCTTATCATAGAATCATCTGTCGAGATGATGATAATGACTGTATGCAATTCAGTCAGTTTGTTACGTGCATTAAAGTCCACCTCTATTTTCAATTACGAGAGATTCACACGAGACGTTTCAGAATTTCCTTACTTAGGTTACGATCAGTTTGTATTTTGTCCTTGCTGTTTATACAGTTTTGAATCGTGTCCACTGACACGGTATAATAATCTTACCAACTAGGGTACTACCTCTAGGCCGTATTCTCTAGTGAACGTCCGCACACAAAAGTTGCATCGCGTTGCTTTCGGAGTCTTTACAAAGCACAAGGTTCCCTCTGTCAAAGTGTCCTCCCTAATGTAAAATCCCGCAGGGACGCGTTATGGTAGAAATGTGGGCCTCAAGGGGAAATTTTCTTGCGGGACAAGTCGGGCATATTCGATACCGCCGTTCTTCGCAACGAGAGTACACGCGAAATCGTAGATAAGTCAACTATACAAGAAACGAGTTCTTTGCATCGCGGGGGGTCCAGCCCTGTGTCCCAAAAATCGTTTATTTGATATGAGTATAGAGTCTTCGACACACGGTAGTACTCGACGCCCAAATGTACAATACCTAAACGAAACTAACGAATTTCTTTCGAAAATTTTGCAAAATTTCAAATTCATAAATCATACATTCAATGGTGGAAGTTCAACTAAGACACGTTATCAGTCATTAAAAATAGCGCTTTACCGCCTTTACACTCAAGATTACAATTATCTTTTTTTTCTATTATGTCAAATTTAGTAGTTTATAGTTCTTTCTTGGTAGAGTCTATTATGCTCGTGTCTTGTTACAGGCAGCTTTTATCTTCATTTACGGATAACGGATGAATTTAAAACCCATTCCAAACTATTACATTACATAAAAAAAAAGTGGTACAAAAAGAAGTTTCATTATACGACCGATGCTGAAAGTCCACTGTCAAATAAGTATTTTGAACAGAGCTGGACCTCCTGACAAGATATATAAATTCTCTCTTCCTCTCGCTCTCCCACCCACACACGCTCTAAAGACGAAAAGGTCATATAACGTTCCATCGATCTCCTAAATCGACATTTACGGATAATTGAACCAGACAGTTAGTCGTATTCTAAGACATCAATTCCGATGCTTCGCTCCAGCACGTCATCGGTGGACTTGCGCAATAATTGATGTTTCACAATCCCACTAGCCACCGGAGGGCCATTTCCAGGCAGCCCTAAATGCTAATTTTCACCGAATTCCTCGAGTTCCGATGAAACGATACTCTACTATTTACACATAGAAAAACATCCAACGCTCTTTCATAAATACCGGTCCACGATTGACTCATCGAAACATAAATGAAAAACCAATCGGCGCTTCGTGTAATAGAGGACAATAGAAATTAGAATAAATCTCACGAACGCGGATTTACAAAATGGCGGGTTTTGGCATCGATTAGAGGTGCTCCCGATATGCAAAGGGTACGCAAATATCCGCGACATACAAAGGGAAATTAATGGAAAGTGCTTAGCTAAGGGATAGTTCATAACTACATGCCGTCCGGTATGTAATGTATTGTTTAAATAGGTGCTTCCTGTAATAAAGGACAATCGAAATTAGAATAACTTTCACGTGCGCGGATTTACAAAATGGCGGGTTTTGGCGTCCATTAGGAGCTCCCGATATGTAAGGGGTACGCAAATGAAATATTCGCGGCATACAAAGGGAAATTAATGGAAAGTGCTTAGCCTTGGGATAGTTCATAATTACATGCCGTTCGGTATGTAATGCATCGTTTACATACGAGTCAACGATAAACGGCTACAAATGTAATTCTTTCAACGAAGCACAGGAGACTTCGTCAGATTTCTTTCTTTTCAGTTATGCTTCCGATATATTACAATGTCAGGATTAGGTTTCGCAAAAAACATTGCCGAAGTGTCATGTGTCACGTAAGACGATATTCCATTTCGTAGCCCTTCGAGTCTTACAGAGATTAGTTTAGAAATCAATGTGTAAATAGGTCTTTACATTTGTCGATATCGTTGATGTCAACAGTTGTCTAAAGTGTCACGACTTATTACATAAGTGGTATAAGAATTTACAATGTATACAATGAAGTAGAATTTTTCGCAGTTATTTATAGTAACACATTGATCGGAGATCTTACTTACAAGTTATTCTTTTATAATGGGTTTTGGAAAATTGCATTTTACAAATCTTATCATACGTGTATATGGTTCCTCCCTCAAACCAATACTTTGCTTCTAAGCGGACACGTGCATTTCTTTTTTTAAACTGAATGTTTACTTGATATGGCAAGAACTTCGGGTAGTAAAAGGAGTCCAAAATAAATGGCACAGATTTATCTCTATTACGGACTGTCTCAGTTTGGAATGACGAAAACATGATAATTATGCACCATGACTGAGAGCCATCCTGGGATGAATATTACAAAAAAAAAAGAAAAAAAGAAGAAAATGGCTGAACACCCCAATTTTCCGAAAAGGCGCGCATTATCATTAACGCATTATTACTACCTTGACGTGGAATGTAATTTGAAAGGGTAAAGAATATTTCGACAAATATGAATAGATGAAGTTCATCGCATATGCATACACGGCTTAGCAAAATAAATAATCGATTAATAATGACCAAACGTTGATATTTCTACCCTCAAAATTTCTATGAAGGGATATCCAAGTATAGTTTCTCTTTTAATAGACTTTACGACTATATAAGCATCCCGAGTCCTACTATTACTGTTATAATGCGTAAATGATGTATCCACAAACAAAAGTAAAGCGGTAGTTTTTTTTTTTTTCGTTTAGAGCAAACGAATATTCGGCATATACAACAATTTCTATAGCATTAACAAGTTTTCAGTAATAATGTCAGAAAATCAGATACATCTTTAGAGACGTTTTAAAGCGTAAAAAACTGAATACATTTGATATCGCTCAACAGTTTTGATTGTGGTACTTTTCCTCGTATTATTTTAAAGAAATTAACACATTGTGCAATTTATGAAATCGTTTTTATACTACTTGAAGCAGTAAGAAATAAAAGAAAATTATCGCGGAATGAAATATTGACTTGCCACTCAAATTGTTATTCTGAGCAATCAGAATACACGGTTTAATTATCTCAACGTTCTCGTTATTAATTTAAGTATCTGTTTTTGAAATGTACCGTCGGGATAAAAATTAAAAATAGAAACAATGTTGTTAACAAAATCCACTTAAATTACAAGTTTTTTTTTATTGAAATCATTTATCGCTTCTTTGACTATTGCGTTGAGACCCACTAAATCATTTGACTGTATTCTAGAAAGAAAAAACAAATACTGCCTATAACTAGTAAGTGTCGAATACAAAAGATAAAAATTTTCTCGCACGCCCTTGTTTCTCTAGTTTCTAATGTTTAGATGCATAAATCGTTCCTAAAAGTCAAGATGCAAGAAATCTTCATAAAATTGCTTTAAACAATTCTTATGTTTTAACATTGAATCATTCATATTTCCGAGTCTTATTTTCGACATACACTCCTAATATTAACCATTACAAAAATAAAGATGTATTTTAAGACTGGAGGTTTCTTGATAGAAACAAATAATTTCCTTCTCAACTATTTAGATAACACTTCGTTAATATATTCTCTCAAGAATGCGTACAAACGGAGAAGAAGAAAAGCTAATAATATAAGTAAGATAAAGCCTTTACGATTTCTCTAAAGCATACCACTTCTAAGAAAATAAATTGTAAAACCACTGTATTTACATGGCACGATTCGAATATGATAATACATAAGTGTATCATAAATCACCCTAAACTATTCACAGAATCTTTTCGGGACTACCACTGGAATACTTAAAAGTTAATTAATAAACCGGTGCAGTTGTTTATTTATGCCCATTGTTACAAACTGGGTCGGCGGCCTTCGTATTTTCAGATGTAACATTTCAACCGTGATAGAAAAATTTTCATCTCACAAGTGTATACGAAATCAAGATAGCAGTTAAAAATAACGCTAACACATCCATCTGCGTTAATAACCAAAAATACTTTTCACCATTGTACAAAAAATAAATTAAATCATTTACGTAAAATGTTACATTCTCTCGATTAGTTTTATGTCAATGTCCCTTTCATGTAGATGAACGGTCAAGTTCGTGTAAAAGCAGCCGTCCTTGGTAATAAATAAAAGGCATCCTTGGGAAACATACTACCATGCGACATATAAATTAAGTAGGATGTATTGACATTTCCACAGTAGGCTACGTTGTAATTAGGGGAGGGATCGTTCATATTCAGGATTCCTATTTCAGGGGCAAGTTGAGCCTAAAAGTAGGACTGAACACCAGCGCCTCCACCCAATACCAAATGTTTTTTACAGAGGTGTTCCCAAGACATGTTGTAATTGTTTAAATGGACACCACATATATAACAAAAAATCGCATTTTGTGGGATCAATAAACCTACAATTTAATAACATGATTTACGGTCGTCAACCACTTAATTAAGTGAAATAATAAAATATGAACTCAAAAGGAAAGGGACGACGTTTGGATGCCAATGCTTCAAGGACCATCCGAAAACACGTATTTCGGATATAATTTTCTCCGAACAAAGAACACGATTTTAGAACAGAATAATTTCCTTCGCATCTGCATAGCAACGTGTAAAGTCGTGCTGAAATAATGTGGTAACGATAGTACTAAGGATACAATCGTGCTCAGCCCTTCCCACCTTGAAATGCGAATCCTGGCGATAAACTTTGATTTTGGTCAATGGCACACTAAGCATCTATTGAGTCTTTCAAAAGAGTAAATACTCTCGTACAATCTTATATACTCGTACCTACTATGCCTTAATATTATAGTCATGCGTACGTTCTATACGCAATATAATATTCTTTGGTCTTAAAATCCTTATGTATAATAATCCTAAAGTGGTTACCTATCAAACAGGTCATTCGTAGTACGTTTCTCATCGAAGAGCCACGGCGGCTAGGAGTTTACTCATTCAACCGAACAAATTGCACCCGATGGTTCCTGCGGATAATTGACCTTGCAAATACTTGTTTATCGAATTATTGCACACCTTTGAAATCATTTACCCGCCCATTTAATGCCCTGCTGTCTCATTGGCATTGAAGTAACGTTAAACGTCGTTCGCGCAAGCATTTACTTTTCAATGTTCACCAAATTCCTGTGACGAATCTTCCGTGTTTCAGAGAAAGTCCATTTACGGTTTCACCGGAGTGGTTAAAAAATGCACAACCAACTTTTCTTTTTTTCTGCCGATCCTTGCATTTCCACGCCTCGCCCACCTGCCAAGTAACGGCAAGTGGCGATTCAAAGTGTTCCTCGTTCCTTGTTCTTTTTTTTTTTTAAACGTTTAAGTTTGTCCGCGCACTTTTTAACCACGTCGAACTGCATCATCTAACGTCGACAACTGTAGGAAAACTGTATAATCGCTAATAACTCGAGAATTCATTCCCCGATCCGTGGCTCTCAAAAAGTGTGTGTATGTATTCCTGTACCAGAAAATATATCACTAGGTTCTCCCGATCGGCGAAAAGAATGCCCGGGACCCGATATAAAATATCTCAGTGCCATTCTGGTATAATCTTCTGAAAAAATAGTTTAATAACGGCCATAATATGCTCGTTACGTCTTCAGCCTATTAAATGTTCGAAGAAACTAGAAATAGGTTCGAAATATAACACGCCCGAGACTTCGCCTCTAAGCCTTTGACTTCGTGCCCTCGACACCGCCCGAGAGGGAGAAAATCGTCTCCCCTCGTGTATATCCGTGCGATCTCGAGCTTAAACATAGAATAGGTAATACTTCTCTGATAAAATATCTACCGTGTTCTCTACTCCATTCGAACAGTCTCATAAGCCACGAAAATTCGACTTCCTACAGGAATACAGACTTTTAGCTGTCTCGGAGCTGGCCGCATTTACCGGTAAAACGCGGTACACTAAATTTAAAAAAGAAAAATCATCTACGTTTTAAAGAACACGAATGTCAGAAACAGACTTCTATTAACAACGCATACGTATATGCATAAAATTTAATCGGCAAGTTTCAAAATGATTTTCTCCCTACGTTCTCTACTAAACACCCCAATGCAATAAATATCTACATGTGTATATGAAAAGATATAACGATATCTTAAACTAATCAAAGTCATACTCCGGATTGGTTGCAAAATTTCAAGAGCTCGTGTCCACGTCACATATACGAAGTGAAGTTAAATGTAATATGGTACGCGGAACGGTATTGGATATAGCATGACATGAAGATTTCAGCTATCATAGAAAAATGGGACAGGATGCATTTTCATCCGAGATATCGGACCGAGCTCTAGCATCATGGACACAAGCTCTAACTACGGTAAATCCGTCGCGGTACAATATAATAAATCATACATTATGTACTAATCATGTATAACGATTTAGCTCTGTAACAGGTTTACCGCAACCCGATAACCAGAGTGCATTTCGATTCTTTTTTCCACGCTTGTACCCTTTCTTTCCTCTTCACCGGTAAATGATTACTCGTTTTATCTATCGTCTGGTTTCAACGGTAAAAGCAAACAGCTCCGAACCTAATCTAGATGCCAAGTTTCTTCCCAGGGCGAAAGAGAACCAGCCCGTACCAGAGAAGTATATCGCTAAGTACGGGCACGATCGACCGCGTGTCTTATAGTTCCCGCCGACTAGACGACAACGATCTTGTGATTATTGCCATTCGGTAAGAGAACGTAATAGACACGCTTCCCCTTATCTCATTGGAACTGTTGTACGTTTCCGTGGTAATGGTTACTACCGAACGACCCGTTTGGCTGTTCGCTCCTCTCTACTACATTCTGGATCTCGACGACAGAGGCGTTACTCGGCTGCGCAGCGGTGCCGTTAATATGCGAGGAGTCGTTAACGCCATTTCCGGGAACGGTCACGCCGTTTGTTGCACCGGTTTGTTGTTGAGGCTGCGGTTGTTGTTGCTGCTGCTGCTGTTGCACGTTGGCGGAGCTCTGGCCATGATTGGCGCTGTTCTTGGACCTGTGTCGCAGCTTGTGCGTGGTGAGGTACTGTTTAACCGAGAAGGCCTTATGACAGATGTCGCACTTGTAGGGCAAAGGGTCCTGGCAGTTAACACCATCCGTAACGGTGGGTGCATGCGTAGTTAGGTGCATGAGATAGTAGTGTTTCACCACGAAGGACTTCCCACAGGTCTCGCAGATGTACGGCCCAGAGACCCCGTGGGTTTTTCTGTGCTTGTGGAGGTTGTCTTTACGTGAAAAACTCTTGCCGCACATCTCGCACTCGTGCATCTTCTGGCCGGTGTGCGAGACCGAGTGTCTGACCAGATGCTCCTTGCGACTGAACGCTTTGGTACAGGTCGTGCAGACGTAAGGTCGCTCGCCGGTGTGCAGTTTCCTGTGTTGGAACAAGTGTTCTTTCCTCTTGAAAGGCTTCCCGCAAACGTCGCAGCTGAAGGAGATGCTATTGCTCGGAGGAGATTCCTCCTTGATTCCCTCGGTGACTTCGTTGATCAGCGAGTGGGTCGTACAGGTGTGGCCGTTCATTTGATTCAAGGAGGGAAAGGTTTTCCCGCAGTCGCAGCACATCGTGCTCCGATTGTTCTGCGATATCACCTGGGGATTGACCGTGATTAGGGAAGGTTGCTCAGGAGCCGACCTGATCCGCAGGAATTCCGAGATCTGGCCAATCGAGTTCCGTGACATCCCGTCGTCCGGAGAATTCTTCACGTATTCCTTGAAGTCCTTAATATCCTCTCGAGTCGCGTGAGCTGATAATGCGCCTTCCTTGAAACCTAGACTCAGAAATACTTCTGGCGATGCCTGCACCGTCGTATATGTCTGGACGTTCCTGTCGGTGCCGTCGTTATCGGCAGAATCCTTCTCCGCCTTCTGAATTACCGGTTGAGATTGTTCCACGGTGTCCTCGTTCTTCATGATGACGTTGTTATTTTGGTGCTGCAGCATCTGCGTTTGCTGTTGGTCCTGTTGCTGCTGTACTATATGGACCTGTTGCTTCTCCATTTGCTGGAGTTGTCGCTGCTTTTCGAATTCCCGCTGTTGACGCTGCATCTGCTGGATCTGTTGCGTCACCTGGGACTGGTTTTGCTGTTGCTGTTGCTGCTGTTGCGGCTGTTGGTTTACCTGATTTGGATTCTGCACAATCTGCGGAGGTTGGCTCTGTTGCTGCGGGATCTGTCGTGTTTGTATTTGTTGAGACATCTGATTCTGATTCTGATTCTGAATCTGATTCTGGACGTGTTGAATTTGCGGTGGTTGCGATTGACTCTGCTGTTGAGGTATCTGGTTTTGGGTAGGATTGGACTGTTGCTGTGGTGATACTTGTTGCGACGTTTGTTGTTGGTAACTATAATGCGTTTCTGCTGTTGCCTCCACCACAGCAGCCGCCACTGCACCAGACGGCATCTGTAAGAATATAGACTTCCAGATTACATAGTCCACGGAACAATAAGTTCCTATTAATACGAAACCTTCTAATTAACATATGCAGTGCTACAATGTTATAAGATCTAAGTTTTTATTTCTTGCATGTTATGCTTCCTTCCTTCTATTTACGTAATGCCAGGAACTTTTGGATTTATCTATAAAACATTTTGTTGATTTGAACCATATTATAAACTGAATGGCTCGACAGTTCTAGAATTTTTTAAACGTTCCCGTTTCTCTATATTTAATTCATTCTTACATGATATTACAGGATATTGCTAAAAACTGGCAACTTGAAAATATTAAATTGTTGTAAAAATGTACAAGTGCTAAATTTACTGGAATGCATAACATCAATAGTGCTTCATTTAAAAATTCTTAGGCCATAGGGAAAAGTAACCATATTGATATATAACTATATCGATTGGATAGTATAGAATGTGCTAAAGAATACGACAATACAATATCAACATACCTGCATGGCACATTTGTATTGTTGCACTCTCGCTTGGACACCACTAATGATTTGAATATTAGATGCATTAACATTGCTCACAACAACAGGTTGCTGATGTTGCGGTTGGTGCTCCGTCGTAGCCGTCTGATTATTAGGAGGCCCTATTACCTTATCCTCACATTTTAGAGGGTCTTCTTCAGACGGAGTGGGTGCTCTCTCCTTTTCCGTACTTTTAACGTAGACTTTACCTTCCTTCAGAAAGTCTTCGGAGAATCGAAGAGATGTAAAGTATGACTCGAGCATCCCTTCCGCGCTCACAACAGTTTCACGGAACTCGATATAGCTCTCCAATTTCTTCACGCATTCGTGGCACACAATCTTTGGAAGGGAGTCTTCTTCCAGTACCTTTCAAATAAAAATGAAGTTTAGTCAAACCCATATTTAACAGAAATGTATATAAATCATTTCTCAGTATTCTAAGTTCTTTGTCGACAATGTACTATTTTTAAATGTTATAAACAAAATTGGATAAAACATTAATGTTTCATATTAAGTCATAAATTAATAAATAAATGTTGGAGAAAATACATAGACTAAAATAGATCATTTCATCACGATTGTCGCATACCGAACCCTTAGACATAAACCATAAGTCGCAGTGGCCTTTAACCTCTCAATCAAGGCCATTTGATAGGAAAAGCATTACATATACAAATAATTATATCTTGTTTCTTCCGTACAGATCGTAAATTAGTATTATCCTATAATTGTAGCTAATTGCATCGACACGTATTATTTCTCGCCAATATCAAATTAATTTTCTTTCACATTATTCTGATTTGTACACGATGCATAGTTGTCTTTTCATAACCAAGGATGTTTGATCGTAGTCTACTACTAGTATCAATTGCAGATTAGTTGCTGACAGCGGTTCTTAACATAACGTTCCAGGAATTAACGTAATTAAGCCTGGCTCTGTCCGAAGTTTATCTTAATTATCCAAAGGGCAAATCGGCGACGCGAACAGAGCATCGGCACAGTCACCTGAATCGGCAGGTAAGTCTGGATTTTGTTTTGAAGCTGCCTCCTGCGGCCCTCCTCACGGAAAATATTCATTTTGTTGCCCTCGCTACTGGTACACAGTCTGCAGAGCTCGTAATAGTTGACTCTACGATATCCTGACATCGTTTTCCTGCGGAAACGATATGATCCAGCACAGTTTCCAGCGGAAAGGTCGACCCAACAAATAATCAGAACGCGCGGTGCGCAAAGGCACGACACCCGCGATATCAACGACCACTACCAGTCGGGCATCACTCCTCGGGGTATTTTACTCAAAATACATGACGTTTGTTGTCATCGGGTTCCACGGACCCCGCGAGAATCTTTCGCGGCCATTTGCAATCAAGCTTGTCCACAGCTTGCCAAATGCAACCAAGTCGGACAAATTAGGGGCGCAGACAGAGATGAGTTGGGAGATTGCTTACGGGCAGGATTGTGCGATCGCATCCTGTGCTGCCCTCTGGTTTCGTACGTTAGCTTTCACCGTTTTTTTGCCCCCAAGGGCGGCACAACGAATTTCTGATAGGAGCTCGCGCACTCGCGATGGCGGTACCATCTACCAGTCGCCATTGGCGGCTCACGTACTCGTGATGGTAATACCATGCGGCAGTTGACGGTGGTGGCTTACCTACGCTTACCGATACTGCTCGCTTTTGATGGTAAGGGAAGAACAGTCGTGACGCTCCATTTGACTTTATCTACTTATCTACTACTATTAAGTACATTGTTGCCTCGAAGTCGACGTGACGCGGAGCTTTGGGGCACGCGTTGGTGTCGCGTACGGAACCCTTATGCAGCGAATCTGTCATCTCTTCTGGCGCAGATTACTCGTGGAGTGATTTGCTCGCCAACGGTAGTGTACCGCCATCTTGCAGAACTTAATCAAAACTCTCCCATGCTTCTGCGCCATCTGTCGTCCGCATGGAAAACTATATACCCTTTCCCGAGCGCAATGCTACTGCGAAACTGATGAATTTATTAATGAAATATAATCTTTCCTCCCGCAAAACATTATTTTAAAAGGTTAAGAATAACTTACTTAAGATTTACTACACAATAACGAGGTTACTTCGTGAATATGCTTCTCGAGTTTTAAAAGATATACAATGTCTGCATTATTGTTATCGTTATTATGGCTATTAATATTGTCGCAATTTTTTTAATAATTATATATATAATGTGACGTCGCTAGACGTGGCAGTGAAATTACCATTTTTCAGTGTTAATTACGAGTCTGGTTTCAGGTCGCCTTCCCTTCGCCGGCCTTCCCACTCGAGGTCGTACATAGGAGTTAATTGCTTTACGATTCTTTTCGCTGTCTTATAAAGAAACGTTAAAAGTGTCACGATTTCGTGTATTTTACGCACTGTGCGTACAATATATCGATAACCGCCAAAAGAATACAGCCGTGCTTTTGTATGCACTAATGCACTATAATAAATAGAATTTATTCCTTTAATTCCTGTCTTTTTACGATAACCAGTTATAAAAATATAAATATCATCCATATCTTTAAGTTCTCGAGTGTTATGCGTGCACATATATGTACTTCTGACGAAGCCCAATAAAAACGTCCTTTGTATATGTAAACCCATGTACTCCACGTGTATTGGCTCGTAGAACATACAGAAGGGAAGGGGCTTCCTTCCTTTGGTTCACACCGTCTCGAGTTACAAATACGCGAACGGAACAGGTTATTGTCCGCAGGACAGTCTTTTCCTATACTCGTCTAAAGGGATCAGCCTACTTGTTTTTAATCGCTCTAAATTGTTCGGCTATTTCCATATACTCACCCCGTCGTAATGTCTAATGTTCTCACGTTTTAAAAATAATAAGAAACCCCGAATGCACAATTTTTCAGGCTGTAGGCTTACCAACTGAATTGTGCTTTTGTATGTCGTTGTCGTCAAGTTCGGGCCAATTTTGAGACAAGGATTCCTGGAGGGGAGAATTTTTATGAAATACGCGTAACCCTCCTTTTCTGTAGGGTGCTTGTATGCACTCGACCGCTGCAATAAAGTTAAAAGAAACCTGCTCGTGTTTCATACGCCCTCGGCTTGGCTTGAGTTACGTAACTTAACCAGTCTTCTCTGCGACCTGCACAGAATCGCACCTATTTATCGATAATAATAATCGCACGGTCAACGAGACAATTTCGTGTTAACAGTATTTTATTACTAACGCATATTTATCACTTTATCGAAGCACAATTATCCTCCTTGTTTTGATCGCTAAACCAATAAAAACTCGCCGGCGTCACTCGTGAATTCATTCGACGTTGTTATTTAACGCGATCGCCTGTAATTGGAAAGAAATAAAAAATGTATAAGATTAAGAGAAATTGTCGCATGGTCGCGAACTAATCTTTGATACTTATTCAGCTTTAACAAATTTTCTCGGCACGAGGTTCCAGGAATTTTTTCTTCTCTAATTTTGAGCCGGTAAAAGTTCTGTGAATAGCTACGTTTTTAAAGTTAACTTGGTACTTTCTGTCTTTTTTTTTTTTTTACATAGCTTTATGAAGGGGAACGCGGGTTAACCAGAGAACCCTTCAATTTAGGAGTTATAATTTTTATAAAGGTAATGATATAAGACTTGTTATGATTTAGCAATTTTCGTACGAGTATATACTTAATGGTTTCACCTTTGTCGATCATCTTTTTAGTTGCATATGAGTATAGGATACAATTAGTGATCTTTTGTAAGTGAAATTAGTTACAATCCTGTACTTGGCAAGATTCTTTACACGAAGCCGAAACTGATGTATCCTAAAATGAAAATATGATTTAAGATTTAATTTAAACGATCTATTTTTATTCTGGGATTCTTCAGGTCCTCGACGTTTACGGAATGGCGGCCACAGAAAGGACTTTACTAACGAGATCATCGCAGGAGCCATCTTATGTGGAGTTTCCCGGTATCGTTCGACCTCGAAGATTGACGAATATTCGTCAATTTCAGTGCTGTGTTTGCGCAATATTACTGTAAGTTCAGTAATTATAAATATCTCCGTCAACGTTGCAAATACTAAACCGAGTTCCCCTCGGTATTCGTATCAATTTAATATCATCGCCACCCAAAATTGGGATTTTATTGTCAGCAATAAAAAACGCAAAGTCGTACGAACAAAAGATGTTTCTAGACTTAAATCGATGTCGATCAAGCCCATCGCTTCTGGGCGCAATTATTCATTCGGAATGTTCCTCAGGTAATCGAATTAAAAATCATCTCCCACCTTAAGACTTATGTAAGTATGTGGCTTGCCTCCACCGCGAACGCAATGCAATCGTCGGAAAGAGAAGATATTCGTCGTAAACTGTGAAAGCAACATGTCGACTGAGACGACGCCATTGACCAAGTCACCCGGTGGTATCTCTTCGCCTCCTTATTACATCGGGCACATTAACCATTTCCACACAAGGCGCAAAAGGGAGCATCGCCAAATATGTGTGACCTTTGTTATCGTACTGTGAGTTTGACATTTTCCGCTTCGTGTGTTTCATAATTATCTTGTCATAAGCCTCCATGGATTTTCCTTTCCATGGGGAAACAATTACGTAAAGAGTGTTGCGAAGGACTCTAACTTTAAACCCGTCGAATGTGAGAATACGTTCTTTTTTTCATTCTAAAGATAATTTTTTATCGTCTGACGAAAATTACTATTATTTCCCGGAGATATTCGTTTTGCGTTTCAAAAACTACGTTGACAAGGAAATTTATTGGCAAGGGAAGTGTGTGTTAAATGACGCCATTTTGTGGAAATTGTGTGTTACTTAATTTTTTAATACAGAGTTTTAAGTAAGTTTGTAATCAATTTAATGTCTGAATAAGGGTGGATGTGCGTGATGTGTTAATTCGAACAACCGCGATTATACTTCTTAGTGTGATGTACTTATGATACATGTCTTTTATTCGTACCACTTTGTTTTTAGTGGAGTGTCTCAAATTTTATTGAAGAGTAGACCTATCCCGTCTGCGAGGCGGGGTAGATTTGCGAAATAAATTCCTAATTTATTTAAATTATTAATACTTTTAGACTAATTTAACTTTTTAATAGCTCACCTTAAAGAGGACAAAGTTTCCGAGTGCTGCATTCTTCCAGAATTTTTGGTTTCACTTTAAGTTCAATTTTACAGTTACGCAAAGTTGTTCTGTCTTCGCGAAGTTATAAAATTGAACCGAAATTAAAATTGAAAAATCTGAGATGGCAAAGCTGAGAACAAATCAGATCGAATTACCATCGACCACTGCAATCATTTCGGTCAAATGTATTTTCAGATCGATTTTCGTGATGACTCTCGTGGCAACCATCAGCTTCTCGATGAAGGGTGCCAACGAGCAGAACAACCTAACGACCCAAGAAAACTCAACAGTAACTACCTTGAAGTCAACCTGGTCCACCCCATCCTCAAAAACGGATGAAATACAACCCCTCTCCCAGGCTCTGTCCTTTGAAGAACAAACTGAGGCCATTACAGCAGGCGTAGAGGCAATGGAAGCCAGACGCCTAGCAGATACTTCTACGAGACATCTACCGTCTCCATCGGCCAATTCCAGGCACCAGTATGCCGTCAGAACGAGCGTTTATGCAGGCAAATTAGCAATGGCAGGAGTCGGGGAAATAGCAGCTACAAAGAGAATAGAAAGCGTCCGCACCACCCAAGGGAAACCCACTTCTGTTGGTAGCTATTTCGACGCTGGTTGGGCACCAGCCGGGGCCTGCAAAGAGTTCGCCAATCTGGACTGCAGTCTAAACAAGTACCGAACTTATGACGGAACCTGTAATCATCCTAAGCAGTTTGGATCGTCATTGAGTGCCTTCCTAAGAGTAGTTCCTCCAGATTACGCCGATGGTGTCGATGCTCCCAGGAAGGGGATGTTTGGGGCCCCTTTGCCGTCAGCTCGCCAGGTGAGCTTGCAGGTGCATCCACCATCTCCTAGCAGTAATCCAGGATTCACCGTGATGCTGGCGGTTTTCGGCCAATTCCTGGACCACGACATCACCAGCACAGCTGTCAGCCAGGGGATAAACGGCAGTTCTTTGGCCTGCTGTCCACCCTATACTAGTCATCCGGAATGCTTCCCGGTGTATGTTGGACCTGGTGATCCCGTTTACGATGTTTCTGGGAGCTCGTGCATGGAGTTTGTTCGTTCTGCACCGGCTCCTCAGTGCAAAATCGGCCCTCGACAGCAGTTTAATCAGGTAAAGGAGTACGCCGAGGAAAGAATTTCTTTGGTTCGAAGAAAATGATTTCTTTGAATAATGCTCATTTGGATCAAATAACAGTGTTTTGGTAGAAATAATATGTAATTATCCCGAAGAAATGATAATATTCTGCGAGTTTCTTTAAAACTATAACGTGTTTAATTGCAACAAATAACTTGGTGGAATATTTTATTCAATCTATCGGATGAGATATTTAAGATATGAAGTACTCGATCGGTGCATTTTGTGGGCATTATGTAGTGAGGACTGTGTTTATTTGATTTTATGCTACAGTTCCTTTAACTCCGTTCAAAGAAATAATTTCCTTGAAAGAAAGACACTTTTTCTTCGGTGTAGAAGTATAGAAGTTTCTAGGTAGAGGCACTTGGAACTGAAACGTCTTTGCGAGTAGATTTGTTCCCTGGATAGTGCAACAAAGTACTATATGCGTTCAATGTCGAATATCCAAATAACTGTTAGTGCCGAAACGTTCAGCTATCTAAACGATTTGCAATTTGACTTCTTCATCAAATCTGCAGGTGAGCGCATTCATCGATGGATCGACGATCTATGGATCGGACTTTTATTCAGCGAACAACATACGAGAGGGAATCGGCGGATTGCTAAAGATGCAATTGACGCCGGACAACAGGACTCTTCTTCCACCTAGCACCGATCCAAACGACGGATGCAACAGAGATTTGGAACGTTGGCGTGGTCGCTACTGTTTCGCAGCTGGTGATGGCAGAGCCAACGAGAATCTTCACCTGACGACCATGCATCTGCTTTGGGCTCGCCAACACAACAGAGTAGCTTCGAATTTGGAGAAACTAAATCCCCATTGGGACGATGAAAAGTTGTACCAAGAATCTAGGCGGATAATTGGTGCCCAGATGCAGCACATCGCTTACAATGAGTTCGTGCCTATAGTCCTAGGGGAGAAGGAAATAACCCAAAGGAACTTGAAACCACTAAGTTCGGGCTACAGGACACCAGACACTTCCGACGTCAACCCAGCAATCGCCAACAATTTCGCGACTGCAGCTTTCAGATTTGCCCATACGCTTCTTCCAGGATTAATGAGAGTAACCGATGTACAGAAGGGGACCGCGGAATATGTGGAACTCCACAAGATGTTGTTCAATCCCTACAGTCTGTACACACAGGGCGGGATGGAGAGTTCCTTGATGACTGCTATGTACAACACCGTGCAGAAGACTTCAACGCACGTGACTTCTCAGCTGACGAATCACCTGTTTGAGGATCCACTGGCTAATTCTACGGTGCCTTGTGGATTGGATTTGGTTTCACTGAACATACAGCGAGGAAGGGACCATGGACTTCCAGGATATCCAATATGGAGAGAGCATTGTGGCTTGGGCAGACCCACGTCTTTTAGTGATCTCAATGGAGAATTGGATCCAGACGCGTTGGAAGCGATTTCGAAGATCTATAACAATGTTGACGACGTGGACTTGTACACTGGTGCATTGGCTGAGATTGTCAAGTCGGATGGCATTATTGGACCCACTTTTACGTGTCTTATTGCTGATCAATTTAGGAGGCTCCAGAGTGGTGATCGTTACTGGTATGAGACATCTGAAACACCTCAGGCATTTACTGAAGGTAAGGAAATTCACATCGAATGAACTTAATGCACTTTGAAGTGAATTGGCGAATTGACTGAGTGACGAATTTTTGGCTCCAGCAAAATCATTTTCAATTTTCATCTTACTTTTCACGTGTTATTTTATCATCTACGCGTGGGTATATACCAATGAATGGATGTAAAAATGTGTTAATCTCGTATTGAAATTGATTATCGGTGAGTGTTCGATTCACCCAAACCCATTTTCAGTTAGTAGTAAATATGAAATGATTTGTTACAGGACAATTGACGGAAATACGCAGATCTTCCTTGGCGAAGTTCATCTGTGATTGTTCCGACAACATAACGCATGTTCAAGCTGAAGTGATGCGCTCGGTTAGTGATGATAATCCTATCGTTTCGTGCGAAGACATACCAGGACTTTCTTTAGCTACGTGGAAAGAAGATCCTCCGATAACTTTAAAGGAATCCACAGGACCATTGTCTCTGACACGACTGAAAGAAGAGATCAACGAAACTATTCAAGATGCGATTTCGTATTTAAATTCAAAGAAGCCACCTGTTGAAAGTGAGGGGTTAAACGGCATTAGAAATTACGTAAACGACTCGTTTGCAGACTTTAGAAGCGAACTTTCCACGGCAGTACATCCGGTTTTACCAGGGACTTCTAAATACAACGAGCTGACGTGTTACGTGGACAATTCACTAAAGAAATTGAATAGCTACGTTTTGAAGCGATCTACAGAATTCGCAGCACCAGATGATTGCATCGTATTTAGGAACAAAATTAAAGAGGAATTGATCGACACTGTAGAAGCTGCGAAAGTCGGGGCACCTAGTGTAGCTGATTGGATTGCTTTCAAAGAGAGAATTAAGTCTGAATTTGCGGACATGAAGAGTCAGATAATAGCGATGAACAAAGAGGCATCTGGATCAAAAATAAGTAACACGTCTGTTCTAGAATTCTCAGTGCTTAAGGACGACATTATTACGTTAATGAATGGAGCTATTGAAAGAGTTAAAGATAACGTGCCGCCTCCCGGCAGTCCAAATCGAGGTGCGTATTTAAACAACGTTAAAATGCAATTTTCATCCATTAAAGACTATATCCCACTTTCGAAGGAAGAATTTCTTGCAAGAGAAACGAAAATCGACGGCCCCACTGCGGCGGATAAGTGGAATGATTTTAGAAGCAATATTGTAAATACTCTTGATGAGACTATACTGAGTACCAAGGACGAAATGCCTCCACCAGGGGATCCAAAATGGACCTCATTTGGAGGCAAAATGAAGGATCTTTTCACGGACTTTAGAAATCAAGTAGCTGCAAAGAGGCCAATTGAAGCAACAATTCCAAGCTGGACGTCTCCTAGTGATTTCGTGCAGTTCAGGATCGGTATTGTTAAAAATATGAATGATGCCGTGGGAAAGATGAAGGATAATATGCCACCTCCTGGCAGTCCAGAATGGGTTTCTTACCGAAATGCGGTGGTCTCAGCATTTGCTATGACTAAGTACCAAATTCCGGTCACAAACATGGGCAAAGTCTTGAAATCATCAGCTGCTGTCGATGACTTTGATTGGGTTTCTATAAAAAATGAGATAAATAAGACTGTAAGCGATGCAATCGCCGAATGTGAATCCGGAACGTCGTCGCTTGATGGCTTAAAATGGCTGGAAATTAAGGATCATTTGAACAAGTCATTTAATGCCCTACACAATGATATTGCCTCTCTTAAACCAAAACCATATTTGAAAGAATCTCCGAAATTGACTGTGTCAGATTGGACTGATTTTAAAAGTCAGATCAATCAATTGCTGAAGAATGTGACTGATTACGTCGAAGTCCACAAACCTCTTAAGGAAGCTACGGTCGAAGATTGGGTTGCTCTGAAAAACGACTTAAAGAATCAATTTGCGACCATTAAATATAAAATTATTGACATTAAACTGAAAAATCTAACGGCTTCGCTGAAAACTGGAGACGAGTCAGAATGTGCAAATGAGTTTTATGCCGATCAATCTCTGCCGACATCTGAAGAGATTTTGAAACTTAAAAAAGTTACGCAAAAAGACTTCGACATCGTCCAAAAGAATATACTCAAGATTCCATTAGTGGAAACGACGCCTGGGCTGAACAAAACTGACTGGATTGCGTTTAAAATACAAATAAAAAATAGCATAAGAGATTTAATTAAGTCCTACAATTACAGTGATCCAACGTCTTGGTACGAAATTCAAGATTTCTATAAAAAGTCCTTTGCTGAAATTAAAAATGAAATTGACGCGATGAAAAATTCAACTAAAAGTGATGACGTCGAGGCAAACGGTTCGACTAATACCGTGTATGCAAATTATAAAAGTAATCTTCAGTCCGTGTTTAAAAATTCGGCTGACCCGTCCGGCTGGATAAAACTCAAAAGTAGTGCACCTGCGATTCCAGAAAGTGATTGGATTTCTATTAAGGGCAAATTGAATAACAGCATTTATGATTTTTTCAATTCCGTTAACCGCAGTGACCCAACAGCCTGGGTAAAGATTAAAAATTACTTTAACACATCCTTTGCTGATATCATAAATCAAATTAATACCTTGAAGAATTCCACTAAGAGCGACAATACTGCAACTATTGACTTAGGTTTAACTGATGTTCCATTTTTATCCTCTTCTGCAAAAGCAGGAAGCACATTCGACTGGACGAAATTCAAAAAGGATTCTAAATCGATACCCGTGATACCAGGGGCTGATTGGATTGCTTTCAGAGATAAACTTAACAGTAGCGTTAATAGTTTCATAAATTCTGTTAATCGCAGTGATCCAACTACCTGGATACAAATTAAAGATTACTTTAATACATCCTTTGCTGACGTCATAAGTCAGATTGATGCCTTAAAGAATGCCTCTAAAAGTGACAAAACATCAGCTGATGACTCGGTAGATCCAATTAATTCTTTATTATTATCCTCTTCTGCAAAAGCTGGCGGCACGTTCGACTGGACGAAATTCAAAAAGAATCCAAAATTGACACCTGTGAATCCGGCAGTTGATTGGATTGCTTTCAGAGACAAACTAAACGATAGCATAAATAATTTTGTTAATTCTGTTAATCGCAGTGATCCAACTGCCTGGATACAAATTAAAAATTACTTTCAAACATCCTTTGGCGACATCATAAGTCAGATTAATGCCTTAAGAAATTCTACTAAAAGTGACAATACTGCAACTAATGACTCGATAGGTTCAACTGATTCTCTACGTTTATTCTCTACTACAAAATTCACAAAAGGTCCTAAGTCAACACCTGTAACACCAGGAACTGATTGGATTGCTTTCAGAGATAAATTAAACGGTAGTATAAATAATTTTGTTAATTCCGTTAATCGCAGCGACCCAGCTGCATGGACGCAAATTCGAGACTTTTTTAAAACATCATTCGCTGATGTCATTAATCAAATTAACGACATTAAAAATTGCACGAAAAACGGCGTTGCTACAAACAATTTAAGTAATTATGCCGAAACTACGAGCAATTTGAAATATTCACCTCCTTTTACGGAATCGGTAAGTACTTTCAACTGGCAAGAGTATCAGGCTAAAATTAACGAAACGATATATGATATGTTGAAAAATTTAAGCAACATTGAGGAATCTCAAAAAATGGAAACGGAGGCTCTTCAACAAATCCTAGTCGATACGCACAAGAAATTTGCCGATCTTAATATTGATTCGTTGCAAAATACAATTCCTGATCCTCCTAGCAATTGGGTCACTTATGTAAATGGAATTAACAAAACTGTAAATGATGCAATACACCAAATTAAGGCTATAAAACTAACAGCAACCGACACCGCCTTGGATGAATATAAACAATACGTGGATGGGTATTTCAACGAGACACGTGATATTATAAAAAATAAGGAAAATGAGATTTCAACGTCATCAGCATGGACTTTAAGGCCGTTACTTTTTTCACACTTTTATAGTATTTGCGGCACAATCTTCTTTACTTTCATAATTTGTACGCAATAACGGTAATTATAAAATAACGGGAATACAAAGGTTGCATTACTTAGGAAAGTACTTATTATGTATACGGATATCTGGTAAGGAGGGAAAGTGAATTTAAAATAGAGTTTATAATGTATAGTAGGCTTTCTAAACAATGTAACACGTCGACATAGGTATTTTATATGAACATCCATTTACAATCTACATGGCGAATTTTATTCAATAAGTCTCAGAAGAGATTTGGGAGAAATAAATTGGATCTCAATGTTTGTGTGCAATTTATTCTGCTTGAGTTAAACCAATATTAAATTGTTTGAAACTAGCATCACATTACAAAAACATGTTAAACTTTAGATTATCCATTAGCACGTATTCTAATGAAAATTAGTGACTTGTTGATGTAATTATGGAAAATGAACTGTATTACCGATATATTATGATGAGAGGTACCTCATTCGGTCAAACTTAACAAAAGGGCAGCGCCGCGTTTTATCCAAAAATCGGCTCCATGTGCACCTGCCTTCAGGTCGACAGCAACAACAAAAGATGGCCGACCTCCATCACCACTTCTTTGTGGATAATAGTAGCAAGGACAAACATAAAGACCTACAAAATAAGTACTGAATTATGAAGGGACTTAAGTATGGTGGTCCGTCGTTGGCACTGTGTCTGGTTTTTTAAATCTTCCCAACTACGTCGAACATGTACCTTTCATTAACTTTTTGTCTATGCCGATATTTTCGCCATTAAAGTGATACGAAAGTGCCGTCTGAAAGATTTTCATGAAACTTTTCTCCAAACTGGGTGCACCGAATCATTTGAAATTTTATCACGCGAATAGAGCGACCCCAAGGAAGGTCCCTCCACCCATGAAATTTCATTTTTTACACAAAATGAAAAAGTATTTACACACAAACTTTTAAAGAATGTCATTTCATGGGTGTCAGGACCTTCTTAGAGTCTCCATATTCGCGTGATAAATTTTCGGTACATCCAGTTCATATAAAAAGTTTCATAACCGATCGATCGACTCCTCAGATGCCACTTTAACATCACCTTAAGTGTAACATTTGCATAAAATACGTTAGAAAATGGAAACAACGTTGTCCTCGACATTTTATCCATGTTAATTTCTATCGGTATCCCCGTTTATTATAAAAAATAAAATTGTCAGTAAAATAAGAGTGTCAGTTTCTTCATTACTTTTAACATTTAGAGGCAAACCTTTAACTCTCTTCTTCACGTTTTCCACAGGCTTGAAGTGTATAACAGGCATATCAGAAATCAGCTGCATGGGAGAAGGTTCTGTCAGTTCTCCATGCTTTTTGTCCCAACCAGCACCTTCCAGAAATACCGATCGCACGTACATCCCATCCTGAATAAAAATAATTCATATCGAAGAAAAATCTAACCTAGCAGTTATTCCGCATCTTGGCGAACTCTAGGAACAAAGTTCCTCTTAAAATGTTAATTTAGTAACAGATTATATAAAGGGATGTCGAACTTACGTCTGGTGGTTCTTTGATAGTGTGCTCCTCAACCTCCAGGACGGAGAACTCCCAAGATAGTGAGTCAATGGCGACGCCCCAAAGTTTGGCGGAAGTCTGAAGAACAGCCGTAAGCAATCCGGTCGGAAAAGTGTACGCGGTTAACCAAAATAAGGTTGGTGGGTGGATCGTTTCTGCCCATCTCGCGAAGTATTCGACTCTCTTGATAAGATCTCTCGTCCAAGAGCCCAAGAGCTTCAAGGAAGGATAAGCCGAAAGCCAGAAGGACGGAACGCGTCCTTCGTATATGCTCGTGAAAATCTCCTCTAATTCGGAGGACATCATCACCAAACCCTTAATCCCACGCTGGAGGTCCTCCAAACTGGAGTGCGTTTTGTGCAAAAGATTATTGTATCGACGAATTTCTTGCAACAAAACCACATCCAAGGGAGTCTTCTCCGCGCCGATCAGTAGTTCCGTTGTCTGCACATTGATCGAATTTGGTAACTTCGAGAGGATGTCTTCTGCCATTAAAGTCACCTAAATTCGAATAAATTATAAGCTTTAAACAACTACTTGCAAAATTGAAGAAGAAACTACAACTCATCCATTATTGTTCCCATATTCGTAGAATGCTCGAAAAATTAATTTTTTCTTCGTGGAATTATTTAATGCCTAGACCAAGTTCTATAAACTAACTTGTACTAGCCATATAAATGTAATATTTATATATCAATTTACTTTGTCTTCTTTACTCGATCCTGCATCATCAACCGAGGCTTGAACTCGGAGACACATTAATGTCGCAAACATGTCTCTTGTCTCTTTTATCAAAGATGTTATGTCGGCATTCGAGTGCTGCCCGAATGCTTCGGGTTGATCGGTATTCGGTAACATGTTTATAAAATCTCTGTACGACTCCAGTGATCCATCTCGCGGAATATAATAAGTCGTCAAAGATGACAGTCGATAAAATGGAGTATCGAGGGCTTTCTCCGTCAAGTATTGCTGAATGTAAGTCATTAGCAGTCGTCGATCCCATTCGTCTGTCACGTGACCGCCATAACAAACACCAGCAATGAGATATTTCAAAGAATCCCATGGAGTTACAGGATACTCATCCAGGTAAACTCGTAAAATATTTTGCGATACCTGTAAATAATTATGTATAAATTATTGGCATTCTCGGGAATGGTGTCCATTGTGCAAAGAATATTACTGAGGCTTCCCTCATATCAGTCTAGTATGTTTCAGGGTGAATGATGAAAAGTAGAGATTTATGCGGATTTATGTTCATCAAAGGAATTTGTCGAGGTACCTCGAAATCCGAATCATTAAAACTGTAGATGACGTTCCAACCGAGCTGTTGAAACTTCTTACGTTCCAAGAGAATCGAGTGAAAGAATACCAATGCAAATAATAACTTTTTGTACTTCGACTTTTCAATGGGGGCGTCAAATTGAGATTCTGTTATCAGGCTATAGAGCCGTTTCATGTTGGCTTTTAAGCCTTTCGGGGGCTCGGTAGTTATTTTAATTCCTGCTTGGAGAATCGCTATGGGAAATTGTGGAGTTGGACTTGAACTCAGCCACAATCTAAATTAATGCCACAATGGTGATAGTCATAATATTTTGGTAGCAAAAAATATTCCGCTCAAAAGGACAAATATTAAATTCAAGTACTACCATAAAATGAAACAATACCTAAATTGAGGGTTGATATTCTTGTTGTTTGACAAAACCTGCACGATTTTGTCCAGTTTTGGCATCCAGCTGATAGACAAATGACAGTTCGCCAAAAACACCCAGTTTCCTTCCTTCTCTCCAATTTGTATCATCCTGCCGAAAGTACGCGACAATTCAGGATTTATAATTGAGAAAAATTGACAATTATTCCGTGGAAAATCTTATTCATGACTATAGTTATAATTTACCTAGTCGCAATGGGAGCTTGTCCTTGTCCTAAAGAAAGAATCATAAACTTTTTCGCCATATTTTGATTCTGAGCCAGTTGCATCAAAGAGCCGGTGGGGTCCACGCCAGGGGATAGAACAAATATCAATGGAGTTTGGGCAACGGAATCGTCCAAAACTGCCTTAATGTCGAGTACAGGAGGTTCAACAAATCTCTGTCCGAGGTTGTGCACAATATACGTGGTTAAACAAAAAGACATCCTATCTAATCGGCAGCTGCGCACAACTAACAGTTTTTGGAACTCGTTGCAATTTTCCTCCCACTCTCCTATAAGCGGGACTGCTTCTGGTTCGGTTTGTATGAACCTAATAAATCATTTGTTAAATAAAATCAATGTATTGTGATAACATTTCGTATATTAATTCTTCAAGATAACGGTTAATAGCCACCACGTGATAATTTACAATCCGGAAAGGATACTTGCCAGACATGCCAGTCCCGAGAAAATTGTTCAAAGGAAGACACAATCCCATGAAATCCTGCAAGCTTGTCCAGTTCTGTAATATTGTCCCAAATTTCATCGGGTAACCAGGAGACAGGCTTATCAGGTTGATTCTCTCGATTTAGCACAATTCCACCTTTCAGGAGGAAGTCATACTCCGTATGTACTATTTTCCCCTGTGCTTCCATAATCTTGATGCACATATGAAATGAGAAGAGGAGTTTATGCTGCTCAAAGAGACCGCGACAAGTGTTCCTGTTATAAACAAATTATTTCGTCAAACATTATACATCGCATCTTTGCAGCTCGTTAAAGGCTAAATTGAAATTTTTAAAAGTGGATCTGGTTCCTGAAATTTTCATTATTTAAAATAAACAGAAATAACCTTTCCATTAACTGCTGTATTGCGCTATCCGAAGCAAATAATACTTGTTTCTTTTTTTTTTAATATGCTAGGGTAATTCCAAATTGAATTTCGTCAAAACCCGTACCTGTACACTGCGTATGTGTGGTAATCGTTCAATGCATCTATTCTTTCAGACAGCTTCGCGTGTCTTGGGCTTTTATCTATCGAAACCATGAATAATAATATATATGCATGTAATGAAAACTGGTACATGGGATCGATCAAGCTCATGTCGTTTAAAACAAAGAACAGGATGGAAGCTCTCGTCGCGCAGGGTCTGTACTCTTCCCGAGCTTGATCTATTTCTTTTTCCGTCTCTTCTGACGTCACTAATGATTCCTCGATGGTTTTCCCAGTTTCCTTGGAAGTTTGCAAAGTGTTAAGTAAATCTAGATCATCTAGAAGAGAACCACTCGAGACACTCAGCAAACTAAAAGCAGGGTGATTAGTACGTAGCTGTTCACCTTGATTTTACGTAACGATAAATGTATAGGCATATAATCATAAGTTATAGCAAAGATAGGTATCGCAACAAATTAAAAAATATTAAAATATCACGGTACACTGCAGCGTACACAGGATTAATATTTCAAAGCCTTACTAAAGAATCTTTTCCTCCAGTTCCTTGAGAGTTCGTTTCCCTGTAGCTATTGTTACCACAAGATTGTCCTTTTGTTCCTCCAAACGAGGCTTTTCCTTTCTGACCACAATTCCCAAAAGTTGCGCTTCCAATCCTAGAGATTAAAAAAAAAAATGCGTCAACCCCCAATGGTTCGCTTCAACCCAGATTTATTAAAAATCGACCGCAAAAAAACATATTATTGTATGAGCGACAGCACTTCAGAAAATTTTGAAAAGAAAATACCCAAATGGGCATTTTCGAACGTAACGAACGAAAACGAATTCAAATGTCAGTCGTTAAACATTTTATTAATTGTACCTTACTTGTTGATAACATTGAACACACCTTGTTCCTTAATGGTGAAATTACACAGAGTAGTTTTCGTTGATATCTCAGGGGAGTAATGAGGATTCGGAAGTTTCGTTGTTATAAACAACCGAAATTGCTCATTGTATGAGATCATTTTATCCTGAATTTTTATAAGTACTTCGTCACCTATGTGTGAAAGACGAATCGGTTCAGTGTTACTTGACAGCAAATTAATAAATTAATATCCACGCTTAACTACAGTTTAAAACAGAATGCATTATTATCGAGGTTTTTCATTCCTATCTCTTCTAGCTTCTAACCGGAATGTTTATCTCCTCTTTGCAGCGCTTCTACTAAGTACTAAACTATAGTAACGATAAAATTAATTATATATCAATTTGAATTTTTCCACACCTGATTTAATAAAGGATTTTTGGAGGATAGGATTCAAAGCTGGATCGAGAGTTTCTCCGACATTTTGCAACAACACTGGCTTGCCAAATTGAATTGCCAGTTCTAAAGTTCTCATGAAATCTGGTTGGCCAAAGTCAATGATGTCCAAATTCTGAAATTAAACATAACATTTACAATATAACAGCTCTTGTTATACATATTATTACTATACACGTAAAATATCACTGTAAAACGAGTCAGCACTAAATATTACGAGAACGATATGAAGGTATTACATGTATAACGGCCGTAAAAATATTATTTTTACATTTTTCGATTCCATGTTTCTTATCCACTTAACAGCCTGCGATTGAGGATCGATAACTAACGGCCACCGCGAACCTCTCATTATAATAATTGCATTTTCCGTGCTAAACTCGTCAGAAGGTAATCCTTGAATATTCCACTCTCTAATGGTCGTGCTGTCGCTTAGGAAATCTATTACGTCCAAATCTGGGGATGCTGGAATCTCCTTTTCCTTGATCTTTAAACGTGAAAACATGTAGCTAATTTCCCAACGAACGCGACAATAAAATGCGCAAAATGTATTTCACCTCGGCCGTCCAAATATCGAAAAGCTCCAATCGATAACCAGTATCGAAGGGGCCCAGGTATGACAAAAATGCAGTGGATATTAAACAATCACCAGGCAACCAATTAAACAGTTCATCCAAAGAATGAATCGAATTTTCCCATCTTATTCGCTCACTCGAAAGACCATCGACCAACATGGCGGCGCGTTCCAATTTTAACTTCAGAAGTTTCGCCTGGAAAATATTCAATAATATTAATTCTATGTACTTGGTCCTTCTTATGCTGTATTTTACTTACCATTTCTCTCTTCCTTTACAATCACATGAAAACAAAAATCCTACTGGAAGAGTCAACAGGAGTAAGAATAAAAAAAAATAGGAAATAAACATAACATTATTCGGTAGTATCAGATGCAACGATATTTTCTTTAATATTATGGTTTTTCAATACTTCAAGATAATGCTCATACCAGACTGATTAAATCGTTCTTTTCCTTCATCTTGGCGTCATACATTTGTTGCAACCTCAACAGCTCGTCTCGCAGTTTTTGTAATTGTTCCTTTGCCTCGGCCAAAGCTGCCTCCTTTTGTCGTAGAGAAATTAAAGCTTGTTCCAGCCTCTCCCTCTTTGGTGCTATTATCCTATAATGAGTCATTATTATGGAAGAAATGTACAAGAAATTCATGATGCAGCTGTAATATGTATCGAAAGCATTAACAATGGTTTCCAAGAAACGCTAATGCTAATTACTGAGGTCGAAAACTGAAGTTGATCTGAAGTATCCACAATTGTCAAACCTGTACAACTTTCCATATTGTTCTATGGCAATCACCCACATGCACAACGATTTTGCTGCAATCGAAACCAAGCCCACTTTAACTGGATCAAATTCCGGATTTGACGTGTATTTACTTATAGTCTTCAAAGTTTTGTCAGATATGTGGTCCTTATCAAAATCTCGAAGCTGTCCACCCAAAAGCAGAACAGTTTTAATTAAACACTGTACATGTAAAAATCTGATATCTCCACATTCAAAGCATGATCTTTTTTTGCAAATTATTACACCTCCTTATTTGTGAACGATCTCTCAGAGGTATAATTAATCTTAATAATTAATCACGCTTATCAACGAAGCAAAACGAAGTGTAACAATTATGCGAATTCTTAGATCCTGTATTCGAGTTAAATATTTATCCTATATAATGAAATGTTTACGTACCGTATTCAAAAAGTTCACGTCACCTAATTGACGTTTCGATTCCGCCCAGGACGGTTCAGAATTCTTCAGGATCATCACAGCTTCCATTACCATTTCGACTTTCATAGGAGGTCGCGTAAAAGACTTGATTTCGGTTAAATCCTTCTTATTGAGAGCATCCAAAGCCTAAATCGAATCCTATGTAATTTCACACTTTCCGTTCCATAAATTAATTGCAGAATAAGCTCAACATAAAAATCGACAATGCCAAAACTCATGATTAAGGTGATATGAGAGTGGCGTCAAAGATGTCTCGTTTATAAAACTTTTCTCTGAGCTGGGTGTACCGAATCGTTTCAAACATTTCAACGTTAACATAGAGACTATAAGAAAGGTCCTAACACCCAGGAAATTTCAATTCTTTAAAAATTGGTTTATACATATTTTTTATTTTTCATATAAAAATTAAATTTCATGAGTTTCAGGATCTTCCTTATAGCCTTAATATTTACGTTGTAAAGTTTGAAACGATTTGGTATACCCAGCACGGAGAAAAGTTTCAAGAACGATTAACCCATCAGATGCCACTTTCACATCCCTTTAAGGACAGGGAAATTATGGTCCCTATTTTCATAAAAAATTGAAAGGACCTTCATCGCTTCTTCTAGTGCAGGTTCAGCAGCCGCAAGATCTGCCCTAGCTATTTCCTCCAATTTTTTGCATTCTATTGACTCTTCTTCGATGCGAATCGACCTAGCAGTAACCATTTTTTGCGTTTCATCGGCGTCGCGACGTTGATTGACGATAGTAATTAAAAATTCCTCGCATTCCCTCGTCGATTGATGAACCTGTTCTTGTGTCACCTCCAATTCGGCCGCCATTTCATTCACCTTTTCGCGTGTGTCGTCAATTTTAAACAGTCCGTTTCGAAGTTTCTTTGCCTGATCGGCCAACTCTTGTCTCTTTTCGGAGAGCATACTGCAGATTTACATTGATATTAAATTAATAATTATCAGTTTGATAAGTGCATGCTCTTGCATAATCCTCTGTACTCGTTTCAGAAGGCATTCTTGCAGAACTCACCGTTTGTAACCAGCTACGAGTTCTAGAAAATTTGTGGGAGTCACGTAATTGTGACGTTTCTTTTCGATTTTCATTCGCTTCGAAAACTGCGACACCGAGCTGTGGATGAGAGCAAAGAGAGAAGCAATACCTTCTCTCATACGTTCTTGAAGAGGAAGTATCGGTATAGCCGTAGCTGATCGTCTTGGTTCCTATAAATATTAAAATACCTGGTCGGTATACATACAAAATTCAGACAAAAGAATTTAAAAACATCCATGACGTATTGCAAGATAAAATAAATATTTAGCAAGCACCATATGAATGTCAAAAAGCATCCCTTATTGAGCGGCGACTTGATACAGCCGTCTTACGAAAATAAATTTATAAATATTGACTGTAGCCATTTTTCATTAACTTCTGTCCTTTTAGCGTGCATAAATTAGTATTCACCACTATATTTTCACCGGTAATCGTGATGATTAAGTTGAGGTCCTGTAAAAATTTGTTTCCCACTTCCAACAGTGCGTCTTTCGGCCACTCGTGGAACCAATCAATTGTTGTGCAATTAATTAGAGCTGGATATTGACGCAGTCTATTCCTAAATGCATCTCCGAGTGGACTCATACACAAAAAGATGTGCATATTACTTCTGGCTCTTTCGATGAGGAATGCGTGAACCACTTCAATACTAGGCAAAGCATTCGATTTTGGTCCTAAAATCTCCTTCGCCAGAATATTTCTAATCTGTAAAAGGAAAAATGGTTACAGATGCCAGAAATTAAATTCTAATGCGAGATTTAAATTCTGCAAAAATTACAGCTGATCTTCATTTCCCTATGAAGTATCGAAAGATTTAATAAACTGTTTAGTATGTCACATTGAATAAATTGATAATCGTATGGTTACTTCATTTCATGCTACGTTTAATAAGTCATAAATGATAATACTCACGTCCTCCATTTCCTCGTCCTTGTACAAATTGGTAACCTCACCAGTGCTCAGTATGGTATTAATAATTTCTAAAAACTGCTCCTCCGCCACTTGCGAGTCATTAAATATGAAATCTGTAAGCTGGTTATTTACTCCAGCCATTGTGTACAATCGTTTCAAGTCTTCGCGGAACTCCATAACGCGATAATGCTTTGTCACTTCGATTTGGAAGACATTCCCCTCGCATATGTATGCAGCAATTTTTCCTGCGGTTTGTCTGCCACTTCCTCCTATTCCAATCAACAGCATGTGTCCACGAGGCTATTATAAACGTGACATAAATTAATACAAAACATACCTGTATTAACACCTCCATGTTTCTTTTGCAGACACCATTGAGTTCAATGGATTAGTTAATCGCGATAGAGACGTGGCAAAATTACAACGCTAGATTATGCAACAACGTATTGAACAATGCAGGATACTTGTTTGATATTACATTAGGTGATCAATTTTCACAACTTTAGATTATTCTTCAAGAAGTGTCAGCTTCCACTTTGTATATACCTTGCGAAGTACATATTCGTATTGTGACATCCAATGAATGATTGATGAGGGTGGATAAAAAAAAATGTCGATTTCAGTCAAAAGGGATGATATTAAAAATGTATATTAAATGTGGATGGACAGCGGAATTTCTGACTTATCAGAAATCTGAAATTAATTTCAGCACAAACCTGAGAAATCACTCTCACGATACGACAAATATGCTCGATGGCGTCTTGGAAAGGGATGAGATCGAGATAAACAGCTCCTGGAGACGAATTGTGCTCCTCCACTTGTGTTTCTATATATCGTCGTAAAGCCGGTATATCAGTTAAATCTTCGTAAATGTTCCAAGCATTCATGAAACTGCCTGTAAAACGATATATAAATTTACATTTTTTCACCATTTACTAAATGTTGCTTCGCCCTACTTGAATTTAAGTATTTGAAGAAAATGATCTCTACTGTATCTACTAGACCCGAATTAAATAATACTTTGTCAATGTAATTATGTAAACAATTCCAGTATTGAAAGTACTGACCAAAAATTGGACTTCTTTTGTCTGGGCACAAACTGTGATATGTCGTCTCGAAGTACTTCCCAAGTTGTTCATTGATCTGACCGATGAACCATTCTTTATCTCTGAAATCATTAATCATTATACGAAGATTCAAACAATACTAAGAATCAATCTTACTTTTCATCAATCAGTCGGTCGCAAAATACCCTAAATGATTCATGGGCCCACAAACGAAGAAACACTTGCTTTGAATCGTGATAATCCTTATGACTGCGCAACAATCCTTGAAAAATCTTGTGGAATAAATTAAATGTTAATTGATATTACAGCGCTCCGTAATACATAACTGATTGTCGTTAAATTAAGTACAATGTAACAGACCTTGGATATGTCTCTTAAATTAAAGAGGTAGTGCATCTTCAAAGGAGTAGGTCGCATCTTTAGAATGACATTGTTGTACATCCTAATAGTAGCACTGACCAGATCGCTGGCTAATAAAACGAAATAAAGCATTTTTGGTTTATACAGTTGTACAGGATGTTGCAATATATGATTATGTAATAATACGTATAAATAATATAAAAGTATTTTTTTTTCCAACAGGACAATTCCTTCCCATTGAAAACACTTACACATTCCTTTAACTTCTGGATGGAAATCAAAGAGTCGTTGGTTCAACATTGTACCATAGATTCTTGTGATTTGTTTGTCTACAGGTAGTGTCATGTTGATGACATTAAATCTTGTAAGTAAACGATCAGAAATGGTATTACGACCACCGCCTGGAGGTCCCATTCCAGCAATTAATTGCATTCGTTGCACATACACTCGCCCATACTTCCTTCGATCGTACCTGTGCAGTTAGTGTATAAGTTAGAAAATATATTATAATTACATAACGTAATTTAATTAAAATTTCACAAGGCCGACTTCGCTGCTTTACCAGAATCCATAACCAATCCATTGTCGAAGCAGTTCCAAAGGAGGTTGCGAACCGTATTCATCTTTCATGGGCATGTTAAGATCATCCATGAACGTAATCATTATCTTACCGCCGATTGGGATGTACACACCCTTAGTACGTTTTTCTACTTTACTTTCGATACAATCCTGGGAAAAAAATGATAAGAACTGATACTTGTATTTACATCTTGCAACTATTTATATCCAACATCGCTGTGAGTCTCTGCTTTATATTTTTTAGCAATTTAAACAACTGTAAATTGTTTATGAAAATTTTATTGTAGCTAAAGTACCTATCGTACAATCCTGCAGGATTTATGACTATGTACTTCATTCAGAGGTTTTACGTAACCAAATACCATATGGAGTCTGAATATTTTTTCTAGGTATGCCCTCCCTTTCTTAGTAATTATTAAAAAAATAGGAAGTGTTTATCCAATACCTGGACATTTTTGGAACTCGTTTGAGCAGACATGTTGACTACGAGAATACTATACTTCTCACGATTGGCAGAATCAAGAACGGCCTGTGCAATTGACGTTTTTCCTGTCCCAACAGGACCAACAAGTAAAGTTGGATATCCTTTTGCAACGAGTGCATTAACCAAAGATATGTATCGTTCGGTGTCAACGGTGGGGACGAATATCTTATAAAACGGAATTCTAAGAAAAATTTAAGTTACTCCATCATTACCTCGAAGCAATGAAATCTTATATAATTATTTTAATAACAAAACGTATACTTATGCCTACAGGTATGGACGTTCGAAAATATTAAATAAATACTTCCTGCAAGACTGAATACTTTATCAGGCTTACCCTGGTTGAAATTTCCAAGATTGCTGCAGCTTCTCTTCCCAAGAGGCGAAGCTGCGTTTTCTGACATCCACGTAATATTCATAGACGGTATCTTTCAAAGGATAAGAACCCTCTATCTCTCTCAAGTACGTATCGACTTTGAACCGACTATCTTCATTTACCGATGCACAGATCGACCACACCGAACTGTGAAATTAAATATAAAGGAAATGATTAGGTGCAAATATCTAAACTCGAATTGTAGTAGATAAATCTCTTTTTTCTTCTCAATTAACAACTCACCAGAACAGAAACCACAACTTGCACATCGCACTGAAACTATCCTGATCCTCGCCTACCTCGACGCCATTTTCGGAAGTAATGAAGATTTTCAAAAGCTTGCAAAGCGATTCAACGGCATTCAATTCGGGAACTGGTATGGTTTCTTCGCAATTTTGTTGTTTAAATTCGAGGATTGGGTTAACGTAGCGATCGAAGAGTCCATTGAGCTTCGTGGTAAGCATCCAATATGAAAAGAAAAATGAAGAATCGTGTTATATCAAGGAATATAAAACTATGGGTTTATTAATTTTTATCTTGGCATTATGCAGCTTAAGTTATTGTTCCTCCTAACTTAGTGCAAATATTCTGCAATTGAAAATTAGCTACTATTAGCTGCACGTCTTTTAATGATTCACGTACGTATATAAAAAGCGAGTTTCTAACGAAATGAATTAATATCTTAAATTAGGTGAAATATAATATTCAAATTACCTCATTGGCTAGTCGTGGTTCATTTTTATAAGCTTGAAGCCAGGAATTAACAAGAGGTCTCCAACCAATGTCTTTATAATCATTGTAAACCATTCCTGCTCTGGATACAGTAGCTGGTGAAGCTGCAGCTAAATTTTCAACTTCAAATAGGAGGGACACTTGCTCTGGCATCGTGATGCGATCGTTGTTTATAAGCGTCAGGATCTTCAAAGAAATCAACATAAATAAATGAATCGAATCTTTATTTCATAACACGAATAAAAAATGATTAGTACCTGCAGCTACGAATAAGAAAATGTAGATGTTAAATTTCTAACTAATAGGTATTATCTTAATTTCAGAATCAAACGTTACGAATAACTCAAACTGATTTACAAATAAACTTTTATCACATTTTTCCTGTACCTTATTATCGTCCATTACACTGTTCATGTTCTCTATCCAAACTGCATCAATTGGACCGTCAAATAGAATCCACTTTTCATCAGGGGTTTCCTCTGTAGAAAATGCCAATTTATGCATAAGCACATTTTTTTAAACCGCGAATATTCTGTATTTCTGATTACATCGATTCTCATGTTGTCATTCTATTTCACGTTAATTTTTGCATCATATTATTCATCTGATCTTAGCGTACTTTTTGATCATATTAATTATCAACAACTCTGGTCTCTCTTGTTCCTTGCAAATTTTACGATGGGACAAAATTTAATTTTTTACCTGCGCAAACTATTCGCATTATTGACGAAATGACACCATCAAGCCACTCTCCTGTGGCCAAATTATACTCTCCATATAATTCACTTAAATTTAATGCTTTTGGATTTATGGGATATACGTGTACTGCATTATAGCCAGCT
This sequence comes from Orussus abietinus, assembly GCF_000612105.2. Lineage (NCBI taxonomy): Eukaryota > Metazoa > Arthropoda > Insecta > Hymenoptera > Orussidae > Orussus > Orussus abietinus. The sequence goes on along the minus strand of NW_019394271.1, from coordinate 359,834 downwards.
TCCTTATTCTTTTTCATAGTTGTTAGAGTATTTTTCAGTGTTTCCCACGTAACCGTTTTAGCAGTGTTAGATTCACCAACAATCATTGTTGAGTGCCGTGATGTCTTCGTCTCGTATAATTGTATAACTTTGGTTATTATTAACGGGATCGGCTGGAAGCAAAATATGGAAAAAATGGTTCGGATAAATTAACAATAAATCAGCTCTAATAATACCACTTATTAGACGAATTTTTTGACGGGAGCTTTACTTGAAGATTTAGTTGCGTTGCTTCTCGAGTTATATAAGAAATTAATTGTTCATAATCAACAGTCGGAAGATCTATCCCTGGGAAAAGACTCGCAGTGATTCCATTGAATAAAGGCAAATCTTCGGAAGTTAATTTTGCCACATTCATATCCTTCATGGCTAGAAGAACAACCTAAATTGTAAATGTAAAACGGCGTTATATGGCTGTTAGAAAATGATTCCGCAACGACAAAAAGAGGAAAAAAAATGTCCTAATTTGTTACCTCCTCATCGCTTAAATGCGGATATAAACGCCTCTTTTTTCCAGCATATCTTGTAAGAGTTACGATTCCTCGAAGACCGAAATCGTAATGAAATTGTTTACTGAGTTGCTGTTGGGCTAATGTATAGAGCGTATAAACCTGTTTAGATGTAAAATTTAAAATTATTAATTGACTTCCTTCGCTGTCACTATGTCAAGTATTTGTAAAAATACCTTTCTAGCCAAAGAGCGCGTGTTTTGAAATCCTTCTCCGAATAAACTAATTTCCGCAATCATGCTACTGTCAGGTGCCATCATTGATATTGGCCTAAACATCGATTTCAAATTATCAGGCAACTCCGTGCGACCTGCGTAACCTGGATTCATAGTAATGAAAATCCCACAAGTATGGACCAGCGAAATCTCACAACCCTCAAAAGCGAATTTTGTCAGTTTTTGGGCCAAAGCTGTGAGAATCGATAAGATCTGTTGTGCCACGACTGACAGTACTTCGATATTAATTCTGGAAACCGGTCAAAATTAATTATCGTGGTGTTATGAAAGGGTCATTCTATATAAATATGAAAACGTCAAAATGTTGATAAAACTTTTTTCTTAACTGGGTGCACCAAATCATTTGAAACTTTAGCACGTGGTCATGGAGGCCCTATGAAGAACGTGATGCTCATGAAATTTAATAACAAAAAAAATGTCTTTAGGTCTAAACTGAGATAAAGAATAACATTTATTTTAAAAGTGAAATTTCATAAGCATCACGTTCTTCTTAGAGCCTCCATAATCAAGTATTGAAGTTTCGAATGATTCGGTGCACCCAGTTTGGAGAAAAGATTTATAAATATTTTGACGTTTCGATATATATAGAACAATCCTCTCATAACAGTTTAAGCATATAAAACTAGGGTCATTTTATAAATAATTTCCTTTTGTGCAAAATGTTAATCCCGATGTACCTGTTAAATTCATCAAAGCATCCCCATGCACCCGTTTGTGCCAAACCGGAAAACAACCTTCCCATGCTTTTGTAGTCCAATCCTTCGGAACAGTTTTGGACAATGACATTAAATCCCAATGCTTTTCCAAGATCCTTTACAGTTTCCGTCTTTCCAGTTCCTGCTGGTCCTTTTGGGCAGCCTCCGCGATGTAAATGCAGAGCAGTTGTCAGGGTTATATAGCATCTTTTGATAAATAATTACTATTAATAGACACAGTATTTTGGAAAATCATACCATATACGTGATAGACTTAAAACAATGTAATGCTAAACGCAATAATAAATTTTTTTATCAGTCACCGATCCGTCAAAGGAGTGATAACGAGTCGTTCGGAATTCCCGAGATATTCGTAACCATAAACGAAATATGTATTTGTCTGTCGCACGATACAATCATCGGTGTCTCTTTCCCAATAAAATCTCAACTGTGACAGCCAGTCGAATGATGATACGTCTCTGCAATCTGATATTAAATTGGTTATTAACTTATATAAATCATCTTGGAATGCTAATCTTGATAAATATTAGATAGTTCTAAACTTTTATAAATAAAACATGACCTACTAATTTTATACAATTTCTCTATAACATCTCTGGCGTGAATCTCTATCACGACGATCGCTTTGAACTTTAATCGTTGCAGTCTATTAAGTTGGGATCGAATGGTCTCCGAATATTTCGACAATGCCTGATTTTGCTTTTTTCTTAATTTCCTCAAAGGCTTTTTCGAATCCATCAGTCTGTAAAATAAATATGAGATGTTACAATAGTTTCCCGTGAGAGTGAGATAACATTTTTAATTTATCCTGGAGTCATTGAATGCAACTTTTACTTGCACTGCAGAAGAGTTCGGGTACAATCATTGGTCCATTGTATTTGCGATGAGGTGATTCCGGGTTGACTCTGCCACTCTTTTACCCATTTATCTCGTTTTGCCAACATTTTACGAAGCGCCGCTTTGCACTGTCGTAAAACTTCGCGCAAACAATTGCGCATCGCAGTTTCTGTAAGGAATAACAGAAGAAGAGATATTCAACTGTGCAATTTTACGCACACATATACTTTTTTTAATTAATTCCATTTTTTAGGGTAATTCCACACATTGACAGAAAATTTGAACTAAATGTTCTCTCACCTACATGACACAAGTAAATTTCGACTTGACCTTCCAACATTACAGGTTTAAGAAATTCGACGTACTCGCCTTCCGATGATAACATTCCTTCGGCCGAGTGTTTTCCACTTGAGGTCTATAACAAACATAATTATATTATGCGTTAATTCGTTAATATTTTATCAAGTTCTCCCTAGAAATCTGCGATCGATTCTATGATCATTAAATGAAATCGTAGCAGTGACTTGAACATTATTGAAGTTATATTCACATATATATCATATCGGTACACTATCATATGATAAGATAGCGTGCACTTGTATTTTACTTTCATAATTTTTAGCATCTTCATGCCTTCGAAAAGCTTTTTAATATGCGGCTGGACTCGCTCGGGTTTTTTCGAATTTGCCAAGATCTCCAAAAGGTCGTCATTTGAGATAAAATAGAATCTTGGAAAAATGTGCCTCTTGGTCTCGAGATATTGTTCTAGGGCACGTTGGATTTCTTCAAGACTATCGTTGAGTTTGTTCAACAATTCAAGTAAGTTGGCTGAAAATTAATTTCACGTGCAGCAGAGAAACGTGTACATATTTTTCATGCTAAATATTATAACGTAACTCATAAAATTCTTAATTTTGTTGTTTCCGTCATTTTCTTGGCTATAAAAAAATTCTTACGAGGGTTATGGGTGGCGTCCATTGCAAGACTACTCATAGCCATCCGAGCAGTTATTTTTCTCCATTCCAGACTTAACTTATCAAAGTCATCCGTTTCTTTCGGCAACTGTTTTCTAATATCCTCGGCATTGAATATATCGTGTAGATAAGTATAAGCTTTCTGCACAACTAAAATCATTTCCAAGACTTCGTTTACGGTAGATAAAGCGCGTTCCCAATAATCGACATCTTGAGAAAATGGCTCAACAAATCTTGAAGGACAGAAACAAAATTAATCCGCAATACAATGTATGAGTGTATACATATCATTTCATTGAAACATCCCAATTCATTATTGAAATTAGAAAAGATGATATCTGTTACAACATAAATTGCCAACCTCGTTGCTTTCATCACTGTCAATTGAACCTGATGAGCTTCTAAAGCTTGAGTAATGTCCTCTACACTTTTCAATTCGAAAAATCCTCTATCCTTGTGCAATATCATGTCAAGAGGCATGCGTTTCCACACTTCTGCAATCTCTTTTAATCCCTAACGAAACAAAATATAATTTTTGAATGAGTTTCTCAAGGAGAAATCTCGCTCAGACATTCCGGGTAATTTCCAACAATTTACCAACTAAATAATGCGATACTTTTTTTCAATATTTAATCGGTCAAAGTACTTGCCATTTCTATACCAAGTTCCATCGTAGCCGCGTTTGAAATGTCCGCAATTTGTTCCGCATAATTCTGCATTTGCATGTCAGCAATGGCGTTCAAAGTAAAATCATCGGAAGAATGATCGAATTCTCGACCGATCACCTGTTTCACCTTATCCCAATGACGATCCCGCATTGCATGATTTTTCAAATCGTTTATTAAAGGTAATGTTCGTCTAAATTTATCCAGACGCGTTCTGAAAATATGGCGAATACGTACATACATGTTCTCAGGAAATTGAAAAATCAGATTCTGACATTTAAGTACCAATTCGGGTACCTCATAGTTTCGACAATTTCCCAATTCTTCTCTTTCAGCTCCTTCGACAATTTCGTCAATTTTCGAAAAAGAACATTCGCGGTAGAATCCATATCTGCCATTTCAATGGTCCAAAAATGTCCGTGCTTGTAACTCTCCCAAGCATCTTCCCATTCCTTTGCCGTTCGCCATACGTGTTCAATTGGCCTTAAGTCCTATAACATGAATTTTTTATTAATAAACATCCTCAAAATTACTAGAAAATCTACCTTTTCCAGCTTAGCTAATTCCGGCGAGTCCGACTGGCTGATACCAAAGATAACAAGGTCTGCTTTTAACTGAGTTTCCCGTTCTCTCAGATTTCTTATTTCCATTCGAAAATCATCGATCCATGACAAAGCATCTGTTATAACAATTAAATCATGAAATTTAACTTACTAGTATAAAGTGTAACTTGTGTTAGTTTAGATTGGCGTTTGGACTAGCACAAATAGAGAAACCGATTTATCAGCATAAAGAATGTAAAAATGATTTATTAAGTACCATCCGATTTCCAATCCGAGGTGAAAGGTCCATTTTCATAGAAAGAGTTCATCAGATTCACCATATCCGATGTAAGTAGTGCAGCCACGTTCAACAGCTGTTTCTTAAATTGCTCCTATTTAAAATACGCATTCAATTTAATTAAAAAAAAAATAGACATTCTGAAGATAGAAATATAAAACATTAAATGGTCTGCACAAAAATGATATACATAATTTAAGCCATTATAGGAAAATCATACTTTTTTCTCGAGGAGGAGAATCTCAGATGCGGCGAGCAACTCCAAATAAACGTTCCATGAACTTTCGATATCCCTAACTCTCCTCTTGAATTCGAACGTCATCGGTACCTGGTATTTTTCTAAATTAACAATTTAAAAAGATAAGTCAGACGACGAAAAATAACCGCAAAGAATATCGAATGATTATAAGTATGCTTATAAAAGTGCATCCTCGGAAGCAATAAATTTACCCAAAATCTGGAATTGTTCGCGAATTTTTGGGAAGTCCTCTTCATGCTCTTGTGCTTCGGTCTGCAGTCTGTCAAATAATTGCATAGCAGTTTGCATTGTTGCGAGATCAGTTGGCTCCGTACTTAAGCTGCAATTAAATAAAATTATATGAAACCTATTTCAACCACAATGGGTTTTCATGGATCAACCATAATCATTACAAAGTAATGAATATTTACAACGTACTTTTTAGTATTTTCTGCTATATATTTATAGATGTGCATGATTTTCGAGTCTGTTAGTCGCAACAGAAGTCCAGTCAGTCTTTTTTGCCATTCGACGCATTGCTCGATGATGGCGGTTTTCAGTTTATCAGAATTGATGTCCAAGAAATACACTGTAGATACCGTTTCCTGCATTTGAACGTTATTTGCGGTATCAGCGTATCTTCCAATGTCTGCGTCGAAGGATGCTACTGTTGGCTTTAATTTTTCATACCTAAAAAATTGAAACAGCAACGAATTCTTCTTATCGATTAATTTCTAATAATTCGCAACTTTATCACTCGGAACAAAATCCATTTATCCCCTTTCTTTAGAATATAATAATGAAACTGAAACAGATGTTTATTAGAAGTTCCCGAAATTCTAGACATACTAAAATGATAAAGTATTATCATTAACTACGACATTACCTTTGGATGTATATGTCCTTGTTAATTTCCCACATATCTCGGAAGGGTTCCCAAGTTTTTAAATAATTCTGCACTTGAGCATGACAGTATCCCACTTCTGAAATTTGATTTAAAAAGTAAGAAGAATATTATAATCTTGCGTATTTGATAAATAATACGTTGGATAAACGTCTGATATATGTTAAGATTTCCTGAGCGATGGTTTATCGAAATTGAACAAGTCAGTGACAACTGTGCAATAGTTTCCTACTTATAATTACTTTATCTCATGTCATGAAAATCTTACCGTTATTAAGCATTTGTTGCAAGCGTTTGAATTCTTCATCTTCTACGTATACTTGAGAAAAGGATTTACTCTCAGAATCTTCTAATCTAAATTTCTGCATAACCCTTGGAATTCTCTTCAATGGTTCTACAAGGTCTTCAAGAACTCCTGCCACTAATTTCCCAATTTCACTTAATGCAGGTTCAAACGATATCTACATCGATCGATGCAAATTTAAACACCGAATTATTATTACTGCACTAGTCTTAATGAAATCCAAAACAACTTTTCCAATTTCTATTTGACGTTACTAACAACATCCATACGAAAATGGAACACAAAATCGAATGGAGTAATAAACTTTTAGTATCTTCGTTGTAACTACAGCTAAACCATGTGGTAACTGAATTCATTTGGTGATGTGCGTTTAACTGTGCACGTTAAAATAAAAAAATTAATCTTACTTTGTTATTAACAAGATCGACTTCAACGAATAAAATGGGCGAAGGTGCTGTAGTTCCGTCCCCATGCATGGCTTCGTAAATGACGGATATCGAATTCTTCAGACACAATCTAAATGCTTCTTCCAACAATTTATCCAAGTTACTCAGATAGTTCTTCCACTCTACGATACTCTGGAAAAAAAAAAAATTAAAATACCGATGTAATAGAAATTTGAAAAATAAACTATAGTTTGTACTCACATCTTCCAACACAGGTTGAAATCCTTCATATACGACCATTACAAATTGCATGATTGTACTATAGTCTTTAATAATATCTTGTATAACCGCTTCTCTGAAAATAAACAAACAAGAAACAATGCAAGCATGTAGTTATACCATCAATCTTAATTAACCGATCATCTTTTATCAACATAAGCTACAGATACATGCATAGACTAAATTACTCGCACCTATTGCAATTGTAAAATTGCCGTTTATTATCTACTGTTACTTACGATTATTTGACATACTAAGTACAATAAAACAGAACGCAACAACTTTCTCGATATCGTTACCTTTCATTTCTAAGTTCCATTTCCAGTTCTTTTAAGCGATACGCATAATTGGGCCTTATCCTTATCATCGGCCTATCGCAAATCCTTTCACAAACCTTAACTATCTCGAAATTCGAGATTTTGTATGTGTCGAGGAACTCCTGAAGCTGGAATATAATAAATTTCGAATCAACATTCGAATTATATTTCACTTATCGGCACGATACGATGCAATTTTCCAAGGATAAGGTAAAAATTCTCAAGTTTAAAGTTAACATTCCTTACATTTGCTGTTTGATTACAACAATCTTGTATGAAGGCATCGATGAACTCGGAATTCCAAGTGAATCTTGTTAGTCCTACTTTTATTTTCCTATCGACAAGCCTTATCAAATCTCGAAAGAGTTCTCGCTCCTGTTTAGATAGAGCTGATAAAGAATATAAATTACTCAAAATCAAAAGTAATTTAATTATATAATATTTCCATTCAGACCCTGTATGTTGTACTTTTTGATTAAGTAGTACTTAATTAAAAAAAAAAAAGAACCCTTACCATCTATAATTTTGTTATAGGACAGCACCACCGTAAGAACGCTCTCATAAACAAACTGCAGCGTGTCCCATTTTCCATGTACAACTTGTATATGCACGGGAACGTTAAATCCAAGATTAATCCAATAACTGGCTTCTTTACATATCTGAATGATACTTTGGTCGATATTACATTCTATAAACTCCGGTGTAACCGAACTTCGACGCATTAAAAATCTGTCCAAACGATCCACAGGATTTTCGCCGGTGTCGTTGATCCATTTGTAATAAAGATCGCTAATGGAATCTTCGATGGATGCGACGAGAATCTTGTGCTGAAGGTAAACTTCCTCGGCCATATTGCAAGGAAACATCCATTTCGCTTCGTCGACGGTTTTTTTCATCGCTTCTAATCTATAGATTTTTAATCGCAGATTTTGAGCTCTGCCGGAATAGTATGGTGCCGTTGAAGAGTATTCCTCGTACTCGTCCAGGACTTCTTGCTTTGTTTTCTGTATCTCCTCCCCGAACATTTTCCAAATCTACAAAGAACAGTGTAAATAATAACTACGGATCCAATAAACGATATTAAATTCAAAGACTAGTGGAAAGTGAAGAAGGGATAAGAGAAACTAAACGTGCATTTACCACGAGAAGAATTTCTTGAAGGTGGCTTTGTTTGAAATTTCGTATCCACGAAGTTCATAAAAATAATGCTCACATAATCACGGATAAAGTTAGATATTTTATTATATTCTTAAGTGAAGTAATGATTGGAATTAGGAGAAAATGGAGAAAATTAATAATTGCTCCGGAATACTCGCGAGGGTAATCTTGCTATCAAACAGAGTTCTTAAGGTCTTTCGGCCCATGAAGTTATAAAATCCATAGAGATGATTAATTCCTTCCTGGATATTGTTCATGTCCTGAAAGACGCTAGTCATAAGGTTCTCCAAAATGATCTCCAAGTCTTTTGCCTCTTCACGGAAACGAAACATGTCGTCGTACCAAGTCGGTTGGTGAACATCGAAAATCTTCTGAGAGTTTGCCTCAATTTTACGAAGACTTTCGAGAAAAAGTCTTTCCACTTTTTGGCAGACCCTTTCATATTCAATTCCCTTTGTGCCACCGAATATAGGTTTAGGTATAATGGTCGTGTCATCCATCCTACAATTTAAATACAAACATGTCGATACCAGATTTTTCACAAATATGACAAAGAGGGAAAAAGAAATTCCAGTTAAATCCTAAAATTATTGACCTGGCAAAATCGATCATCGCTTGGCATATTTCGATCACATTTTCACATCGAGTAATGAAAACGTCGACGTGCCGAAAAATCAGCTCACTGTCCAAAACCCAATATGTATCTGTCAAAGTATTATGAGCCAATGAGATCTGAAACGTGGTTAACATAACTCAGATTATCATAATAAATGTATTTGAATTACAGCCGCTGAGCTTTTATTATTTTTATTATCATCCTTATTCTTGAAATGTTCTCAGCATAGCATCCATAATGACTTCTAAATGTCGAGGCTTACATATTTAAATAACACGTTGACTTACTTCGTTGTAAATTCGTTTATATTCTTTGCACGCATCTATGCACTGTTTTAAAATCTGCATGCACTTCCTTGTCCTACCGTAGAACATTTCCCTTAAATCGATGAATTTCTTGCAAAGGACTACCACCTGATTACTCAGAGTAACGAATAAGCTGCTCATCTTCTCCGCGTTATTGAAGAAAGGAGAATTAAGCCATATTACTCTAAGGAGTTGAATTATCTCGGGAAGGTACTTGCTGATTTCATTAGGAGAAGAACAAGCGTCTAATTTTCCGCATGACTCCCGTAAAATGCCAAGAATTTCAATATTCGATTTAGCCACTTTCATTCCCTGATCGATCTCCTCGTTGAGTGTTAAAAATTGCCTAACGTAGGTGGACTGAGTTGACGTTGATATTTCCACAACGTGTTTAACAATTGAATTCTGCAGTTGACTGTTGAGCCCACACAGGTTGTCATCTGCGGAAGGAAATTATGAAATGCAATAAAGTATAAAAATGAATTAAACTTACACGTTATTCTACTCTATGTGATATCTTAATATCCACTCCATTTATCAGATATAGAAAAATAAATATTTATTAGTACAATATCATGAAAATATTGAGTCGTCCTATAAATAATGCGCCTTCTGCTTATTATTACCATTTAAAAAAAACCATCATTATTAATGGATAATGTATTCTAATTAAGATTAAGCCCTTTCTCTGTACTTATAAAATAACCCGAATCCCTTGCCGATTTTCTGAATAGACATTCTAGGAGGCTTTGCATTGTTTCTTACCGAAAATTGCAACAACAAAAATTGAAACGCATACAAATTAGAACATGTATAAGGTAATGTAAAGGAATGAGAATTCATTTTCGGTTTAAAACATAATAATTATCGAGACATGTTCATAGTCTCCATTTATTGTCCCTAATGATATATGTGGTTATCGGATATGCACGTTTTCGGTTTTTAGGTGTTGCAGTTTTGTTGGTTCGGTTTAGTGTAAAAAGAGTTACGAAAGCACTAACATCGATAGAGCCAAAATTCATATTCGTCGGTAAGTCGCAAAAGTTCACGAGAGGTTGCTTGGTCTTGATCTCCGAGAGCTACCCTGATCTGCCTCGTCCAGTGCATGACAACGCTTTCAAATCGCTTTACAAGCTCCTTATCAGTGCTTGCTTCATCAGGGGTGAGGTCATAAGCCTCTAAGGGTAAGTAAATCACTGTCAACCCCAACATTTTGTATGTCAAGTCCGTCAGGGTACATAAAAAATTGTGAACGTTGGCCCAGAAATTGGCCTTCGCGTATGTTCCTAGGTTGAGGAAAAATTCCAAATTTCTCACCATTCCTTATCTTATGCCTCATCGTGAACATAACCAGCAAGTTGCATATTTTTTTGCATACAGAATAAATAATTTCAAACTTGGTAGCGTGTCTTTAATAATTTGGTGGAAATAGCAATTTCTAAAATGTTACATAAATATTCACGAAATATCGTACTAAGACACGCAACAAAAATGGTTTGAATCAAATAGATTACAACAATGTTTATTTCGGTGGAATCCATGATTATTAAAATTATCACAGTTTTCGAAAGGATACTATCAGGCCAAGAGTATATTCTGAAGAATATTGGCGCCAGGAGATGTTCGACAATATTCAATATCGATGATTCGACGTGATCGTTAATACTGCCGAATACGATGTTTTCATGAAAATTTTCCACGGTTAAATGTTCATATGGCTCTTTGATGAAATACGTCAGTTCGTGGATGGGCTTCATCGGAAAGGACAATTCCGAAACGAGTTCATCTCCGTCAAAGTACAAACAAATTACTATTGCTTCCGGCTGATAAAGAAATTCACTCATCGTTGATAAACATTCTTCATTCCAGTCTGTTTCTTTTAAATTAAATAACGTAGTCATATCTTTCATGTAATTAATCTGAAGTTTAAGAAATTGGTTATTTACAATATCATTTAATTTTAAGCTTCAGTGTTTGCGATATCGTTTCAGGTCATCTATACTTAAAATTGATGGAGTATGTCTTTTATATGCAAAATAAACTCACTAATTGGTGAAGTTCCTCCTTTTCATAAATTGGTTGTACTATACTGGACGATTCATCCTTTTCTGGTCCCTGACCTGAAATCAAAATGTATAATTTGTTTATTATCGCTGTTAATTTTTTTAACGCCATTTATAGTGTATTAGGCAAAATCTGATAAAGCAATCGCGTTAAATTCGATGTTAGGATTTCGAGAAATATTTCTCAAGAAAATATATTTTTAACAGTCGGACAAGGCATTACAATTTTGAAAAGATATAGCTAACAATAAATTAATTGATCTTACTTGTGTCATCCTCATCGTCATCGGATTCAGCATCCAAATACTCCCTGTGAGGATCTAGAGGCCATTTATTCCTTAATCTACGTCCTTGTTTTTGCATATTAACAATTACTGTTTCTCCTCAAAAACCTATAAACATGTCAAATGTCATATTAACACTTCATGACTTCATTCAGTACATAGACATTCAGGAAGCATAGGAATAAAAAACAAAGATCGGGCATAATCCCAGATAAAATCGATCTTCCATGAAATCTATTAGGTGTTCAACAAATGTCTACATGCATTTACGGTAAACTGCTCTGTAAAACGAAAGAGGTTTCACATTATTGAAATCCCATTACAAGAGATTCAGAATCCGTACAAAGTGAAAAGCACATTCCTTATTATAAAATAGAACACAAGAAACGAAAATACAAATATTTCTTCAACATGAAAAATTTACCACGTAATGCGACACCTGCCATCATTTTTTTACCACATTACAGGCAATCGCGCGTAGACATGTCTGCATGAAATGCATTGCCATGATTTTGAATTCAATGTTTGCTCAAAAATCACAGTCCTACCGTTTCGGTTAATCTGCGTCCTTTAATTGGGACTTTAAAAATCATATAATTAGATCCCTGGACATCTGAAAACAGTTTCCAGAAATATTTTTCAAATTCATGGGACCTTGATTCACCGTAACATCCGCAGTGCGTGCGCCATTTTGGCGAACCTGACTGCGGTCCGGCCTTGACCCAACAATACCATTCTTTATCTTTTATTTAACAAATAATTCTACCTGATAACCAAGCACCCTGATTTTTTTTAAACTACAAGCATCCCCCTCGTAGACACTTCCGATCAATGATTACAAGAAAACTTGAGGCAACGCTGAATTGGAAGCTCATTTCCATATTTCGTCGGCCGTGGCGTCGATATCGCGAAGGAGTAACGACGCACGTCAATTTGTTTCCTAGGCAACGGAGAACGCGCGTTTACAAATATTTACGTAGACCCTCCTTTGCTCCAAGCGGAGTCTTCCGTTAGGGCGAACAATATTAGGAATTAGGCAGTAAAAGTTGCAACAAACAAGAATGAAATCCCTCTCGATGAGTGGTGGAGTCGACACACAGTGCTCATGGCGATTAGTCCTGTGTTGAAAAGAACCTCAAATTGACAACGACGACTCAACGTCATTTGTTTCCTGCCCAAAGGAATGTTTACACTGTGATTTTCATAGATTCTCTATTCTCTATTCTGTATTGTTGTAATGCCGTCGATACGAGCTCCGGAAATTTCTTTCGGTGTAACGATCGAAGGTGATTTTCTCCATGAGTTTCCTACGGACCGAATTTGGATATCGGTGATAAGGACTTCCTGCTAACAAAAGACGAAAGGTAAGTATTTTAGGATTTTTAAGATATATTGTGGAAAACGGAGTGAAATTTACTGTCTACGAAGTGCTTATAATGTGAAGCAAAGAAATACATTAACGATATATAAAATTGTCCAAAATATTAGATAATCCTGCATAGTTTTACTTCTTTGCTTATTCATGGATTCAGACAATACATTTTCACAGGTGCATCGGTGTAAATATGGACAACAACTATAGGATAAACATCGGCAAGTGGCTGCCTCTCCAAAATGAAGCTCTGGAAAAATGGTTCGAGGATTCCCATACTTTGAACAATGAGATTTCGGATTTCCTTGGAAGTACCACTTTGATTATAAATGATCTCTCGACCAGCGATAAAAAGGTAGGGTATCTACGTCGTTTATTCACTATACTGCTATACCGATTATTCTTTTATACAAATAAAAGCAGGGCCTCCTGAAAATAAATAATGAAGAAAAAAAGAAACATACGGGGATCACAATGGCAGTAAACGTTACTATTCATTTTTCTTCTTTATATTTTCACTTATAGACCCAAGAGTTATGTAAATTGCTGAAAAAACTGGAAACCATCCTGGATCTTTATAAAATCATACAGGAAGTCACGATTCCTTCTCACGTAATATACAAGTACAGGGTACATCATGTAACAATGTCGCTGAAAAAAAAGATCAACGTTACAGCGAAATTGATGCACAGCTTAATCTGCCACACAATCGAGTACACTGACGAAGAATGTTTACAGTCGTTTTTTCGGTATGCATTACTTAATTTCATTGAATTTCAACATCAACGTGTTATGAGAATATCAATTAATGATAACACGGTATTTACTTATTCCTCTGCGGGGGGATTTTGAAATGTAGTAAAACTTATTCCATGACATTTAACAATATATCTATATTACTTTCAGACTCGTAAATGCATACAACGGAATGCTGGACTTAAAACACGACGTATTTATTTCGTCAATAAACAGATTTCACAACGACTGCCCTCGAATGTTGGAACCACTTAAAAAAATGTCGTTCACTCATTTATTACAGGTGAATCAACTTTGTTAATGTACTTACTACCGTAAACATCAGCTTATAAACCCACGAAATGACATAAATATTAATAGCATAAGGTTAATGGCGGTGGTATTTATCATTGACAGATACTCGCGAAAAACAAATCCGAAAAGTACTGCCAGGAACTTCTAGTCAGCTTAATGGCGAACTATAAGCCGAGCAAACGGAAGAAAGAAGTCACTTCGCCAGAATCTGGGGACGTTGAAATTTCCGAGAATTCCAGCGTCGAGATATATCGGTGAACATTTATGTCAATAATACACTGATTTCCCTTGTAACCTGTGAAGATTTATATACACGACAGAGCGGAATAACAAATCCGACATCTAACGATCTGGAATGTACGCATGCTTCAATGGATATCCGTGGAATCGTCAGAGCCCTGACGAAGAATATAACTCCACCCACAACGAGCAATTCTGCCCCAGAACTCGAGGACTCGAACATAGAAAGTATTCGAGCACTCGTTAATACGCAAAACGAGGAAGTTAATATCCTGCTGAATATCGCAAAGGACATCTCGCCTCGACTTCTTGGTCCAGAGGCCCTCAAAACGGAAGAAGGTTGAATCTCGCTCCTCTTCTTTTCGTTTCTATAAAAAATACTTCACATTTTCTGTTGTTTTTTTTTTTATGTAACGATCAGCTATATAAGATATCATATTTTTATCAGAGAGATGAACATTCGATGGAGGATTTTAATTTACATTGGAGGAAGTTGAATTTTGTTCCTCTGTAAAATATGCTTTATATACTTTATTAAGGAGAGGATATCAAGTGATTACATTTTCAAGAGGAAAATTAACAGTCGAGCACTTTGATTGACCATTAGAGAAAATTGTTATCGTATATTTATGTAGCGAGGAGTATTTTCGATTTTTTAGACGAGACTCGAGTGAGGCGAACCGCCTTGAAGAGAGTTATCAATTATTATCAGGAAGTGGCTTGGGTCGCAGTTTCCACCATATTGGATCACATTATTCTTTGGTGGTCTGCGGGGCCTTTTACGGCTCGACATAGGTACGAAGTCGAGCATCTTAACGACTGGCTTCATAGGTTCACTCAAAGAGCCGATGGTACGTACATCCGGTTACAGAAGTAAGCCATCCCCTTATACGTAGGTCTCTGAAATTGATAAGCAAAGTTTAGGAGATTCGCTTGATCCGGCACGTATCTATAATGAGTCATTTTATCAATTTAATTTCAGTCCCATCGAATGTAAGGTCCATCCTACAAAATTTGCGCGAAACTTTGGCGGTTCACATTACCGTCACGGTTTGGGATCGACTCTTCAGAACGGCTTACACATCCGCTTTCGAGTGTCAATCAAAGAGATCATCCATTGAGGTAATTTCGTCGATCTCGTTGCACGCTTTATATTTTAGTACACCAACATCAGCAGGTGGACCCTCAAAATAAGGACGATTCACTTCACACTTTTCAGGCATCATTATTTTTATTCCACTTTAAATGTCAAAAATTGTGTCAATACTAACACCCAGAGATGAATTGTAAATAATAATTAACGGTAAAAAAAATAATTGGGATGATAACGAGCGGTGATTTTAACGTCAACTTCGCCAAGCCAGAGGCACAGTCGCCGATGGACTTCTTAGAAAACAAATTAAAATTAAATAACAATAACGAAAACGTTTACATAAATTGCACCGATACCGACATACAAAGATGAATTTAAATAGTAATTTACTTTATGAAAAAAAATCCTATCACTTTTCTGAGATAAGAAGTTTCACTCTAAAAATGGTGTTCATGGTCATCATCAAAAACAGTATGAATTGAACAGATTGGCGAATAAATTCGTCCTTATTTTGAAACTCTATTGAGGTACTTTTATAAATTCTTGACAATAAGACGAATTTTAGGGAACAGATACTGGCCGAGCCTTCGTCGAAGTCTTCCAGCTGTTGGTCGGTTTGGCCAACGAGGGCGAAATCAGTGAAGAATGGACTCAAGGAGCCCCTTTAGCCGAACTTCCGTTGTCGGAACAAATTTTGGTTTTGCACAGATTGGACCACTCGGTTCACACAATGAGGCTGTGGGCGATGAGAGAATCCACCGCGATCGCGCACAGCTGGGACCTCGACAGCTTCTTCCTGGTTGTTCATGGCGATCTGGTAAACTGTAGCAAGGAGTTATCTTACCTAAAGGCAGGTACTTATCCATGTAAAGCATCTAGAAAAGCATGTAGATAAAATCCGTACGTAAGAGAGACGAATGTGAGATAACAGAATGTAGTTAAACCGACGTTAGTGAAATTTAAACTCGACATAACTCGCGAAGGCCTTCACCGATCACAGTGGTTTTGGTCCCAAACGAAAGAGAAAAAAATAATAAAGCCCTAAATGCTTATTTAAAAGGTATATGGCATCTTTTAATGGCAACACTGATCGTTAAATAAAAATGCATCCCCGGTAGTGCCATGTTTCACGTAAAGAGACGCTCAGTCGAGGCCCATGAATTTGTCTGAAACGCTATCGAGTTTCGTGATGTATTTGTTGGATTTCTAATCTCGAATGAACGATAAGACTCGGGAAACTTATAAAAATTTACAAATTTAAACAATTTCGCAGTATTGTAAACGTCAAGCACGAGATATGTTCAATGTTTGTGCCGCGTTGGCGTCTTTTGTGGCCTGATCAAATTACAAATATCTCTTAACAGTAGCAGCTTCTTTTCGCTTGTGTAAGAAGAAATATCGTACTTTCAGACCGTGTACTAATGTTACAAATATTTTACCTCCGTACATTCCTTGGTATATGTTGTTTAATAACCGATTGTACATTATTTAATAACCGTTAGCGCCATAAAAAATGTACTTTCTTTTTATAGCTCGCTAATCATACAAATTCTCTAGAAGTGGAATCGTTGAGCGTTCAAGTGTTCGTTTGTGCAAAGATGAGAGTGAAGATCGTATCCGAGGTGAATGCGAATGTCTCATTGCTGAAGGTAACAATTATGTGATACTAACTATAGTTAACAGTTTTCAACAAAGAGTTATTACCTGTTACTAATATTATTTATTACAATTAACTCCGTAATTTTAATTTTTAGAATGCATCATCGATGTGCATTGACACCCTCGCAAAGATTTGCCGCGTGGTGAGCCTGGCCAATTTGCATATGTGTTTTCCCCGGCCAGCTTATTGGAGAAAAAACAGAAGTGTCGCACCTTCCGCTCCCAGTCCCTACGTTAAAACATTTTTCGGTAAACAAATTGACTAGTTCACTTAATAATCCACTGCATCAAAAAGTGATGTAATTACTGTAATATTTCAGAGAATGTTTTATTACCCGTTCTAGAGGTAATGGAGGACCACGAGATTCCTAACATGATCTTGAAAATCATGTGCGAAGCGTGGCTCGATTACATTTATTTACACCGGATTAAATTCAGGTAAATTATTATAAACTAAGTATCCGAGCAAATACATGTAAGGTCCCAATGTCTATCTTCAACCATAAGGTGCAGATTATAAATGACACTGACTGCATCTCAAGTACCGTATATTAACAATACTTCGTATCGATATGTTAACTCTCGATAACCAGTGTTAATATTTTTTTCCAAATTTCTACAAACGTGTACATTTACATTATTGTACTAAGAGGCAGGTAATGCATTCATGCACGTTTCAGTAAATGGGGAGCTCTTCAACTTTTAACTGACTTCGCCTTTGTTACCAACTGGGTCACCGAATGTTCGATAATCTCGCAGAATATAAGAAATCACCTCGTAAAGAATGAAGTTTTGCGACGATGTGAGGGAGTAGGTCGTCTTCTTCTGCGACATCCTGGAGAAACCATTTCCATGTTCAAACAACGTACGTCAGGTCAATTATATCTCTACTACATTGGCTTTTCCTTGTTTCCGATAGTTCTCTCTCTGGATCTAAAATAATAATAAATAATGTCTGCATTGCAGTGCAAAAAACGGGGGAAAACGGATCGCCGGAATCAATCGGATTGGAACGAATGCCAGCCGAGATGTACGTTCCAAATCAAGAACAATGGCTGGAGCTTCGAGCACCAAACAGATACAGCTTTTGTTGTACAGAATAAATTGAAGACATTAGTTCTTTATAAACTACGGTCACTATCACAGATCTATCATTATACACGATTTGACGTTGAATTTTCGATACCGTGAATTTTGTATAAATTATGATAACGATCATTTGTCAGGAACAATCAAAATCTATCACGTCTGTCGGCCTCGGTTCATTTTACCTCCGGTCGCTGTAAACGAGACATACATTTTAGGGACAACTAAATTAAACAAACGGTAACCAATTGTACTTATTAAGAGTGTACAAAAATAATATTACAGCTAAATTTGCAGCGACGTTTTTGAATTTTTTCATTGGCCAGAGAATGTGGGTTCTATGTGTAAAGATAGATGCTGCGGCACATTTTAAACTAGCGTCGCTTAGACAATACCTCGAAACATTGTAAAGTGTATATTTCTTTAAAATGAGAGGAACGGTTTGTAGTTTGAATAAAATACATTCTCTGTACAATCTCGTAATTCCTATTGAAATACCAGGTAAATAGTTAAATGACCACTCGCACGGTAAAAACATAGATTTAATATCTATTCAGCATTTTATAAAATTACAATGACATGTTAGAAAATTCGTAAACTTACATCGTGTCTCTTAAATGAAAATCTTGTGACAGCACGTTATGTACAGTCGTTCATTGCTGATACAGATATTAATGATGCACTTATTGAAGATAAGAGAAATTTAGTCGTTCGTCCTATCTCATTTTATATTCTGGTAAAAAATTGGTAGAAAAACGTGGAAATGTACATACGCGAATATTATTCCCCAAGTCAATCAAAAGTTTCCGAAGTTCGACAATAACGGCATGAAAATAATTGAAAACTGCAGAGGAAGAATAATCTAGATCAGATTTGCGCTATTTTATAATAATCGCAATTTACCTATTAAGAAAACCCACCAGTAGCAAACTACGATTTTAAAAAACACCTTTATATTTCGATTAACGTATTTCGATATGTAAATGTAAAGGCCATTATGTACTATTTTGTTCAATACTTTTAGTTATAAAAATCTCGATGTTTACTTTTTTTGGCTTAAATCGCTTTTCCACTGCAGTCTTCAATTGTTACCTCTTACAAAGGTCTCGGAGATGAAATAGTTTTGGACGGTTCCATTAGTACAGCATCTATGTATACAATACATATCATGTATAAGTTCTCGTCTCATTTCTTAACATTTTATAAACATGTCTAAGCACTAAGCAAAGTGGCTCCGGTGGAAAATATAGCTCCGCCCACTTTCTATCTTTCCTTTTTAGCTTCATCACTTGCATTAATTAGACTCTTACAATAAGCGCAAGAGTGATAAGCAAAAAGGCACAATTGCAACGTACAAGCCATTGAACTCAACGATACCACTTAACAAAAGCTAACTAACGCACATTTTAAAATACTATTATTGTTTGTAAATAATACAATATTGCAACTTTCTTAAACATGAGTAATCCTTTACTCCGATGAAAATCTTAAATAGAATCCTCTAAAATAAATACAAAATACGGAGTTACATAATCAAATTATTCGTTATTTATATTCTCGGTGGATGCAGCCACTTTCACTATGGTTCTATTAAATATACTCAACAGTGGTAAATACTTGCATTTCCGTAATTAAGAATTTTCAACTTAATGGAACAAAAATGACAATGTCATAATAAGTCAATTTCAGAGATATAAGATATGTATTTTAGATACGTATATTTAATAAAATTAAATAACACTAGATCTCAGATTATGAAAGACATTTGTTAGAGCATAATATCGTGATATATGGGAAACTCATCCAATTTTTTTCGAAAATCATGACAAGCTTCTAATTTTATGCGAGATCGCCTGTAATTAGTAGCCGAATAAAAGGCTAAGGACGGATTTTTCATATTTAAATAAATCTGTCTATCTAAAGACCTAAAATTTCACATCAATAAAAATTTGCACCAAATCAAATGTTAAAAATCAAGTCAAGCTATAAATCAATGTAGAATATTAATATAATCAATAAATGGCATCAATTAAATATGTCTATTCAAGTAAAACATTTTAACTATATGTGATATCAAACTTGACATATCATAAAATTCCGGGACTTAAAACTTCCCAAATTATTCAATGATGCGTTGCTAATACATGATATAATAATCGTAACTGTTTAATGGATTATTAAAATGGTCAAATTAATGTATCGAGAGCTTTTCTTATTTTAACAATAACGTTATCATTTTACTACCGCATTGCGTCTTGAAACATCAGTCTATTGCTATGCGATAACTATTCCGGTCAGAACGGTTTTTCACAATTACCATTAAACGAGTTGTCAGCACAACGCAAATTCCGTTTATTATGACTGCAATTCTTGCATTTTATATGTGCGATAGTCGCCAAACGGTCTGCAATATGTATTCATTTCAACACTCCATTCCAATTTCTGTTTCCATGCTATGATAAACCATTAAAAATATATTCCATACTTTAAGGCATCCAGTACTTCAATATTAATTATAAGCTATAAACCACGGTCGTACTATAAACCCTATTTCTGTATATGCCCGAGCCAATATTGAATACTTCTCAGACGACGATCTATTAAAATTGTAATACATACGACAATAAGCATGTCGTGAGTATTTTATTTCTGAGAAGAATTCGAAAACGCGCGCACAAGAATACTTAATTTACTCTAATGTAATAAAATTATCATAATCCGCTTTGGATGTAACAGCCGCTATTATGTTACGTTTTTTCTTGGTTCATACTCTTAAAGGAATGTGTAGAAAATACTTCTAAGTAGTCCAGAGATTATTTCGAAGGAGTTTCCGTCAGTTTTGTACTTTCAGTTCGTACTCCTTCCGAATCAAGTAATAACTCTTCCCTCGAGTACACTGAAACAATTTCTTCCACGCTTGCGAATACTGGTTCTTTTGACTTTTCCGATCCAAGGGCATACCTAAAAAGAGTTACCAAATAAAAGAAATGGCATATACTAACATAATAGCTAAAAGCAATCCTTCAGAGACAGATTGATTAGTTTAATTAAATACAATTGCTAATCTCATGAAATTCAATATATTTGCAGTATATTGTTTTTTTTCATTTTAACGTATATGGAAAAACTGAAATATTAAAAAGCTTTACCAATTGTCGGCTCTTTTTCTGACTGGAATATTGTATACTCTATCCTTACACCACACAACGAGCGTCAGAGGATTACTAGGATTTGAATAGGAAGGTCTCAATAAAAAATACCCATCTCTTGGAACGCCACGTGAAGTTTCTAAAACACATAATGTGAAATATATGTATATAATTTGCGGTACAGCGTGTACTATATATTTAATTCCTATAAATTGAATCGAAACAAATATACTATTTCAATTTTAACTAGCCATATTGCAAACCAGTTCTCAATGTCCACTTTGTAACGCTTACATTTATACAAAAAGTTTTATGGTTTCAGGTTAAAGCAAAAACTGCATCATGATTATAGAAAACTCCTTGTACACCTGTGAATTTATGTTGGAACATTTAAGATATTAATATTAATGTATTACTTACGTCCTTTTATAAGAGCAGCTGCTTGATTTCTGGTTACATTATGAAACCACGGTTTGTCCAAGTAAGTTAATCTATCAGGAGGAGGAGGTAAAGGTCTACTAGCTCTTTCAGATCGCCCCGAAGATTCGTCTCCAGAATTTGGCAATGTTGCAAATTTCTTTTCCCTTGATCTATCTGAAAGTACATAACATATTGCATATCCATAAACATTTATAATCAGATAAAAAGTAAGTAGTAAGTAAAGCCCTAAAGAATTCTGACTTTCTGCTACTGTAAACCATGTACTAATCATGTACTTGTAACCATGTAAACCATATACTTTCTACCATTGTAATACCAACCTGCTTTCTTCTCGGAGGCTTTGATGCTCGGTACAGGAGATGGAGTTGATGGTAGCTTATCAGGCAGTGGTGGGGGAACATCTACAGGTTTCACTCGAGAAATTGGCCTTAAATAATACTCGTCATCATCTCCCTAAAAAATATACATAAATATAAACGTGTATATCTATTTCAATCAACACGTCAAAAGCACAACGTGTGTATTAAATATCTTGAAATTATTCAACTAAAAACTTACAACTTCAGTGATAGATTCATATATTTCATATTCTTCTTCCTCTTGACTCGTTGTACTGGGAGGGTGATAAACACTATCCATAGAACTTTGGAAACTACCTGCAAGAGAGTGTCTATTCTCATCTTTAAGCACATTTCCCTGACGATGCTGCTGAACGATTTGCTCATCAAAACTTTCATAATCATCCTCACTTTCTTCCATCCGAGTTGGTAAATTAGCAACAAGGTCCAAATTTCTTATTATAGCAGGAGGTTTCGGAAGAGTCCTCTCATTAAATTCGGAATGTTGTAAAGGTTCGTTGTTTTGTTTGGTTTCCAATGGGGGAGATGCAGGTTTCTTAAGTACAGTTTCAGTTTTCAATTTTACCGTTTCTCTTAAATTTAATTGTTCCCTAAGTTCCTTAGCTAAGATCATCATATTTTTTGTTCTCATTTCCATGCTGGACTTTTTTGATTCAATATCAACTTCTACATTAGAATATATGTTTTCATCCCCTACTTTGGACTCTGAATTAGCATACATACAATTTTCTTCAGAATTAGGACATGTTAAGTTTTTCTCATTGACGATATGCTGCTTGAATGCCTGATCCTCTCTTTGAAGCACCTTTGAAGGAATCATAGAGTTGGAACGAAATTGTGTAACGTTCTCATTACTTTTATCTTCCAACCCCATTCCCGGAGAAGCAATAGCGCTTTTCAATTCTTCATTAATCTGTTGATCAGTTTTGTCTTCCAAATATTTCTCAGGACACTTTTTTACTTCTTCTACAAACGTCCAGAGACTCCTAAAAATAAAAAATCAAGTTTTCGTCACTTTTATATATATTACACATGATTTATTTTCTAGATTAATGTTACTTCACGTTTTACATACCATATCTGTGGTCGACTCAGATCACTTTTCCATAACAACAATTTTCCTTCAGTCAAGTGCTATAAGTCAAGTGTAACCGAAAGATTACTTATTTTCTTGATTTACTTGCTCATAATATTCTTGATCTACTTACTAAAAACTCATCCCCATCAACTTGACGTTTAGTGACAGCTTTGCAGCATTCTTGCAGTCCATTCTGCAATGCAAAAATACATTAATCAATGAAATATCTTAATAAAAGAGCATCATTACATTAACACCAAACCAAAATATTTGTTTCAGCAAAAACAAAGATTGTGTGATCCTCGAAATTTTATTTTTTCAGAGAAAAACAATGTCTTTTTCCCTACCTACATAGTTTTAGCAACAACATTAATCTAACAAGGAAAATAAACAATTTCTCCCTAATAATATAAAAATATACTTTTTCTTTACTACCTGACAAATTTATCATGAAATTCCTGAAATTTAAAAAATATTGTTAAAGAAATTTTAAATGAAAGAAGTAGAATGGGTGTCCAGATATACAACCAGGAAACATAAACAGAGTGTGCGAGGAAAACAATCTCATCAAAACCACTGTATCTCCGTAACTCGCATCCTGTGGATATCCCATATATTTTTAGCCCATGTTTCAATTATTTGCCATAACACATCAAAGAATTAAGCAAAGCATCGTAAGCTGTGTATTTTTCTTAATGCATTAATAACGGAGACATGCATCGATACTTTATTATTCATCATCATACAATAAATTTGTCATAAATAAAAGCACAATAATTCACAGATCCCATTTTCACCTACTCATACAATAGATACAATACATTTAAATACATAACTCAATATAAAATAATATATAAGCATAATGATTTCAAGCATCTTAACAACTTTCATCAATCTTAACTAAAGTCATTGATCTGTCAGCACTAACACCCTAACCTCAAACATCACTCCCATATCCAGTTACTTCAAACCTCTCGCACAATTCCAAGAAACTTAATACAAATACGCAAGCTTCCTCTTCTGCATTCTGATCTTCTTTCTTAATCCATAAAATATATTTCCAAATTGGCCATCTTCTATCTATAACGTTATCAATCTCTTATTAGAGCCGTCACATTAATCAAGCTCGAAATACCGATATAGCAGTCAATTTTTATGTTAATTCCTTTTAAACTCAGCATTCACAAAAACAGAAAGCGGTTCTGCATTAAAAACCTTAAATACTGGAGAAAATCATTCCACATTAACAATCCATAAGCGTGGTCTTTTGGAACCATTTAATAAGCTGTTTTGACATGAAACAAGTGTCATGTGTCATGTCCAATAAGGGCGCAAAGCGGGCGTCGATAACGCCACGTTGAAAATAGATAGGCTGGCTGATAGGCGCTGGCTGTGGCTGATAAAGGCCTACGAGGGCAAGGATCTGTAAGTAAGTTAGAAGGAACTCGCCTTTTCGAGGAGAAAGAGCACCTGTTCGGTGTCCCAGCCGGAGATCTCCTCGAGCGCGTCGACTCGTGTCGGTGACCTCGGCATCGCAAGTCTCGCGCCCGGCAAAAAACTGCTCGAGTATTCGGCTACTGGTGTGCGACTCGCGCGAGTCGGCCACGCATAGACCCACCATACGGGACGAGTCTTCGAAGTCGTGTGAATCAAGTATGAATCATATCCGTAGCGACCGGCAAACGTCGAAAAGGAAACTGACGAAAAGATAGAGGGAGAACGTAGTAGACCATGGTAGTAGAGTCGCGCGATATCCTCGCGATATCGCGTTACAACGATGCCCTATATTCATAAGATGTGCGATCTTTTTTAAGGGAATCTCAGGGAATTTCGATAATCTAATCAAGAGTATCTTGGAAAGAAGTTCCGTCTAAAAAGACGTGGAAAGAGAAAAAATAAAAATGAACTCGAGGAAGTCCGTACCGACGGAGTTCCGAAAGCGCGTATTTATGACAAGGATACATAAGATGTGAATAAATAGTTCGTATATAAGAATAATAAAAGTCTATGTTGGATTTTAAGGATTGTTTAGTGGTAATTGTTAATCGCCTATTTGTTATTTTCAGTTTGATGTAATTAAAGGTTACTGCAAAGAGTATGAATTGTAAGATGGTTTAATGTATGCGGTTTCAATTGATTTTTCTTCTTATATTATTTTAATATAATGAACCATACCTAATAGCCAATCAACTATTTATTTTTTCAAAGAAGATACACTCTTCTTTTTTTTAATCAATTTTCCAGTAGTCAAATGTGAAAATCTCTTCTCTCTCCTCTTAAATGCAAGCGATTGCACAATGTTTGAAGTGGTACACTTTGAAATGCGATTTGAAACAATGGGAGTATCTTCCGATGTATCCTTTCTATTTAAACTGACTTTTCTTCTTTTAGCTGACTTTGATGCATCGACACCATTGATGTTACGTTTCTTTGTTTGCTTCTTCTCTATTGAATTTGACATTTCTTCATCTTTATTGGTGCAATTTCTTACACCATGACCTGAAATTAAAATTACAATGAAATCTTAAAAATAAATAATACAACGAAACAATCTTTCTCACTATTACCTAACAGATTGCATTTATTGCATCGGCCTGTGAACTTTGAAAATTCACCACATGCATGTTTTTCTAACGCGCATCTATTGCACTTCTTGCAATGTAGCCAGTTGGGCTTAACGCAACGCTCACATATGTTGCAGTGCTTATACGTTTTTCCATTTTTCGTGGTACACTGCTTGCATTTCTTGCAATGCTTATTCTCAGGAGCCCGCCATTTTTGACACCTTTTACAGTATTTATATCCATCGGATGATGGCAGTTCAAAGGAATTTAAAGATATATTTGTAAAAATTCTAACTGGCGTACCTTGCATTTTCGTTCTTTTCTTTGTGAATAATGAATGATTATCGTAGTGCACTTTATAATCAGTCATTTTTAATTCCTTTAAACCTCCCGATATTCCTGGAGAATTTGATTTCATTTGCATTATGGGCTCCATAAAATATGGAAAGAAGAACATAATGTGCAGTTGCTTATTTGGATTACAAATATTGTTCCATTGCTTATGTAAGTTGGAAATAGTCCTTATAGTTTGGGATATTGGCTCCACTCGACCACCGAATGGTGGATCACAAAGTAGGAACATATTATCACCATTACTTTGTGTTAAAAAATCCTGAAATACGATTTCAGCTTCTTCACGGAAGAAATGATGATTAAATAAATTGTACCAGCAGTAGTTCAGTGGACCAAAAAAGTTATGCTGAAATGAAATGATTTAATATTAAGAAGAATGTTGAGCACGAAAGCACTATGTGTCTTAAAAACAGCTGTGTTACAAAAATATGTTCATTGAATGTTTATAAAAATACATACAAATCTGCCATCTATATCCAAAAGAAGACTAGACATTTCATTTTGTAGATTCTCAGAAATGTATTCGTGTACTCTGGGGGTTCCTATGCATAAGACATGTTTTGCTCCTAACTTTAAGAGTATATTGGCAACATTTTCCACCGTCTTCTTAGAGAACAAATATTGAGCTTCTTTCTTGGTATCTTCAAGCGGTCTTAAGATCTCCGTAGGATGATGCATTAAATAATCCGTTAAATTTGTGCTCTTTTCATGATCTTTGTGTCTTTCTTCTTCAGAAATGAAAATGAACTTTTCACACTTATGACAATATGTCCTTTCTGCAGGTCTCTTCAACAATAGCTCATTAAAATTACTATATAGCTTTTGATGATAGTAGCAAGGTAAGACCTTCTTTTTAATTTTTTCCCATGTACGCAGATGCTGTTTCGTTGGCTTCGAATCATATTTGAAATAAAAAGGACACTGCTTTCGATTACGGTATGCGGAACAGGCATAAAATTTTTCCGTATCATTCATACATGTTCTCTCAAATAGCAGTGTTGGACCTAAGAGGAAAAATTATGATGTACCATATTTACAATCTAAAGATCAATTTAAACATATTCAAATTTATGCATCACTATTCTAAACCTATTACATACATATAATGAAATTTTATTTTTTAAATAATAAAACATATTCCAATATCTTATTCAACTATCCAATAACCATTTTGAATAAGTTATAAAAAAATCTTCTTAAAAGACATCTAACACATCATTTTGAAACGTACCATGAGGACATTTCGGGTGACTGTCAAGACCTTCCGAGATACAAATTAAACTAGTATCTTCTGGCATGTTTTATAATTTTTTTCTTATAAACAACGAACTCAGAAAAACCACATAGGGTACATCATTGTTGACAAATCTACCACATGGTCGGAAAATACTTTTGTGCACTGTTGTATCAACAGTAGAAAAGAGCGTGAAGTTAAATGAGCACAAACAATGAATTCAAACGACTGTAGAATGCAATTAAAATAGTCCAAATTGAAGTAACACGTATTATACTTGAAATTGTCTAAGATTGCCAAACTCGCGTCTAGATGGCGCCACCAATGCAACTATATTTCTCTTTATTACTCATTAAGAGAGACTCATCGACTAATGTTTTTTCTTGTATTTTTTCCTTCCCATGTCCCCCTTTATCAATAAACAAAAATATACGTCTTTGTCTCACAATACAATATGTCACGAAGAAGAAGGAAGTGTGAATTTGTACCTATTATTAATCATACTAAAATAAATATACGTGATGACACTGTAACAACAGCAGCCAATGTCATAATGATTAAGATATTATCTATGACACTGATTAATAAATAATAATGCGTTATTATTGTTGCGAATTTGAATGTATTTTCTGTTTTTAAGTTGAACATTGATCCATGAGAGATGTTGAGTATATAATCCTATCAAAGTATATCGATTATAAATTCACTTAATCAAAATCACTATACATCTGTGAAGCCGCATAGGGCTTATGTTATTTCCTATAAGTACAGGAGAGATAATGCATTCCTAAATAAAATAATAAAAAGGATAACTCCTTTGTTGGGCACATGAACGGATTATAATTTCCATAATCCTTAGAGTGACCCATTGTAGAAAAGCTTTTGCAAATACAGAGTGACGTGAAGACGATTGTAAGCAGCCGAAGCTCTGCAGTATAAATTGGCGGCATTTCCGATTCAGTTCGCCAGTTTTTCGAAATTCTTCGAGACGTTACCACGTCCTTTTCGCCTCGTGCGAACAGCTGGATTAGCAATATTTATGATCAAGTTCTAACAATGAAAGAATTACTTGCGCTTTACGTTTTAATATCGGCCGGTTATTGTTGCCTTATAACTAATTGTCCAAGAGGCGGCAAAAGGAGCCATCATAGTGAATCCCCGGAAACTACAATTGAAAAAGTAAGCAAATGATCAATATTGCATATAAGGAATTAAATTTAAATGGTCCAGTAATTTCTCTTCTTTTCAAGATCAAAATGAAAATGTTAATTATTTATTTTATTTGAAACACGATAAAAACTTGAACAGGATTATGTACATACCGTAACGCCCACAAAAAGTGAGCAGAAATCAATGAACTAGTATAAATGATTTTTCAATCTAGACTTAAACCGCGATTTTATGAAGGCAGGCTCAGATTATTAATTTATAAAATGATTATTGTAATAATTTGATCACTAGACCATATACCACGAAAGAAAACATAACAAAACTTATAGAACTTCTATATAATTTAAGAAGAAATGGTATTCGTGATTTGAGTATAATAAGAATCGATCTTTTACAGTTTCCCTTGGCTGGACTTTATGATCAATCACGATATCCTAGTCTGCATGTTTATAACGATCAGTTTATTGATTCTTACGCTCGTTCTGCAGACACTACTAAATCTGCAACAGGTATTTATAAAAACAGTGCACGCGATATTTTATATAACAAAAGCATGGTTTACGCGTTTTTTTGAGCGATGTACTGTTCTGTGCAACGGAAGTACATTGAGATGAATTTCGTAATACGCGAATCATCAATACAATTTTTATCATGTATAGAAATTAATTTTTAACTATTATTCTTCTTCTAGAAGCCTGCTGGGAGAACAAAGAGTTTCTAAACGACAATGGCAATAATCAAAGGAAGAAAATGAAGTTAACTGAGCTTTTCAAACGCCGGAGATGTAAATCGAAGTTCATTAACGACACAAGTATTCCATCGCCGAACATCTTAATATAAAACCGCGATTGACCTCGTATGAAGCCTAATTGTTCACTATTGATGAAATGAAGATATATAGCTTTATTTAGTAAGACGATGTATTTATTATCTGCTGCATAATATAATTTCCTCTGCGAAGCGTAAATGCATCCATTGTTCAAAGTAACCGCTTTAACTGCGCACATTTTTTCTTGCTCCTGGCAAAAGTGACCTCTTGCGTCGGTTAAGTTATTGTAAAATTAGGTACTTAAGTTAGTTTTGAGATCAATTCTCCCCGAAGGAAAAAAAATGGGCGAAATCCCATCGAGACACCTTTAAGTCTCGTGACGGAGAGGTGACACGATGGGTACCTAGGTAGACGATTTAGTGCTCTTAGGCGGGCCACACTAGCAGCGACTTCCTCGTGGTGGACCTGGGGAATTGGTGGTTCAACTTACATGAAAATGCAAGAGAACCATCAACTCGCGAATGGCTGCTCGGGTGATTTTTATTGAGTTTTTCTTACGAGAACTATAGCTGAGATATAATTAACAGTCACCCAATTTTCAATTCCATAATAACAGATGAGCTGGGAGATGTTTCACGCCGTTGTCGAAAATGAAGCACAGCACAATAGCGCCGTGGAATTGCTTTCGAGGGAGCGAAATTATCTCTGTCGGTAAAGAAAAACGAGTTCACAGATTTCAAATCCAGCACAGTACTACAGGATCAAGTTATCGCCTTTTTGTTTTCAGTATGAGGGTCAATATAAGTTGGAAAAGAAGACTACGAATTCCAAATAAAATTGTTATGCGTGGATGGTGGAGATTACAGCGCGGCACACACGTATACACCGTTTTACTGATCACGAAGATTTTGTACCTTTCAAAGCAGTTCTAATTTTTACAGGATGTTAAGGGCGTAGAGGGCGCCAGTGGGCCTTGCCTCACCTTCAAACAATGGCGAGAAACATCTCTCCGCTCATCTCTGCATACAAAATTGATCCCTTGTGTTAAACGTGGTATAAACGCTATTTTATGTCGACGTCATAAAACCTGTTTAATTCTCTTTTCTAGACAACGAGTTACTTCACGGTTTAAAAAGAGAAAGACTGATTCATTTTTTTAGGCCTCGCAGTTCTTCGCACATCTTCGCAGTCTCTTGCTTCATTTCGTTTATACTCACCGGAATTAGTAGATTTGGAGTATTATTGAAGGGCAAATTTATCCAAAAGCAAAGGCGCGAATATAAAATGGTCGTTGTAAATTTAAAGTCCTCGAAAGATTACGAGGAATACCTCAAGTAAGTTACTTTCCAATTAATAATCATTACTTTTCCCCGGAATTACAAAACTTCGATAAGACTACCGCAAAGTGATGTTACGTGAATGAAATTACAGGAAATGGGATCGTATTTGGTACAGTGCAATTTTGAATAAATATATCCATAATTACCGGAAAAATGTATCATCAATTGTTTTTTGAATAAGCTTAACCATTATGGATCGATTACATTGGTTTCATTGCATTGTCTTGATATCTTGTACTAAAACATCGAATGATTATTTGTTTAAGATTCAAAGACATCATTGTCCTACACTTCTTTGCTGAGTGGGCAGCACAGTGTGCCCAAATGAACGATGTTATCGATGAAATGGCTAATTCAAAGGATTACGAAAGCGTTCGATTCGCCAAAGTTCTAGCAGAGGATGTACCAGAAATTTCTTTAAAACTTAAGGTGACCGCTGTACCAACTGTATTGATTCTTAAAAATGGTACAGTGGTGGACCGTGTCGATGGAGCCAACCCAGCAGTTTTGACCAAAAAAGTAAAACAGTTCTCTACAAAAGATACCCTACCAGTTCGACCAAGCGATACATCAAAGGAAGATCTTGAAACTAGGTTAAAGAAGCTCATTAATCAAGCTCCTTGCATGTTATTTATGAAGGGAACTCCGACCACTCCACGTTGTGGCTTTTCCAGAACAATAATATCCCTTCTAGATAGCTATAATACAGATTATCAAACTTTTGATATATTACTCGATAACGAAGTTAGAGAAGGATTAAAGAAATTTAGTGAATGGCCTACCTATCCACAATTATATGTGAATGGAGAGCTCCTAGGGGGTTTGGATATTGTAAAGGAAATGAGCGAAAGTGGTGAATTAGATAAAATGCTTCCTAAAAAAGTGGGTGTCAAAGAGGCGTGAATTGAATAATCAAATGCTGGAACATTAATCCAATAACGTAAACATTGCTACATGGGGGTAGTTTTTGGAAATAATTTTTGTTACCGTAGATTTATCACATAAGGTATCGTATTTGGCAATAGCAATTGTTTAAAAACTTCAGTTTTTGTAAAACAATCTATTCAATGCCTTACATGTATTGCAGCCTTGCAGTAAAATATACAGGCTCTCTTTATTTTGTCAAGAAAAGCATGATTAATTGTTTATTAAGAAATTAAAACAAATAAACAATACGATGCTGCTGTAATGAAATACACAATTTAAATTACATAAGTGCACTACAATAATTCTATTGGATTATTTGTTTATGTAAGTAATATAGCCATCAATTCATTAATGTCTTTAAAGTATATTTATTGATTTCATTTGACTCATCTGTATAAATTCCGATACTTGTTATCAATAGTATCAATTATGATCAATTTTTAATTTGTTTAAATTTCTTTATCAACTCAAATCTTTAATATAAGATTTAACCAGTAAAATAAATTGAAAACTTAGAATCTTAATTTAATTAATGTGTGATTTTAAGAATTTGTATCAGGTATTTTGACAAAAGATCAATGTTACATAATAAAGTGAGTCATGAAAAATATTTCTCAGGATGACTACAAGTTCTCAAGTCCGTTCTGACTCTGACTTCGCAAGTCCGTTTGTCGCATTCTTTCTACGAACAATGAACGTAAATAAATGCCAAAACGTTGGACGATTGGAACTAGAGATGAGTTGGGAGATTGCTTACGGGCAGGATCGGGCGATCGCATCCTGTGCTGCCCTCTGGTTTCGTACGTTAGCTTTCACCGTTTTTTGCCCCCAAGGGCGACGCAACGAATTTCTGATGGGAGCTCGCGCACTCGCGATGGCGGTACCATCTACCAGTCGCCGTTGGCGGCTCACGTATTCGTGATGGTAATACCATGCGGCAGTTGACGGTGGTGGTTTACCTACGCTTACCAACACTGCTCGCTTTTGATGGTAAGGAAAGAACATTCGTCACGCTCCATTTGACTTTATCTACTTATCTACTACTATTAAGTACATTGTTGCCTCGAAGTCGACGTGATGCGGAGCTTTGGGGCACGCGTCGGTGTCGCGTGCGGAATTCTCATGCAGCGAATCTGCGTGAGTGCGATCGCTCCTAGAAATCTTTGCGCGTCCCAACCAGCCAAGCGCCAAGCTACGGGTCGAGATGTTGAATATATGTGCGTTCGGCGCTACACTCGACGAGTATGCGTGAGAGTCGAATACAGCGAAAAATCCTCCCGAGGCTTGCCTAACTGTGGATATAAGCCGAGTCATTTTGCGCATGATTTTTACATTTCCCTACTAGCGTTATCGAGCGTTTTTAGGCGTTTCTAGAGCGTTTTTGAACGTCTTCGAACGTTTTCGAGCGTTATCGAGCGCTTTTCGAGCGTTGTCGAACATTATCGATCGTTTTCGCGCGTTTTTCAAGTGTTTTCGAGCCTTATCGAAGGCCGTACAGTGCTGTTGCGTGTTGTTAAGTGCAGTAGAGTGCCGGAGACTGCCGGAGAGTGCCGGAGAGTTGCCGCAGAGTGCCGGAGAATGCCGGAGAGTTGCCGGAGGCTGCCGGAGACTGCCGGAGAGTTGCCACAGAGTGCCGGAGAGTGCCGGAGAGTGCCGCAGTGTGCCGCAGTGTGCTGGAAAGTGCCGGAGAGTGCCGGAGAGTGCCGCAGTGTGCCGCAGTATGCTGGAAATTGCCGGAGAGTGCCGCAGAGTGCCGCAGAGTGCTGGAGCATGCCGAAGAGTTGCGGGAGAGTGCCGGAGAGTACCGGAGACATGCCGGAGAGTGCCAGAGAGTGCCGGACAGTTGCCTCCGGCAACGCTCCGGCACTCTCTGGCAACTCTCTGGCAACTCTCCGGCACTCTCGGGCACTATCGGGCACTATCGGGCACTATCGGGCACTATCGGGCACTCTCCGGCAACTCTCCGGCAACTCTCCGGCAACTCTCCGGCAACTCTCCGGCAACTCTCCGGCAACTCTCCGGCAACTCTCCGGCAACTCTCCAGCACTCTCGGCAACTCTCCGGCATTCTCCGGGACTCTCCAAGTCAAATGGAGCGTCACGAGTGTTCTTCCCTTACCATCAAAAGCTAGCAGTATCGGTAAGCGTAGGTAAGCCACCACCGTCAACTGCCGCATGGTATTACCATCACGAGTACGTGAGCCGCCAACAGCGACTGGTAGATGGTACCGCCATCGTGAGTGCGCGAGCTCCTATCAGAAATTCGTTGCGCCGCCCTTGGGGGCAAAAAACGGTAAAAGCTAACGTACGAAACCAGAGGGCAGCACAGGATGCGATCGCAAGATCCTGCCCGTGAGCAATCTTCCAACTCATCTCTGATTGGAACTGACCACACAACAGAGTCTATAAAATGGTGACTTTCGTCGCATGTTTTGCTATCCCTCACCACCATGGACGTAAGAATATATACGTCCATGCTCACCAACCACACATTCCCTCTATTTAATGTAATCTCGATGGTTTAGGTAGTTAAAACCACTAGATTTATTTACAGGCGTGCCCGAGGGCCCGAGCAGATCCGGCACCAATAATAATTCACATTTCACGAAGGTTTTGAACTGTGAAAAGGAACCTTTACGTTTTATTCATATATATTCATCTTTACACTCTCAGAGTAGTTAAGCAAAGTGTCGCAAGTGTGTGATCGATCGGTTGTACCTTGAAGGTCCGTTGATTACGATAAAGCGATATATTTCATTGGGGAAATATTATAAAATACAAAATAAAGAGACACCTAATTAAATATACATCATGGCTGATTCTTCGTACGAAAAAGGACTCACGGAACTTGCAAAAATGAAGGTACAGACTTTAAATTTTTTATATCCCAATGTAATGAAATGCTAACCTCTAATCGCGGTACCCCTAAAACTCCCTAAAATTTGATGTCATTCTCAGTAATTATGATAATTCATATTTTGACATTCTGTACACTGAAATGGTAAGATAATATGCTTTGGCATTATTCTGCTCAGTTTGAAAGCTGAACGTTTAATTGCACAAAATGATTAAAAATCTGATACATAACCCTTCTTATGTTTGGAACGATATACAGGTGGCTGATTTGAAATTGGAATTGAAACACCGAGGATTACCTACAACTGGAAATAAAAATGAGCTTGTAGAAAGGCTTCAGCTAGCTATACAGGGTGGTAGGTCATTTGCACGTTAAAAAATTAAATTGCATAAATGGGCTTTTTAAGAAAATATTTTTTTAGATACAACTTTATCATTAGACGAAACTACGGAAGAGATATTGGACGAAGATGCTGTACTTGGTGTGAGTTGCAACATTCGTTTTATTCTGAAATGAATAAAATGATAGAATTGCATAATTTGAAAGGGATGATTACTCGATATTTTCTAAATTATAAAAATTCTTAATTATACCCTAGTTCCTTAACCATAACTATTGTATATATAAGGCAGAAAATTGGAATCGCATTTACGAAGATGTTAAACATATGACTTCTGAGCATTTATTTTTTAATTGAAGCAAAATGCATGTAAAAGGTTAAATACCAAAGTATTGAAACTATTTTGAACATTATTTTAAAGTATTAACAAGTATAAGCTTTAATAAAATCTACTTTTCTCTTAATAATAAATGCTAATAGGATGAAGAAATAGAAGAGCTGACAAGTAAACCAGATTCTCAAGATACTAATACAGAGGAGAAACCATCTACGGACGTAACGAGTCCAAAAAAAATAATTCTAAACCGAAAATCAACCATTGAAGAAGTGCAACTGACTGAAAAAACTGAAGAAGCACACTCTAACAAATCAAATGATGCTCCAACTGAAAAGAAA
The DNA here is from genome assembly GCF_000612105.2 of Orussus abietinus. Classification (NCBI taxonomy): domain Eukaryota; kingdom Metazoa; phylum Arthropoda; class Insecta; order Hymenoptera; family Orussidae; genus Orussus; species Orussus abietinus. Next base: position 324,408 of record NW_019394271.1, on the reverse strand, counting down.
GTTATTAAGCTATCAGAAGTTGGTATTAAAGAGGTATGATCCGCTTTGTTATATGATTCTTCCAAATAATAGATTGTTGAATTTCACCCATAAAAAATAATGTCTCATTACTGCAGAGACTAGAAATGAGAGCAAAGAAATTTGGAATGCCTCTTTCCGAATCTGCCAAAAAAGAAGTACGATCTGCTAGGTTTAATACAATCAATCAAAACAAATCATCAGCTTCTATAAAGACCCCGGTTGTAAGTATTACTACTTATTGCATATGAATATTTGCGCTACAAGTAACACCTCTTTCAGAATACAACTTATGATGTACTCAAAAAACGGGCAGAAAGATTTGGAACGTCAGTTTCCTCAATAATGGAAAAGGTGACATATCATATATCTAATGTAATTTGTAAAAATTGCAGTATTCATCTATCTAATTATAAATAATATTTTGTTTTTATTTATTATGTAGGCTGAATTAGAATCTAGAATAGCAAAACGAAAAGCAAGATTTGGAGAAGTGAAGCCTATCGAGAAAGTACATCCCAATAAAGTGAGGATAGTTAAATGATATTCAGTTTTCTATGCCAAGAGAGTGGTGTGAGCTGCAGATGTTCCAAGCCTTTTCTCAATAAAGCGAGTGTTTTTTATTAATACACTTCTTTGACCAACATGAAATTGACAACGATGTATTTAAAATTTAATCCATTTAAAATTGGACTCAAATAATCTCTGAGCCATAAATATTAGTAATATTTAATTGAAATGTTCAAAAGATAAATAATTCGCTATGGTATATTGAGTCCACAGCAAATGTAAGAATCATTACTTTACATGGCTTAACGTTTCAACGTGAGCTTTTAGTTATGATGTATTCTATCATAGGATATTTTTTCTCTTTAATTTGTATAAGAAAAGGTTTGATATGTTTAAACAAAAGGTGTTACCAATTGTGTATTATTCTAAAATTACCATAAGTAATTTTTCGGTATCTAGACTTGCATTAATTTCTGACTACGGAATCTTGACTCATCATGTTTTATAATTACGATTTCATTTGTTCAAGTTTGATCACGTAAGCATCTACTTTTTATTGTATTACTATAAAACATTCTTTATAAATATATGCCCTTGATATAAAACGAATGATACACATTGAAGTTATTAAAGCAAATTAAACCACTTAATTTTTATTTTCACCTTGTACATGCATGATAATAAGAGTAGTCGTATTAGAGTAAAATCAATGTTGTGCATTGAACAACATTACACGGTTTTGGCTGATTGAAAACTAGCATAGAAATTGGTCATTTATAATTTCTTGGTAAATGCATATTTCTTTAAAAACAAACAATCTTGGGTACTGGTCAGAGTAAGTGAAAACGAGACATTATTCAAGCTGTGTTCTCAATGAGCTCTGCAACTGTTTATTGCAAAATATACACGTATAAATTTGAAGTGATTTAATTAAATAAAACATGACTGCATTAATAATCATATCAGCATAATGAATGAAAGCCGAGGTTCACTAATAATCCGTCTTGTTAATGATTAGACTGCATAAAAGATACACATGTATATGTGTTCGCATAAAAAGCAATGATCTGGCAGGTAATTTGATGTTTTTGTTAATAAAGGCAGGATAGTGAGAATATTTAATTATAATAATTAAAACAAACTTACAAATTCTTGTTAAACAGCCCTTTTAAATTAGTGTAATCAACTTAAAATAATTTTAATAATGTTTTGTATTTGCCTTATTATCACAATCTTCATTCGCAGGTATTCTACAATATATCTAAAGACGATTTCCCTTATTTACTCCATATATTTTCCTTAAACATATATTTTGCTGTAAAAGGGCTTTTATGAAAGCACGAAGTTAACAGGAAATGCCACTAAGGAATAAAATTTATGCGGAGCTTACTTATACTTCATTTGAAAGCCTGATAAATATACAGAGTGAGTCTTATGAAAGGCCCAAAGTAGATGAGACATTAATGCAAAGGCATGTCTGCTTGACGAATATAACTAGTAAACTATGCGAATGGGGACGGAAAAGCAATGCTCGATTACAGATTTGAAGATCTATCATGACATATAGTTGTGCGAATAAGAATAGTACTATTGACCATAATTTATAGTCCATCAAAGAGTGGTTGTGCCTTCGCGGTAATAAATTCCTTTGATTTTGAACCTCTTATAAGAATCACCCTGTATACCTATATATGTATATATAAACAAATGAATTGATCAACTACAACCTAATCTTTCGCCGATAATGTTATTCGAGCAGTCTAATATTTTATCTTACAAGTCATAGCTAGATGACCACGATAAAAATATCCTTAAGATTCTTATAACCTGCGATTTGTCAAAAGATTTTCTCCAATTTTTATCATTTTTCCCTTGAATAATTGAAACGTGTGAACACGATCTGACAGTAAGAATAAATACATTTTACAGACATCCATTGACCTGTATGTACTTCCATGTACACTTTATACTTAATTTTTCATACAATTTGTTCGATCAAACTTATTATTGACTGCACGAAGAATAACATGAGAGTGCAAAAATGAAATTTTTTAATTTGCTGAATCTTTCAGTTCATTGAATCATTCATCTGGAGAACACGTTTGAGAAATTGCAAGTTAAACAAATTGTTACATGACATTTCCATCACACTTATTCGGCTACAACCATCGTGAACATTTATTTCGAGACATCATCACATTTGCATTTCTGCGACAATTATGTAATACCGAGTACGTCTACTTGCATCGTCTCACGAAGGCACTCCACATGCTTTCAAAATTAATTTTATCACATATATTGCCTACAGCTATCACTCATTGAACGAAACCCTCAGCTCTTACATACATTAATCGAAATTATTTTCTAAATACACGACACGTTTAACTATCGAAAAGCCGTCCACTCAAGCGACCGATACGTTTTCATTATTAATCCGCTATTGTTAATATTTCACGGTAAAAAAGAAATATAATCAGTATTCAAATTGTGCAATGTTAGTGAAGAAATTAACAGCTAAAAGGAAATAATACATCATAATAAGAACTATTGCTCTCGGAAACTTCAAAGTATATTTCCCCGTATCCAATTTGATGCTACGTAAATGTACCGAACAATATCATTTTATCAATCGTACATTGCTAAAGGCATTGATTAAAAGTGTAGTTATTCATACTTAAATTACTTACTTATTGTCTCTGCAATTAATTTAATACGACTAATTTGGCGAAAATTGACCTTCACCTAGTGTTGTACTCGAGATCCTTTTATCGAAAATTGATTGACATTTCAAATTAAATTATAATAAATCGAATGATCAGTTAATTGTATTCGTGCCTTAGAAGCTATTATTAACAACAAAAAACGGATTCTCTAGATTGAAGTTCAAATGATAGACTACATACAAAATGTCCATGAAATTTACTCCGAGTTGGCGATACAATAGTTACACGTACCGTTTCGTGATTGGATAGTCTCAAACTTTATTCGTATCATAAATATAAATCAGGTAAAAGGTAAGTGTCGACTCGACGGAGAATAATTTCCACATATCACTTAAGACGCCAATTTCCGTAAATTCCTGGTGTCTAACAAATCGTGTCTAATCTCTACTTCTGCAAATGTTTGGAACGCGACGTATGTTATTTTTTTTACCTACCTACAGCGAATGATTTTAGGCCTACAAGCACGCACATAAGAAAGTGTAAAGGGAAGCCTCTTAGCTATGCTTAGAAGATTCTCAGAATAGGGTGCGAACAAATAAGATTTCATTATTTTGGCCTAAAACCACCAACTGTAGCGGGAAGAGTGACATTCGTAGTTGGTGGAAGTCCAGTCGGAGTAGGAATAGGAGTAGGAGTAGGAGCTGGAGTAGATATAGCGGAATCACTAGTATTAACAGCATTTGTCTCACTCTTGTAACGAATGTTTGTATATTCTCGACCAAGCTGCAAGGATTTCTGTAAGAAATAAATGATTGTTCTTAACCAAAGCTCAATCGACCTGAAAATGTCATCGCATTTAGGAGTAAGGCTGAAAGATAGCCTTTCAAAAAGATACCTGTTCAGCCTGCATACGCTGGGATACTGTTTCGATGTAATGTAGAACAGCTAGGTATACAAACTTGTACTGCGCTTCGGTCTGCACCATTCCAGACCTCTGTGATCGAACCCTTTGAATGGTTTTCTGAATATCGATCTCACAGTCAAGACCTGATTTGCAAATAATTATACATTGTTTCGTCTTGTTCTATTAGAAGGTACGTCTAAAACGTATACCTGCGTATCTCTAAACTCACCGTGACGCTTGATTTGATCCAGAATCATATCAATAACGATGAATGTCCCGGTGCGCCCTATTCCTGCACTGCAGTGTACAAGAATCGGTCCCGTACTCCCAGAATTTTGATTGTTTGGGGTGGTGGAATTACTGGCGGCAGCAATCGATTCTTGCCGGGCATTCACATCATGCAGAAAGTTTAATACACAGCCAGGATCTGAAGGTACTCCATGATCTGGCCAGGCCTAATAGAAAATTATTCCCACATTGTAGTTAATTGTTACTACAACAATTGACCGTAATAGTTTAGTAACAAGTTTGTGGATTTAAAAGAAAGACTGTCTGCAAGGAAGTATAGATTCTACTCGTTAAAACCTCACTTGAAAATGGTAGTGATAGATCCTTCTGGGCTCTGCAAATATTGGTTTGCTTCCTTGCAAAAGAAATTCACGAAGGGTGTAGTCAGCTGTTGAAGTACGACCAAGAGCACAGACTTTCCATTCTCCTCCATACTCGCCAACCTCTCCTTCTTCGGGCCAATAGCGAGCACACTTGTTCTAAATAATTGTTTTTTTTTCTTTTTAATAAAAACAAACTGACCAGAAGAATTCAATGAGAGATATAATATATTATTTCAGATTCAAAATATCAAACAATCTTTTTACAATACGTATTTTAGACATGTAAAATTAAGTTTGTAGTAAAGTTTTATTATTTTGTATTTTTCTGTACATCATTGATACTAACCTTTCCCCTTTCCATTTCTTTAGTGGTCATGACAATCACTCGAGTATTTTCTTGATACACCATATGCCAATAATCTTGAATAGTATTTGGTAAACAACCTTGCGTAGCAATGTAACATTTGTTAAATGCTCCACCATCAACGGCGCCACTAATTCCACTGCTGGATCCGTCACCTTCTTCATTCTGTAACCCCATTTCGTAACACTTATGATCAACTCAAACAACTTATCTCATAATTTTTACACTTATTACGTTACTGTTCAATAATATCATTTGCCAGATGTAAAAACTTTCCCTCTCAAAATAATATCTCTCAATACTTATTCGACTTTTCGGACAACCCATTTCAATATTTCGTTTTCTGAAGATATTAGAGCTGTTCGTTTTAAACAATCCCAGATTTTCTTAAATATGAACCTTTGAGATAATGTTAAGTGTTTTACTTAAACTCGTTACCTACCCTGATGTAATTAGCATTGATGTAGTCGGAACCAGGAATGCTAGCATCGACATCTTTTAATCGCACCCTTGTATGGTCAACTTAAAATTAGAAGTACCGAAATTAGAATACCATTGTGACCTTTTGAACGTACGTCGTGATGACGAATCTCTTTGGTATTCCTCTTATGGAAGAAAAACTTACAAGGTAAGATGTTCTTATAGCGATTTTTTGCTCGATTTTCTGGGCGTAAGCCCTCCTTTCTAGAGAATAAGTGACGGCACTCAAGTTGCTGTAGCGATTCAAATTCTTCCCAAAAACCAGCTTTTCCTTTTCCACGACCTGCACCCGCCTCGTTGCTACCAGTGGCACCATTCCAGCATAACCAACCATTGGAACAGCCATTTTCTTTGTGCAATTGTCTGACTCTACTCTCGATACCACTGGCATTTATGCGCGTTGCATTGAATGGTTGCCTGTATATATTACAGTACATTAATTTTTAAAATACAGTAAATTTAATGGCTAGTACTTACATATGACTAATTCTTACGTAAAACAGAATATCAAACTTAATGAAAAGGCAACACAAGTTAAAATCTCAATGTTACCGTTAAACCAAACTCATGCTCACCGAAGATGAACAACACTGCCACTTGTTTCCACCATTGGATTACGTTTGTAGTGTTCTATAAGATCACTGAGACTATCGAATTTTTCTCCACCCCCGACATCATATTTGTTATCCTACAAGATGAGTCAATGAAACCACTGTTTATCAGCTTTTTTGATATTATTAAACCTTCTTGCTATATCAATATGACTAACTTGAGATCGAATCATGACGTGGGTCACACGATCATCCGTACGCACAGACAGCACAAAATCACCAGGTTTACTTTGGGATTCACGTACGAGGAAGGATCCATTTTTGCCTCGTTCTAGCATTAACCGTTCTGCCTCCTTTGCTGACAAATGGCCATGGAACCACCTTTACCATATTTTACTAATAAGAAACACCACTTTAAACGTATAATTTACAATTTAACAATGAAACTAGAATTGACGTTAAGATGTTGCATGACAACTATGGGAATTTTAAAAGTTGGTAATAATTCTTTTTTCTCTATTAAACTTAATTTCTCCCCACTTAGAAAATCATCAATATTTTTAAGTTATTAACTACTTTGGGTAATGATTTTTATTTTTGAAAAACCAATAAAAAAAGTTTCAATGTTTACCTATACTGGTTTAAATGTTACGAATTATACTATACTTAATATTGCCATTTTACGTTTCCATTAACAGCTTTGTACCTTTCTGTTGTTGGATCAGCACAGTTCAGAGGATATTTTAATTCTATAACTTCACCATTTTTCTCTCGAAGTTGTCCTCCGTTTTCCATATAGAACTGTACTAACTCGGACAGTGTTGCAAACTTTTCACCGCCGTAAAGATCATAGAAGTCTCCTGTATTTTGAATCTTAATATGTGTTACTTCACCATTTCGCCTAAAATCATAGAGTTATGCAAAGAATTGTTTAAAATTTCACTAGTCAAGAAAAAATGTAACTGTAATGTAAAATTAAGATGGCACAAATTAACACACCTGACAGATAATGTGAAGTCACCAGGATTAGAGGAACTTGGACGTGCCAGAAAAGAACTATCATAGCCACGTTCCATTAATAAACGTTCTGCTTCTAAGCCAGATATGTTTGGATGAAACCATCTGCAATAACAGCAATATAAATTAACAATTCATGACATATCTTCTAAATATTAAATAAATGCCTCAGCTTCTCCCATTTTTAAATGATTCATTTTGAGCATACATATTTATAATATACATATTAAGAAGAAGAACATAAAGTAAGAAATTTTGACAACTATACTCCGTCGCTTAAAAAAGTACTTTGCTGATAAAAATAAGTCGAAATGTAACTACATTAAGAATGGGAAGGTATAATTGTATCCTAACAAAAACAAAGTCTATGTTTTCAATGCAAAAATAATCGACATGTAGTGTTCATTCTTACATTTCTAAAAAAAATCCATAACATGGATAAATTTCTTATGAACACAAACATACCCGATTAATGATCCTATTCTAACAGATATCAATCAAAATGTCTAATTTTACAAAATAACAAATTAAAGTCATAGTCTCTAAAATATGTATACTTAGACGGCCCTGATGGATTATTTCTCGGTATTATAATACCCCACTCCAACATAATTAAACAGTTTTCATGATCGAACTAAATGTTCAAATTTCAGAGTGCCGCGCCCGCTGTCTAAAGTAATCAATTCTCTTTGTATACTTCGATGTTTCTTTTTTTCTATCTATCATGTGTAGCACGAAAAGTAAAGATGTTACGACAAAGAATTTTATTTGTTTGAGCCATCCATTTAAACGAAGGTTAGATAATAATGAGGCGGTGATTTGCTCCTGTTCAGAATTACTCAAATCAAAGTTATCATTTATCCGAACCATTAAAAACTCACCTGTTACTGGACTCATCCTATTTAAGCAGATAAATGTGGTTAGGAGTCCGGCTATCCGCCGAGTGTCCGTGAATTATGATAATTAGTTTTTTTTTGGTAGCGTAAAAACGTGGCTCACCTGCGAGATGCCATGTCGTAATTAGAATTACAACCACCTGGCAGTCAAGAAATCATAATTGGTCATCGGGCGTCGTACGGCTGCGATTCGTTGAATCAGTGAATTGTCAACTGTAGCCTCGTGAGGCGCCGACACCTAGCTGACATTTTTCTCTTCAAACCAGATTAAAAAGCCGCCGATTGTGAAGCTCCATCCCAGACATATAATTTCCAGTACACCGTCTGTCGCCGTTGTATTTTAGGAAAATGAAGCACGCTACTGCAACACAGGTACAATACAGTCGCCACTCTAGTACAATTCGATCTAGACACTCTATGTTAAAAAGTACTGAAAAGTACTCTTTAGGTTTGGGCGCACAAGCACTTGCGTTAACCGCGAGATTAGGACAAAGTAACAAGGAAGAGGGGAAACTTACACGAAGGTCAGGTACTAGGTATCCAAAGTTTAAGGTTATGGCGCTGCTGTGAAAAGTTAATGGTCATGGTAATGATTCGTCAGCTAATCACGTGATTAAAAGCATTGACCAATCATATGCATAGATTCTGTCTAGATATGAACCAATAAAAGACCACGATTCATCGAGATTTGATTCGGTACAAACTCGTGTAGAAACTCTTTCCGGTGTAAACGATCTGTAGGATTTAACGTGACAAGTAAATATATCTATGTAATGTTTTAATTCGGATGAAATCTACAATTCAACACCCTTGACGATTTATTATAAAATATGGTGGACGAGTCGTCGGTAAGCAATATTCCTTTATTGCAAACGAAGGCAGGGCCTCGCGACAAAGATTTATGGGTACAAAGATTGAAAGAAGAGTACCAGTCTTTAATTAAGGTATAAGAACAAACTTTCTATAGAAGTATTTCAAAATTATCTCACCATATGTTTGACAGCATTCTTATACTTCAATGAAATCCTCAGCTATATTGAACAATCTAAATTAATCTTGGTACCGATAGAAATAAAATATATTTTTGAAAAAAATAATATCTGCGTCGTGTTTTCAGTATGTACAGAATAATAAAGCAGCAGATAATGACTGGTTCCGGTTGGAATCTAATAAGCAGGGCACACGTTGGTTTGGTAAATGTTGGTACATTCACAATTTCCTGAAGTATGAATTTGATATTGAATTCGATGTAAGCAATTCTTAATTCATCGACATACTATAAAATATAAATAATATCAGGGTGTAATAATCTTTATTACAAATTTTTAGATACCAGTAACGTATCCAGTAACGGCTCCTGAAATTGCACTGCCAGAATTAGATGGAAAAACTGCGAAGATGTATAGAGGAGGAAAGATTTGTTTAACAGATCATTTTAAACCTCTTTGGGCCAGAAATGTACCTAAATTTGGAATTGCACATGCAATGGCCCTAGGTGTAAGTAACTGACCGATTCAGTTTGTGATTAATATTTTTAATTTCCCATTTCTTTGATTTATACTTTTTTATCAATTACAGTTGGGACCATGGTTAGCTGTAGAAATTCCAGATCTTGCAGATAAAGGAATAATAGAACACAAAGATAACTCAAACAAAAAATAGTTAAAGTTAGATAAATTAATTTTTTAATTCCATTAAACAAAGGATATATGGTGTGTTAGGTAAACAGTGCCCAGTAACTGTACAGCACAATTTTGTCTAAAAAAATTAGAGAAGGATGGTTATTATTTTTTAAGATACTTACGTTTTCAATTACATGAGCCTACATGTATGTATAAATACATATATGCATAAAAATGATATATTTAATTGCATGGTAAAATCTTTGAATTTGATAGTTTACGTGTCATTATCACAAGTCTCTGATTAATATATTTACTATTCGAATCTATTGTTTTCCATGTTGGATCAACTCAGAACACTGCGTTTTTACAAAACACACAGAACTGTATCAATAAAACATTTACATTTTTTATGGGTGAAGCGATACATACCTTCAAATAAATTATATTTTTAATTATATGCATTATATACATCTCCTTACTACTCTAATAATAAATGTATACTATTTATCATCATCTCCAAGTGGAACTTTTTTTGTTTCTTTAATTATTTGATCAAGTTTATACAAGTCCTTCAATGATACTTCCCCAGTTCCACGTTGTAATGGCTGTGGTTGTGACTTGTCGGGTTTCCAACCCAGCATATAAATTATTTGAAATGTTGCAGGAATATAACGTGATCCATCTTTCTTTACTTTGCCATATAATTGACTATAAATGGCAGCAGCAGCTAAAAGCGTGTCCCTGTTTAAATGCAGCTTACGATTTCTTGATGCGTTATTTTCACCCATTCCTAGGTAACAAACAATAAGAAATTAATATTACGTGTCAATGAAAAGTCTCTTAAACCTAAGATCAGCAACTTTCATTAATTAAAATTTGAACCAAAAAGTTAGTATATCTAGAAATTTACCTTTTACATCCCATAGTAGCTCAAACATGGAAGGGAATCCAATGACAATCTCATCGGTATCGATGGTCAACATGTTATACCCAGCTCTTGTCATTAAACTTCCAATATCTCTAATTTCAGTAAAAGGGGAAATATGTGGTGAAATTCCACCATCCCTTTCCAACTCTGCTAATTGTAAGGAACTCCTGAGAAAAAAAAAACGTGTAAAGAGGAAACTGAATAAGCAGATTAATATCATTTTTTATTCCTTACCTTAATTCATATAATGTATCTCCACCAAAAATAGCTGCCATAAAAACCCCATCATTTTTTAGTATATTCATAATTTTACTAAAACAACCCGGAAGATCATTAACCCAGTGAAGACTGAGACAACTAATAACCATATCAAAAGTACTAGAATCAAAAGGTAACTCTTCTTCGTCAATGACTCTTCTTTCAACCTTAATTCCATCTGTAGTTTTGGCTTGTTCCAACATCTTCGAACATGTGTCCGTTAACATAAGTTCTTCTACGGATTCATTTAATAAATGTTTCGAGACATGACCACGGCCACAACCTAAGTCAAGGACTTTTTTAAATTTTCTTTTTATATCAAAAACTCTGTCTGCTAGCCTATAACCCACTTCATCTTTAACGTAGTCAAATAATTCAACGTCAGGCGCCCTTGCGGCTCGTTCCTTTTGCAACACTTTTGCTTTTCTATCAAAAACGTACATGACACTACCCGGTGGTAATGCTGCAGCTTTACTGGAAGTCTTTATATTTCGGACGAATGTTAAAATGATGCCCCCTTTTGTCATAATATCTAAAATTATTAATTCTCAAAACTTTGTACAGGTTAGTTTAAAGGTTAAATGTAAACAAGAAATTCAATAAGTTTGCGGCATTGGTTAACAGAGATGAGTTGGGAGATTGCTTACGGGCAGAATCGTGGGATCGCATGCTGTGCTGCTTTCTGGTTTCGTACGTTAGCTTTCATAGTTTTGCCCCCATGGGCGGCGCAACGAATTTCTGATAGGAGCTCGCGCACTCACGATGGCGGTACCATCTACCAGTCGCCATTGGCGGCTCACGTACTCGTGATGGTATACCATGCGACAGTTGACAGTGGTGGCTTACCTACGCTTACCGACACTGCTCGCTTTTGATGGCAAGGGAAGAACACTCGTGACGCTCCATATGACTTTATCTACTTATCTACTACTATTAAGTACATTGTTGCCTCGAAGTCGACGTGATGCGGAGCTTTGGGGCACGCGTCGGTGTCGCGTACGGAATTCTCATGCAGCGAATCTGCGTGAGTGCGATCGCTCCTAGAAATCTTTGCGCGTCCCAACCAGTCAAGCGCCAAGCTACGGGTCGAGACGCTGAGTATGTGTGCATTCGGCGCTACACTCGACGAGTATGCGTGAGACTCGAAAACTGCGAAAAATCCCCCCGAAGCTTACCTAACTGCGGATATAAGCCGAGTCATTTCGCGCATGATTTTTACATTTCCCTACTAGAGTTATCGAGCGTTTTTAAACGTTTCTTTCGTTGAAAAACGATCGAAAACGTTCAAAAACGGTCGAAAAACGCTCGATAACGCTTGAACACGCTCGAAACCAGTCTGAAAATGATCGGGAAACGCTCGAAACCCCTCGATAACGCTCGAAAACGTTCGAAAACGCTCGAAAACTCTCGAAAAACGCTCGAAAACACTCTAAAAACACTCGAAACCGGTTGAAAAACGCTCGTTAACGCTAAAAAAACGGTTTAAAAACGCTCGATAACGCTAGTAGGGAAATGTAAAAATCATACGCCAAATGACGCGGCTTATATCCGCAGTTAGATAAGCCTCGGGAGGATTTTTCGCAGTATTCGACTCTCACGCATACTCGTCGAGTGTAGCGCCGAACGCACATATATTCAACATCTCGACCCGTAGCTTGGCGCTTGGCTGGTTGGGACGCGCGAAGATTTCTAGGAGCGATCGCACTCACGCAGATTCGCTGCATGAGAATTCCGTACGCGACACCGACGCGTGCCCCAAAGCTCCGCATCGCGTCGACTTCGAGGCAACAATGTACTTAATAGTAGTAGATAAGTAGATAAAGTCATATGGAGCGTCACGAGTGTTCTTCCCTTGCCATCAAAAGCGAGCAGTATCGGTAAGCGTAGGTAAGCCACCACTGTCAACTGCCGCATGGTATTACCATCACGAATACGTGAGCCGCCAACGGCGACTGGTAGATGATACCGCCATCGTGAGTGCGCGAACTCCTATCAGAACTTCGTTGCGCCGCCCTTGGGGGCAAAAAACGGTGAAAGCTAACGTACGAAACCAGAGGGCAGCACAGGATGCGATCTCACGATCCTTTCCGTGAGCAATCTCCCAACTCATCTCTGTTGGTTAACACCGAGTTTACATTGACTACGTCTTCGTCGTACTCCTAAATCCGGAATTTATCGGGTCTGGATTCCGTAAATCGCATGTTTTCATCGCATTTATAATTAATGCAAATTCGATCCCGAGTATATCCATCGACACTTAAATTCGGATTTACTGGGCTTGGGCCTTTACTTGCTTGGATTTTTTTTTTTTTCAAGTCATGAGTCTCTGTAGAACTTGCTAGACTTGTTGGTAAGTGATGTTAAAAGATGTTAAACGGTGTTTGTTATCACAGAGATGAGTTGGGCGGCCATTGGGGGAGATCAGGTGGCAAGTATGCGAGCCGCCCGCATTCTGTACCGAAGGCAGCACATGACTTGTCGCGCGACCAGCCCGTGAGCAATCTCCCAACTCATTTCTGGCTCAAAGTTGAATGAAATATCAACTCGCTATAAACGATGCGAAACGTAGAAAATAAATAAACTGGTGCGAAGTTGAGGTTATAAAATACATAGGTTTAATTAATGTGATTGTTGGGATATTGTAAAATTGCACTTTTCAAGAAGTGTTTATCCACGATCATGAATATTGAGCAAGACATTTGTTCAAATAATATCATGCCTGAAGAAAGAAATAATGAGATCAAAGTACACAATGCAGATGAATGTAGTCTGTCAGATGCAAGTAATGAGAATACAAACGAAACATCAAATAAAGATATTGAAAATAATGTAAAAGAAGTTGCTAAAAAGGATTACAATGACGGCACTGGTGAGATATCTAACACAAGTTTTAACAATGACATTGAAACGGAAGCAATCGAAACTGACCGCAGTGATGTCAAAAATAAAAGGTCGGATAAAGATATCATAAAGAGGAATGAATTAGATGTAGCTGAAAAGACTTCTGATATTAAAATAGAAAGGATTCCGAGTGATAGTGGCACTTGTCAAGCAGCCGAACATTCTGTTAAAAAAAATGAAGAAGATAATCAAAATGAGTGTAAAGAATTATGTCAAGAACAATTCAAAAAACCAGCCTTGTTAATCGGGCCGAGGAAAGGAAAATGTACAAAATTAAAAGTAGTTCCTAACGTTGCTGCTTCTTCTTCTTCGGCTGTACATCATCATGAAGAACAAGTACAAAGTCACATAGATGAAATGCCGGAATTAAATGAGGCTCTTACACAAGGAGATGGTTACACTGAACCATTAGTAGACGTTCCAAAAGAGAAACAACTGCCAATACCCTACAAAGAACCACCCTGGGGTGGACGACCCGAAGGAGAATATAAGTTAGAAGTATTGAAGTCAGGAATGATTATAGATACAATAGATTTAACAAAGAAAAGTTACTGGCTCTTTGGACGTTATACAACCTGTGATGTATCTTTAGCCCATCCAACGATTTCAAGATTTCATGCAGTTATTCAGTATCGGCTGGTACCTGACGAAAAGAATGAGAAAGGATTTTATTTATTTGACCTTGGAAGTACTCATGGAACATTTTGGAATGGATATCGTATAAGACCTAATGTGGGCGTCAGATTGAAAGGCGGTCACATGATTAAATTTGGCTGTAGTCAAAGAAAATTTATTCTGCAGTCACCACCAGACGATGAGGAAGAGGAATCTAATCTCTCCGTTGCTGAACTAAAAGTAAATTTGATTTTTATCGATTGTATGCCATGAATAAAATTATCATTTATTTGGAATTAACATACTGTAATACTTTAGGAACAGAGAAGAGTAGAATTGGAAGAGCGTGAAAGAGTCGAAAAGCTTCAAGAATTAGAAGAGGAGGAAAAGGAAAAAGAAAAGAGAGAAAAGGAAGAAAATGAAGGAATTGATTGGGGAATGGGAGAAGATGCGGACGAAGAAACAGATTTGACAGAAAATCCCTATGCAGCTACCAATAATGAGGAGCTATTTTTAGATGATCCTAAAAAGACGTTAAGAGGTTGGTTTGAACGAGAGGGCTACGAATTACAGTATCAAACAGAAGAACGAAGTATTGGGCAATTTTTGTGTTGGATAGAGTATGTAAAGATTACAACTATAATTATCCATTTTAATTTTCAACTATAAATTTTATTAAGCCAGACTAAACTTTGTTAGAAATATTTTGAGGATCTTTGTACCATTATATCTTTGTTAATTTCAGTTTACCAATAGACAGTACTACGGGTAGGTCTACAAGAGTCGAAGCACTTGTCAAAGGAAAAAAGAAAGAATCTGTTATTCAGTGTGCTTTGGAAGCATGTAGGGTATTGGACAGACATGGATTGTTAAGACAGGCTAATCATGGTAATTATTTAATTTGAATTATTTATACTAATTTCTATAAACATGCGAGTTTATAAAAAATCTATCATGTAAATATCTGATACATCTCACAAAAGTATTAGATCATTTATACATTAATTAATTCAAATACAAATTGTTTATTCTTTAATGACACAAACTAATAACATTAAAATGTATGAATGTAGAAGCCAGGAAGAGAAAAACTAGGAACTGGGAGGAAGAGGATTATTACGACTCTGATGAAGACAATTTCTTGGATAGAACTGGAACCGTAGAGAAAAAACGTGCTCAAAGAATGAGAATGGCTGGGAAACTTGATAGTACAGTAGAAACCTATACTACTTTGGTAAATAATTTGACATTTTACCTCTACTTTGGAAAATTAAGTGCTAATTCTTTTTAAAATAGTAATACTTTCCAATGTATATATGCTTACCCTTTGGTTACAATTATGAAACATTACTTAAATCGATTCAAGTCAGTAGACATTAAAATTCAATTTTAAATAACAAACGTTTTTAATTGTGAGCACTTTAATTTCAGCTCGAAAAACATGAAAAAGTTACCAAGGAAATATTAAAAATTGAAAAGTCATTGCGAGCTTCTGAAAAACTGAAGAATAGTGCAGCAGAAGATACAAATGAAGATGCATTGGATGCCTTCATGTCCAATTTAAGTTCTTCTGTTTTAACTAAGAGCGACATCATCAAAATGAAATCAGAATTACAAAATTTACGAAAAGAAGAAGCAAGTTTAATTAAACTGGTCAACATTGCTAAGCCCGCTAATTTGCCTCCATTGAAACCTCAGGTAATACTCGAGGATTCAAAGACAAACATTTCTGTAAAGAATAAAGGTTCTGTTAAAGAACAAGGTAATGAAAGAAGGCACAAGGGATCATCTAGCAGCGTAATTACCGACACGGAATCAGTGACAAATTCTAAGAAAAAAGACAAAGATAAGGAAGATAATACTCCTAAGGACAGCCCTATTGAAGGCAAGAGTACTGATACCGATACACAAGGTAACGTTTCAAAGAAAGAAGGCGAAGATGAAGAAATGGTAAACGAAGAAAAGAATGAAAAGGACTTGGAGAAAAGGAAGAAACGTAATTTAAAGAGAAATCAGCAAAAGTTGAAGAAAGCTGAAATTGAATTAAAAAAAGCGTATGAAAAAGATATGTACAGGGAAGATTATTCAATGTGGGTTCCACCGCAAGATCAAAGTGGTGATGGAAAGACAAGTTTGAATGACAAGTATGGATATTAAATGGATTCGTTAATAACTAGAGACAATGTCCAAGTATTACTCCCGGTAATGCGTGTGCTAAAATTCAATATTTATTGCATGCAAATGTAATATTATATTTGAACACGTTATGTATTATATTGTACATACATTCTATATTATATAAAACTGTTTATGACTTTAAGAAATAAACCATGGGTGGTGATTAATTACAGCCCACATAATAAAACAGTTCACCGTTCTTTTCATTAAGCAGTATGGTAATTGCTTTCTTGTCAATCATGGAGATCTAATTATATTTGATATAAACAACTATAATAACATATTTATGATATACGATTATTCTGGCATTACAGATTAAACATCTAAGATAATTGTAATAAATAATCTAGTAAGTTATCTAATAAAGATGTGATTTTTATTTAGTGTTAAAGTCGCTACGTGTTCCCTTCTACTGAGCTCCTTGGTCTGCAAAGTAACAGGTGCCACACAAAATTGATTTTCACGGATAATTTAAAAAAATGGCTAATTCGTATCAGCTTTATCGACCTTCCTTTTTATGACATTTACACTGAATTCAAAACCGGAAATGTTACGCGACTTGCTTTGTGTTACATCAAAAGACTACACTTGAATGAAAGAAAAAGTTAAATACTTCGACATGTTAGACAATGCGACTTTGACCTTACCTTGAATGAAAATGATAGTCTTTTATGCTTAACGCGTTTATAAATGCCATGTAAAATAATTTCACAGCACGTCCATGAATGTTTGCCTTCATACTCAATTATGCGTCACTGTTGATACGTTTATTAAAACTCAACTCATAATTCGTACGGATGAATCAGTTTTCATTTATTCTTATCTTCTTGTCTAACTAGAGTATAGAAGGTAGGCAAGAAATTGGATCATCGCCGAGACGGAAGTAACAGTAAAAAGAGGACATGCGACTCGAATTAAGTAATTGTAATTCAAGTGACTAGCCAGCCTTGACGTGGTCAAATAAGAAAAAAATATCGTTCGTCTGGAGGCAAATAAAAGCAAGGTGAAAAAGGGCGTTGCCTAATGTGAAAGTGCAATGAATCACCAGTTCCAAGTGTTCGGGTTTGGTATACTCAAATTTGGACGAAATAAATTGAATTTCTTATTAACAAGATTGATATAATATGTTAACTTGAAAATTGTAAACAAGGAAGTGTGACTTATGTTATACTATTCACGTTAGACAGATGTTTAAGAAACGCGGATGTGAGATTTTGGATGTTTTAAGTAATCATCGCTTATATATGTATATACTTCATTCGGGTTAAAAAACTGGTTCCATGTAATCCAAAATGCATGAACTTGTTATCCTTTAAGGAGTCACCTTTCTAAACGACTACCTTTCCCCTCGTGTGATAGTGCATGTAGTGACGCTATATTTTGTTATAAATGGTTATAAACGAATGATTGACGTAAAGAGATCGAGTATACAATGAGCACCGGCGGTCCGTTCAAAAGTACAAGGCAAGAAACCACAGGGCTTTTTGCCGACCTTGTCATAGATGTCAGGAAGTTCCGCAAAGTTGATGACATAACTTGTACGAAGGACAGCCAACAGGAACCTAGGAGTTCGATCGTTTAGAAATTATTATTTCTTACCTTGCCATGCTATTTTTTTTTAATTTAAAAGTAGTGGTGTAAGGTCGGAGTCCCGCTGTGCGCGTCGGTGTCACATCTGCGTGGCACTAGCGCGACGCGTCAACGCGTCGAGACTGAATAACCAATCAGAACAGCAACGGAAGTGATCACGTGATTTAGCGTAGTTCTGATTGGCTGTTCATCCTCGGCGCGTTGACGCGTCGCGTTTTATGTGACCCTTGATGCATTTACGGGGCCTGGCCTAACTACTATGATATAGTTAATATGACGTTATGTCGATGCAGTTAATGCTGTCGATTAAATGGTATAAGAATTCTCACCTATATAATGCTCGAAAACTCTAGGGAAGGAAGATTTACCAAGAACAGTATGTAGGCAAATCTTCATATAATCTGAAATTATTCCTACCTTGCAATAGTTGTGGGATAAGTAGAGCAGGTCAAAAGAATATATTTGAGAAGCCTCAAAATTATATTGCTCTTGGTTTCGGCCTCAAAGTGCCGAAATCATCTCCAGGTTTTACTATTAGGTTAGTGCATATAAGTACGTGCGGGTTTCCCCGTTCAAATTATTAAAAAAGGCCGCACGAACTTATGCCTCAACTCGATATATTTCTTTTACGTTTCACCATTTTGTATGCATGTAAATTTTCTGCCGCTCGTGGAAGCTCTGACTCATGGTGAAATCTCATTACAGGAATTAACTGGCGACTTGTCTCTGGGATTCCCGGTCGTGGGTTAAAAATATCGCAAGGCGCAACACGCGTTCGAAATTCGTTACGCAGGACTGCAAGTGAAGGGCTTAACACAGTGACATTAAATACAATTAATTTAATCACATAGTAGTTACAATCACACATGGTCGCGATAACGCGCGCGGGCGTCTTTTGCATCGAGGACGGAGGTTACAGCGATCGATTAAGCGACAAGGAAACGCCACAAAGACGACATTTTCCATTTTACAATTAACAAGTTCGAAGCGGCAATTTACAGTCGCGTGCTAATCAATCCTAAAGAGTCGAAGAATCTCGCACTGATTCCACAAGGTCAATGACGAAGTCGTGCAACTAGCGCACACTGAAAACAATCCAGAGATCCTTATTCAAAGCGAAGCTTAGATAGCGAGTCGTGTTTCTAATAATGGTAAACGTTAACTAATCAACGGGCACCGTTCGTTGTTTGGCAAATAATGCGAACCGCGCTCGTTCATTAATCAAAATTACCATATTTAGAATAATACGCAAATCGATCCCAAAGCGTGGGAAAATCTCAGAAATGATCTCAACCTTTTTTCAGAGCAATGGTAAGGGAATCTTATTCCCATTATTAACGTTAAACAATTACCGCAGTTTGTTAAGGACGACGTGCCAATATTCAAATCAATTGACGCCGCAAACTATAATGAAGAGGAAAAAAAAAGAAAAAAAAAAGGAAAACCAAGAAGAACGGATAGTAGGTATTCAATCGCCAGGAGGTATAGTTTCGAATATACTCGAGAGAGGTCTCTGGCGAGTCGGGCGAGAAGAAAGGAAAAAACAAGGGCGTGATCTGAATTTTATGGACAACTCGCTACTTATCTGGAACATACACGGGAGTAAGTCACATTGAACGGTGAAGGGAAACGGCGTGGCCTCGTTCGGGTGATGTTAGTTCTGTATGCATCTTGCCGTTTAGCGACTGCTTCTACAGCTCGATTTAGAGAACGCCATTTATCAGAATTCACTGCGAAAACATCATTCGAGGCGGGAATACCATCCTTGTCTAAGATGTATAACGGACATTATCCAGATCCAGGATTATGTCGCGACTAAATATTAAACCTCTAGGGACCTATCATTGATTGGATACCGTTAGAGAGCATTTAATCGCAGGAATAGGAAAAAGTACTAGTTCCAGTACACTGGCGCCAATTACGATTAGAGTATTCAGCGCGACTCCTCAATGAGAGAGTTCCACGCAAAGATCAGTTATTTCCAGTTTCGACGTTTCGCCAGATCCTTCCCAGGTACGTTTAAGAGCCTTCTCTAATTTTGTGGAATCTTCTGCCGGTCTTTCAAATTTTACCACACCACCAACGCGTCCAATAACCGATCTCTTATTCGTAGACCTCAAGCTGTGAAATCTCCTCCTAGCGGACGGATGCGGCAACTCCCGACTCTTCGAATCCGGCGATTCTGGAGAACCAAATGCACGAATTGTAGAATACGAGTTCTACACTTGGAACACCCAGATGTAGATCACTCGGCATCGAAAAAAGAAGTCGTCGTCCCCGTCAGCGAGTTTTCTATAACGCGTCTCCAGCTAATATAAGCCCTCGGCAGTTAACACGTTACCCAGCAATGAATTTGGGTAAAAATGCGACCACAGGTATCGGAAAAAAGCCAATTAACAGGCTTCCGGTAGATAAAGGTGTTAACATAGGGATAAAGCTCCGGAGGAACGGAGAAACCTCTTATTCGTGACACATCAAAGCCAACGTCACGAATAAGAAACCGGCGAAGTCGAGTTCCGTTATGCCGAGGTCGTACAGTGGGTGCGGCA
The DNA here is from genome assembly GCF_000612105.2 of Orussus abietinus. Classification (NCBI taxonomy): domain Eukaryota; kingdom Metazoa; phylum Arthropoda; class Insecta; order Hymenoptera; family Orussidae; genus Orussus; species Orussus abietinus. The sequence goes on along the minus strand of NW_019394271.1, from coordinate 303,750 downwards.
AGCAAAAAAAGGGAGGAGGAAAGATTTTCAGATGAAAAGAAAAGAAAAAACTGGGCGTCACCTTGAGAGGGTATTCGGACTTCAGGGACGTTGGCGGGGGAGGGAGAGGGGAGAACATTTGGTTCGAAGGGATGAAAAGTGGAACCGGGCGAGGTTTAAGGCTTGGCCGTCGAGGACGCTTCGGGCTTGGCCAACTCGTCGACAGGTGGCGGCAGCGTCGGGATCTCTGGGTACTCCAGCTTGGCGCCGTCCTCGCACTCGAAGCTCGGACAGCACTCGGGGAAGCTGGCGGTCTTGTTGGTCTTGTCGGAGAGCTTGCACTTGGGGTTGGCCTTCGGCAGGGGGCCGCAGTCCTCAACGAGCTCGAAGAGCCGGCCGGAGTTGTCGTCGGCGGGCACGCAGGTCGAGCGGCCGCAGAACGGTGAAAGTTCCCAGGACTTGCCAGGCTCCACGGTCGCGCATTTGGTCGAGGCGAAGCAGACGCCCGGGAAGTCTGCAAAGAAAGAGAGAACGGGAAGGATGAAAGTCTGATCTAGAGATACGGGAACACGGAAGAAGCCGCGGGTCGAAAGTGGCGGCTGAGAGGTCTCGTTTATGAAACTTCTCTCAGAATCAGGAAACTCGGTAGAGTTTCGCGCCAAATACATTTAAAAGCATGCGCGAACGACACCGAATACTTTACGCCAAACTTCGGTCCGTTAATTAAATAAATATCCAACCAAATTTTACTTGCCAGTGGACAAGCGTCTTTAGATTGAAAGTCTGTGAGAGCTTAACTGGGCCGCAGCACCTCGATAGCTTTGTCATGTATTATTTATTAAGTTTCGTAATAAAATTATACTCCGTCACGAAAATGAGTTTTGTTAAGGGGTGAAAATTCGACTTTGAGATATGGGAGTATAGAAGATATCACGTTTTGCATCGAAGATCTCATGAAAACAAAGAGACGTTTGCACTCTTAGCAAAGGACAGTGTCGCTGATAAAGTTTTACTCTTAGTACGGTAATGCAGTAATAACAAACAAAAATAACTACTTCTCAATCAATTGAATAGTATACGAAGTTTGGTGTCGCTGGGAAAGAATGTTGCCATAATGACTGCAATCTCTGTTGCCTCGGTGAATTATATAACTGCAAAGAAACTTTGTTGGCCCGTTTTCAAGCGTTTCACCGAAGCAAGTAATGTTTTTTGTTACAACTGTGAATTACTGTTTTTCTTGCCGTTAGGAACGAACTGAACCTCGTCGCTTTGACAATAAACATCGACTAATGATATGTACCATTTAATAAAATATCATTAATAAAACCTTTGGGGACAAAATGAGTTTTATTCAAAAGATAAAGTCCGACGTGATGTAGAAATCCGAATAAAGCCGCAGATCTTACGGTAAAAGCCTGTGAGAGACTAACTGAAACGCGGCTGGCGAGAAATATCGAGTTACGATGTTATGTACTGTTTAACATACATTTCGTAATAAAATTGTGCTTCGTTACGAAACCGAGGTTCTTATTGATAGAATGAAAGTTCGATCTCGAGTATCGGGTACGCGGAAGAAAGCATAGGTTTGCATTGAAAGTCTGCACGCCGAGGCCCGCCACGGTGGCGGAGAAACGTCGAGTATAAATACTATTATATCGATATATCATAATAGTATTATACTACTTAGTATGTCTTGCGATAAAATAGCGCCTCGTTGCGAAACTGCTGGATATTTATGGCTAGAAGGAAAGTTCGATCTCTCGGGTGACGGGTATAGAAGAAGGCATGGGCGGTGCACTGGGAGACATCAATGCCCTCCCATCCTGCACAGGCGATGCCGTATCTGCAGGGGAGGCATTTATGTCCGCCATTGTACACTGGGAGACATCAATGCCCTCCCATCCTGCACAGGCGATGCCGTATCTGCAGGGGAGGCATTCATGTCCGCCATTGCACATTGAAAGTCTACGCTGACTAAAATGAGCCACCCACGTCTATAATGCAATGGCAGTGAGAGAGCATTAAACTTCGATGTATCCTACCGTTTAATATATTTCGAGATTAAATATTTTCTTATAGAACTGCAGATTTATTCAAAAACGAAAGCTTAATCGCGAGAGGTAGAAGGAGAGCCTTGCGTTGGAAGCTGGGCTAAGAAGGTAACGAAACTGGAATAAAATGGCGGTATAAATATTTAATTTCAGTGAACACATGATTTTTTCTCTGTCCCTTATTCATGGCGATAAAAGAAAGAGAAGCGAAGTCCAATCCCTCTCAATCTCATGGACGTATAAAGCGGAATTGATTTAAATTAAAAACTCTATAGATGAAAATTCAATATACATGAATTTGGCCATTTTCTAATAATAAAATCCGTTTTCTCAAAATAATCCGTGGGAAGTATAATGATTCCGTGAAGCAATTTTTCTAGTTAATGACACGTTATCGTTAGATTGTACTTGGAAGACGGAATTACGCTTATTCTTCGAGCTTTCCTTTGTAGCTGGTATCTCTAATCATTTCGCTAATCTACCATTTGAGTTGAGCCGAGGGTGTGTCCCGAGTGTAAATAGTCAGTTAACGATGGAAAGCTATGTCCCCGTCGACTTGACATGTCCTGTAATCGAGGAAACGATATGTTGCGGCAATCCAATTATCCCCGCGATAAATCGTCATCACGGGAAATTGTCTCCGCGATAAACCGGCCGTAAAGCTCTTAGGAGGCATGACTTTCCACTGATTGCGCAGCGCCACTGGTGGGTTAGAACAATGCACAATTGTTCGACAACTGATCCCAATAGGGATAATTCAATTGTATGCCACGACACGCGACAGTGTTAAATGCAGCTGCGCTAGAAATTTCAAGGAGAAACACTTTCACTGTCACACGCGGAGCGAACGCTTGTGCAACTACGCCCTGTACTAGAGTTACACGTCTCACCGCAGAGTAATCGGCAGCACACGGTTGCGATTTATTTAAATCAGTCATACGTGAATTGCACTCTTCAGAAAGATATTGTTAAGGAGCCGCCCTAGTATCGGCGGCCAAACAATAAAATAATGGTTTTGAAATTAAGGAAAAACAACTACACGATGTACTAGAGTTTCACGTCTCACCGCTGAGTAATCGGCAGCACACGGTTGCGATTTATTTAAATCAGTCATACGTGAATTGCACTCTTTAGAAAGATATTGTTAAGGAGCCGCCCTAGTATCGGCGGCCAAACAATAAAATAATGTTTTGAAATTAAGGAAAAACAACTACGCGATGTACTAGAGTTGCACGTCTCACCATTGAGTAAATGGCAGCACGCGATTGCGATTTATTTAAATGAGTCATACGCGAGTTGCACTCTTGAGAAAGATTTTGTCAAGAAGCCTCCTTAGTATCGACGGCCTGATTGTACTATAAATCGTATACCACGTAAAATATTGCACGTATTAATTACCCTATCTCAACCCGATAATGCGTTATCGTTTATTTTATCCACTAGCAAATATATTCAACATTAATATAAACGTACCGCATGTTATTCGTTTGTATATACCTGTACGATGCATGAAAGTAAAGTAAAAATCATCCAAAAGTTCCTTCGTTAAATTAAACCGACGTTTACGATGGAATAGTAGACTAGTACGATTAATCCGAGACTACTACTTTGCAGTCGCGAGAAAGTAAGTAATTCCGGAAGAAGCAGACTAATCACGATAATAGGCAGTCGAGTCTGCACGCGAATGAGTTAACCCACGTAGACGTAAATGGAAGTCTGCAAAAATTCTTAAGTATCTGGTTAAACTGACTCAACGAGGTCGTCATAGACGCTCGACATTTACAGAAATCTAGGTCTGGTACACGAAACAAGATGTAACCAGGCCATGGCGATTAAAAGCCGATCGGAGGTCATCGCATGATCCAGAATGACAAGGATAATCTCGAGAAGGTTCGTGGGCACATTTTGCTCCAGGTCGCTCCATTAGCGCAATGCCGACTTTCACCAGAGGAAACCTCTCGAAAAATAGAAAAGAGAAAGAACGTTAGGAATAGTCGTCAGCCCAGGAGATGTACTCATTTTGCAAAATCGAGGGACAGCCTTCGGTCGTTTTTTCAATGAGAAAGCGCCTCCATAAATCAGCAGCCTCCGCTCAAACTAGAAACCTTCAAAGTGAGAGCATCGCGAACGGAAAAGGTGGCGTTCGAAAAATTCCATGGACGTAGAATATACAGCGTGTAGCAGAATTCGTGCCCGGTGTTTACTATCCCTCCCGAAAATGGAGTCGAAAAGTCTTGTATAACTTTTTTCTATGATGCATAGTTCATTTATAATAATTAATTAAAAAATATCAAACCAAATGCATCGATTAGAAAAACGCGCCGGGTTCTACTGTTTGCGTCGCGGCGTAAGAACGAGACGACTTAGAACGGAGTCCCACTGAGCGCGTCGGGTATCACACAGAGCGCCACAGCACATATATATATACTGTGGCACCAAAATGGCGGATCATTCCGAATATTGAAATTTCGACATTGCATTCGAATTCAGCGAACCTGAAACCGTGAATTTGTTAAGTGAATGGTGATGAAATGCTACGAATGTTATGTGCATTTTTTTTTTTATTTAATTTCACTATGTGATGCTAAAATCGTGCTCGTTTCCTCCATGACTTTTTAGGTATGACCGCGATGGATCGTTATCGAGGTTGCAAGAGAAAAACCGAACCAAGCAAGTTTGAAGTTATCGGCAAGCCACACGAGAAGCGACAAGTTACAGCACTGGACTTTCTCGCGATCTCGTGATCAGGAACGCGACCGGCATTTCCTATTTTCTTTTTTTCTTCGCCCCTCTTGGCCGCCATCTTGCTTTTTGCCACCAGTCGCGCAGGAAGAGCTAATGTTGCGCCCAAAGTTTATTCCATTATTAACAATTGAACATTCGCAAACAGTTAATATTGTATCTTCAGAAAATGCGGCATAATCATTTCCATTAGATAATGAACAAAATAGAATAACTCCAAATTATATAGCGCGTCAAGTCAGACTGGTGAATCCAAGAATATTATGGAATTAATTATCAGAAGTTACGATAATTCTCGATAATTCGACTTAATACATTACTTGAGTACTTAAAAAAAAAACTCGTACATGTACCGTGTTTGCATATTTATATGTTCATCTATGTCAAGAAATTCATGATACTGAGTGAGAAGAGATTTGTTGCAAGAGATTTTTGGATTCTATTGCGTTTACGTATTTGAAGAGTTCTCAGCTCTAATAAAGTTGTTGAACCTTATTTGAACCACAGCTGTTAAGCATTAGGACCTTAACAATGCAGGTACTTATTGAAATATGAATGTATGCATACAAGTCACTACGGTAGTACTCGGTTACAGTGATTACCACTTTTCCATCATGTATATTACCCTCAGCTTAATATTGCAGTCATTAAGATGGATTATCGGACAATTTCTACCCCGCTAATACAGCATACGGATTCTACCGAGAATTCTGTTACACGTATTTATAATCAAGTTACATAAATGAAACGAGACACCTTATTGTCGCTTCACCTCCACAACAGCATCAATTTATCCGATTCAATTCAATTCCTTGGAAACATTCAAATCATCTTACAATTCAGCGGATTTTAAAAAGGCAACGAGTCAGATTAATAGCAAAAGAAATATTAGCCTCATGCGACTTAAGGCGTCAATTTGACAAGAGGGAATTTCAATGATTTCCACGAGATAAGTATACTGTTGAACAAAACATTGCAAGACCTTAAATTTAAATCTGTGCACATTTGACTACCATGCATACTGTTTAGCACAATGGAAAGAGATCACGAACATATCTCGGTAATGACAAGTATTTATAAACTCAAATTTCCTCAATATCTCTTTACGTTATCTTACGTCAAAAAATGGCGTGCGATGTAATGTCTGTTTTAGAAGTATATTACAACCAATTGTGATGAACCCAAGATCGACGTGCGTCGCCTTTGTTATAAAATGACGTCCATCGTGACAGAGTTTAATAAACGATTGACCCTTCGGATGCCGTTTTCACATCACCTTAACCAAGCGATCAATCAATCAATCAATCAACCAATCAAGCGATGAATGATGATGTCGATGAATCGACATTTCTTTTTTTTTTTTTTTTCTACGCGAAGAAACAAATTCGACCGCGTCGCTGTCTTGTGAGCTCGCCCTTACCACGAAGGACGTCCGCGGGGATGAGCCGCCTGAACGTCTTGGGTCGTTCCTCCTCCTTGGCCGGCTCGGCGGCGAAGACCACGGCGGCGATCAGCGCGACTGCTACGAGGAGCTTCATGATCTCGTCTTACCAAGGGACGGACTGGAGTGCGAAAGCGGACCGCCGCTCGTCGAAGAGGATCTCTGCGTACCGATCTGGACTGGTTGGGACCGATTCTCCTGGCGGGATTTTATAGGCGAGCACCGGGCGGGGCCCCTGGGCCCCCACCGGACATCCCGCTTCGCCGTCGCGAGCACCGATCTCCGAGGAATCGGTTGCGAGCGCTCACCGAGCGTCTCGTCCTGCCGGCCACTCCCGAGGCCCCTCGTTTTGCCCGACTTTTCGGCCAGGCCGGACCCACTTTTCGTCATTGCACTTTGACCGGGCAATTTATAAAGACGCTCTTTTCCCTGGCGTTGAATTCGATTTATAGTGTTCCTGGAACTGCTTGAATGTGTTGGTCATGATTTAGGAACCGCAGGCCACTCTGGAGGCTCTTCGTTTCGTTCGACTTTTCGGCCAGGCTGGACCCACTTTTCGCCGCTGCACTTTGACAGGACAATTTATAAAGACGCCATTTTCCCTGGTACTGAATTCGATTTATAGTGTTCCTGAAACGGGTTGGATGTGTTGGTCGTGATGTAGGAACCGCAGGCCACTCTGGAGGCTCTTCGTTTCGCCCGACTTTTCGTCGTTGCACTTTGACTGGACAATTTCTAAAGACGCCCTTTTCCCTGGTGCTGAATTCGATTTAGAGTATTCCTGGAACGGGTTAGATGTGCTGATCGAGATTTGGGAACCGTAGGTCGCTCCCGAGGCCCCTTGCTTCGCTCGACTTTTCGGCCAGGCCGGACCCACTTTGACCGGACTACTTTTGATTCTTTAACTACTACGGAGTCGAATGCGGAGATGTATTACCTATACGGAGAGTTCGTCCGGGGAGTACTCATATTTTATATGAATACGATATTCATCTGTCTTTTTGAATACATTGGAATGAAGGGGGTCACTATAGTGACGCTTCGTAAAAAAACGTCGGTCATGCGGAACCAACTATAGTGGCTACAGTGGTGATGATCCGTGGATGATATACAAACTGTGATGAATTTAACGCAATAAAGACCAGCAGACACATTAGCAAACGATAATCTTTAATTGCAAAATTTCATCGAAGAGGCGCTCTCGGACTAGATCAGAAACATCAGAACATCTTAGACCACTAAAATGGAGACGATTTCAATACATGGCGTTAGATTTTCTTATACTACTTCGTGGTTCGTACCATCTTGCAGGTTTCCGTCATCTTCGGTCATATTGAACGTCCTGAAATCGAAACCAAAACTTAAAACGTGACCTACTTCAGACAGTCACACTTTGACCGGATCGTTTCTCGAATCGTACCTTTTCGAGGATGTTTGATATTCAGTTTACCAGCAGAAATGAATAATAAATACTCGTTGGTTGAATATAAATTAATACGTATAAGGCGGCCACGTCAGCTTATCATCTCTTGCCATGTTCGACGACATGAAACCGAGAGCGAAACCCAAAACCCGACCGCGTTGTCAAGATGGCGGGTTATTCGAAGGAAAGTCATTTCTCGACATTGTCAAAGGGGACGTGCCGGACTTCTAGAAATCGGAGATTGCGAATGGCGACCACCGTTCGCGTATCATATACTTTCGCCCTCGCGTTAAAGATGGCCGAAGTGCCATCTCCGCGGGGGATTAATGGCTTTTACTTCGTGCAGCCGCGCTTTCGCGAGAATTAGGTCATATCTCGTACTCGTAAATGAAATATTTCACGGAATTTCATCTCCGATAGCTCTTCGAGTAAGCCCACAAGAAATCGTAAAGCAGTCTTGTTAAACTTCCAACGGTCGCCATTTTGACGCCGACATTGGGAACGGATTCAAAACGTTGTTAAACTTAGAAATATTCCCAATATTCAAGCGCTTTTACTACATAAAATTGTAGTGAAATTATAAATTTTACGTCCTAAAAGTGATTCGGTATACATTTATTAGGAATTTCTAACTGAACTTATAATTTAACGACATCGCGTCACAATTTTGTGAAATTGCATCTGAAAATGAGTACACTCATGTACTGAATTTATAATACGATTTATAAATTCATTGCAGATATATTATGAACTTAGTGTACCATGTCTGATTAAAACTTCCAGGAAAAATGTTATAAGATGGTAATATTTTTCTTAACGGTGCACGTCATAAAACGCTTGACTTTTTTTTTGAGGTATTGCGATCGTTGAGAGTGTAAAATATTAATCGACTATTACTGAGCCCTAAGAATTGTTAAGTGTGGAAAAAGTTAATCCACACACAATCGACACCGATGAACTTGTCTGAAATGCTGCCACGTCTCTTCATCCTTGAAACAGTCGTCCCGATCGGTGCAAAACCTCTAAAGAAGCGGAGTTTCGTGCGAAGCACTTTCTTCTTTTCCTTTTAAAATGCTTGCGCAAAAAGTTTTGGGTCACGGAGTTCGTTCGAACGGGATGTGTCTGCGTTAAAACATGGGAGTATCCGCACAATCGACCAGTTCCTACTTCTGCGAACCGAACCGTCTCTCTCTTGGCGATTCAACATTTAATTCGCCGCTCTATCAGCTTACCGAAATATGCAAATGTCTTCTCCGAATCTGCACCGCCGCTCGAAATGACAACCTATACAAAAACGAAGATAATTTAAATTTGAATATACAAAGTGGACAAGTCGGAGGAACGAAACGTCGACATACATCCAAGGCGTTAAAATCGGCATTTATACATACGGCAAAAATAGATTAAAAAATTCTTCCACAAACTCACCAGAGGTGATTTCTGATACATTAAATACACGGAACATCGGTATTGTTAGAACGTTCGGCGGTCTTCCAAATTGTTTCAATTGGCAAGAGGCATGTGAATTTGTTAGTTATGGAATACATGATTACATACACTATAGCAATGGAGTTCTTAAGGACTATTATTCACGGAAGGAAAGTGATTTCAGGCGAAGGTGTTCCCTCAGCTTCTTGCTAATTGAATCGAATTAACATTAGTAACTAATGACGGAAGGAAAGCGACGTGGAATTTAACAGTCATCTTCGAACAGACCAGGCCATTCTACATGTGGGACATGATCCTTTCTCCGGTTATCCTCGTCTCTTGCGATAGGAGAATCGTATCGCTTGATCGATGACATTACTACATACACGGTAGATTTACATACACAACTTTCAGTTACCACTCCCAGCTTACTCATTTCATTCCCTTGATAACCACTTACCTAAAAAAAAGTCTCGAACCGAGGCGAAAAATATACTAAAACTTATGAGAAATTCCAATTATTATTAGTAATTGCATCAGGGTGAATTTAAATATACAGTTCTCAATTCTACCTGGAAATCAGTATTCCCGCCGTGTGGTATTTTTTAAAATTCAAGGCAACCTACATCCGAAATACGTTTTCCGTTACCGAAGATGAAAGCAATACTTCATCGGCTTGTTTTACCATTTCCTCCCCTGAGAAAAAGAATGAAGGTGACCTACAAATCTCTCCATGTATCGTTAATATAGATGATATTTGGAGGACTTATTGTCTTTTTTGTATCGTTAACGCAACAACAACCGGTGGATTTTATTGCCTTTGCCGGAATACCCGAAATCGTCTCGACGGGTTTGGTTGTCCAGTGTTAAAAGAATAAAGACGACCTAGAAATCCCTCTTTCCTGCTCTCAGCTCCACCTAGAAAGAAACGTTTCCAACATGCAACATGTCTATTATTACTTTTAAATTTGCTTTGCTCCTATTTAACCGTTCGACAGATCCGAAAGATGAAAGCAACGTTCGAATACGAAAGTTAAATTTAACTTAATGAAGCAGAGAAAAAGCATCCGAGTAATTTAATTCCATGTCCGAATATGCAAATGTCCGGTTTACAAATCGGGCCGAGCTGAAGTAAACGTCGCGATGCGCCAAGGGCTATCGCGTAACCTCCATTACGAGTGGATTTCATGTCCGAGGTTTTTCCACGCATCGTCGATTCCTTCTGTTCTCTGAAGTACGATCGCCGGGCCGGTCGGTGCGATCGAGAATCGGTGAAAGCAGAATCGAACGGCACGATTCTGCGCGCGCCCCCTACACGGCCTCCACGGAAACTTTTTTCTTCCTCCCGTAGCACATCCGCATCTTCTTCGGCGCGTCCTCAATGCCCTGGATCGACGAACCGCGCAGGCGCGCGCATCTCCCGACTCGTCACGATTCGTGGAATAGTGACTCGAGACGGGAAATGGAAAAAAACGGGAAACTGAGATATCGCGAAACACCTGGGACGGTTTTTTTTTCTAAGCAGGAACGAATCAGCTATGTAGAAGCCGTACGAGACATAACAGCAAGTACAGATTTTAGTTTGACTTAAGGTGAAGTGAAAGCCCCTTCAAATCAGTCGATTCGAATACAACACTTTTTTTTTAAGGGTATTAGACCAAACTGTCCGAAACTTTAACACATCACTCCTGATCATCTAAGAATTGTCCTGACACATTCAAAATTTGGATTTTTGGAAAAAATTTTTTAACCCAGCCCATAGCAGAACCAAAATGGCGTCGAGCTCTTATATTTCGATCGATATACAATTATCGAAGGCTCTGATATGAGAAACGAAAGAGTCAGGACAATTTTTCGACAATTTAGGTAACGCTTTGTGATACAAAAATGGACACATAATTAGCGATATTGAGTTTTATAAACGCATCCGCGTCAGGAGTTATCTCGAATATTGGTTGCAATATTCAAACTCGGGAAAGGATTTATTTCGACGTGGTGTAAGTTTCGTAAACGGTTTTTCTAACTCGCTGACGAATCCATCGGCTCGGAAAACACTCGCTTTCGTTTTCGTCGAGCTTCCCGGAAATCCGTCGGGGTCTCACGACCAGTTACGGCAGGTCATTAGTGACGGACTTCGAAGGCGACGAAATCGAAACGAGTCGCATCTTCGTGGAATACTACGGGAGCGTGACCGCCGTTGACATTAGGCGAGAAAGTAGCAGTGAAATTTTGTAAGAGCGCACTCTTAACCGACCGCTTCGCGCGAGCAAAGAGATGACTCTCTGATGGGAAGCGTCTTCCCCAAATGAAGGTAATAATTAATCCGTTGGGCACTAACGGGAATCCCGAGCGACCGTTCACCAACCTTCACCAACAAAATGAGCTTCTTGCTATTCTTCAAAGTCAGGGCACGAAAGAGGTTGAAACCTTAAATTTTAGATTGAAATTACCATTTATCTACTATTATTAAGATCTTCGATTAAATCAAACTTGGCGTTGAAACGATCTTTCTCGTTTTCGAACTTAAGGCGCGGAAACAAGATGGCGGAAGGCCCGGTCACGTGACGTTTCTCAATCGTGATCTTACATCTTTATTAACTAGATTATTAATATAATCAGTAAATTATTCTGGATTTAATACGCGTGTTATCTTTTAAGTTCTAACTATTTCTTGCCTAATTTTCCAGAAATGTTGGGACATTAAGGTAAGTATGGTGGCAGTCTTAATAATACGACGCTTACCGACGTAAGGTGCCTTTTTTATACATTATGGTTCAAAGTTGACTTCGGATCAGGTGAGTTTATTGTGGTGTAAGTTTATAGGTTTACGTGTTAATATACAATATATCTTGACCATTATAATTTTTGTATACGGTTACGATATATCTTTACATGCCAAGGTGCACTGACATTGACACAGATACAACACATTTTGTGTTTTTTTTAACGTTTGCGTTAACAACCAACAAAAGGACACGCTGCATACATTTCATCTCAATTCTCAGTAACTCGGTAACACGACGTTCACGTATTTATGCAACCAGTTATTCGCCTTCCTGCGTTCGTTGGGGAAGGTTAAAAGATTTTCGCGTTTTGTTTTATCCATTGACTTATTACCCTACTTTTTTCTTCCCTTCTCTGCTTCGCTAGGCTTTCCTGACCCTGAGTGCAGTTATTGCGATGCAACGTACCTACGTAAACAGTAAATAAGAATCACGCTTGCGGAAACTCGTTAAAAATGACTGATCCGTATCAGTAGAATATGAGGTACTATAAATAAAAGCTATTATATACTAGGTGGCTCATGTGAAGTGTTACTTAAGTGTAAGCGAGTACCTTTAAACATATCGACCACATGAATAATATTTCAATTATCGGTCATAAGTTTTGCAGTTGAAAAAGTCCAGAATGACGCGTGAAAAAAGAAAATTGTATTAGCCTTTTTAGGTATTTCTTAAATGCATAGCGTATTTAAAAATGTCGCTATTTTTGAAGAGACACATTTCAAGTAACAATTAATGTCTGTATCTGTTTTTAGTCCCAGTTCGTTATATGAAGAGTAAGGGGGAGATAATAAAGGGTTATCTTGATATCTACAACATAGGTGCTTCCTTGGTGGTGCAACAATGGCATGGAAAATTCTCGTGGATACTTAATTACTGCAAGTTGCAAAAGTATTTTCGTAACGCAGGTTTCCCCTTTAAACGTGAAAAATATCCTCCGGGTGTACAGCGTAAAATCCCAACCCAAAATTTCTAAGTAACTTTACATGAAGAGAATGTTTCAGTAATTGCTACACGGTATGATGGAAATGACCCAAAATCGTAATTAATTTTTATTAACCGAAATAAGAGCAAGGATTTAAAAAAATTGCATGTTCTTTACAGACCGCTTTAAACCCACAGTGAAACTCAAGAATTCGGGTCATGTATCGCTTTGAACACGATATAATGAAATTCCAAGACCCTTCACATGTACTCAAAGAGAGTCCAGTAAATTCCACAAATTGCACGAATGGGAAATTTTAATAAACAACGGTACAGAATGTAAAACGCCATAAGATACGCGAATTGTAACCATATGTTCTGCGCAACATGGCAAAATAATTATTTCGACTAAGCGTAGTACTGAATGCCAATTTAACTATTACTACTTCAATAGTAAAACTCCCCAGAGAGGTTAGCTACTAATGCATGTATCGTTACTCGGGTTTCCTCGTAATTTTTACAAGAAAATTCTCTCTCCATACATTCTTGCACTTCACCTTGGATACATGTATAATAAACATTAATGGGGAGACAACTTCTCGAATCGCTTTTGCAGTAAATAATTCCCGTGGTTATACTATAAAAACGGATGATTTACGGATAATTATTTATTACGTCGTTAAAAGTTCGTCGACTTACGGTTGTCGCAACTCATAATTGTCGGGTTACTATTTATCGTACAGTTAATTGTCGGTCGTCATCCTGAAATTAACCGTAGAATCATTTTAGAGCAGAATCCCACAGCGAGAGTACATTTGCTGGTTTTTTACTTAAATTTTCGTAATCACCGGTCGTCACTTACTCGCCGTTCACTTGTGTAGTCACCTGAAGCGGGTTAATTACAGCAATTAAACCTGCTTAATAATTTCCATTCCATTGAACGCATTCCCAATTATCTGGATGATTAATAATAATACCTGACACACGAACAAGCTTAAGCGAAAGAATTACCTTTCTTTCATTTATATATTTTATTTTTTTAAACCTCAAGCCCTGGCGCTTAATTGCGATGTCGAATTGGAAAAGAAGAGAGAATACGGATGCTAAATAGGAAAACTAAACGTCCAACGGACTATTAAGTAGTATTGCCAACGTGATTACTCTACCTTCGCGTGATCAGGCGTGTTAACAGGGCACGCGAATTCACCGATCGATTTCTCAAACCAATCGGTTGAAACGCATCGTCCATTGTTATCTTTATTCATGACATGTCGCCAAATCATGCGTCAACCCCACAGGGTGTGGACAAAACACCGACAATTGGAAAGAAGAGCCTTTTTCACGAGAACCGTTTACAATAGGTTGATTGTTATCCTGTGTCGTCACATTTCGCGGCATATGCAATGATTGATTTGAAACTTCGGCACGTAATTGTGAATTAAAAAAAAAAAGGGAGAATACGTATTCTTGGTTCTAGGCGGGGATAAGTGAAAAAAAATGTTTATTAAAAATTGAAATTTCTAGGAGCACCAAGTTCTTCCTCAGGGCCTACATAATCACATGCTGAAGTTTCCATCGATACGGTGCATCCTGTTTGGAGAAAAGTTTTATAAATATCTTCACGTTTTATACATATAGAATGACCTTTTCATTCCATCTTAATGTCCACCTTTTCCTTTTACTACTACTGTTGCTACGAAATATGTGACGGACTTTAATGTTACGTATGCACGTGTACGTAATTTGGCGCGAAACTCTACCGAGTTTCTTGGTAATTTCTCGAGCAAAGTTATTTAAACCTAATCATTCGAGTACTCGTTTTGCTTGAATCTTTTTGGACGACGGTTTGAAGTTCAGCTTCGAAATTCGCAGAGGTATAATTGGCGCACACCTGCGCACTTTTGCCGCGGGCCATAACACTTCCAGCGAGCATTGCGACACGTGCACCGAGACCGCACCGACTCAACAGTCGATTAAAGCCATGCCCATCCTCTTCCTGTGTTCGTTCCCTCGTCGGGTCGCACTCTCGTTTCCAGTCGCACCACAATTTTCCGGGCCACTAGAAATGAGGCTGAAACCACTTCCTGTTCAACGAGCGACCATTTCCAACTTCGGAGATAACCCCAGAGGAGAATGTGCTCGGCGGCGGTTCCGACATTTTCATAAACCTTCCAAAAATCCAGAAATTAATTACATGCTTAGTTTGACTTTAGAATCGTTTCAACGTTTATGCAAATTAATGTTGTAAACGATAAACCGCGCAATAAACAATTGTATTCCGACATTTTCATAAACCTTCCAAAATCCAGAAAATAATTAGATGTTTCGTTTGACTTTAGAATCGTTTCAACGTTTATGCAAATTAATGTTGTAAACGATAAACCGCGCAATAAACAATTGTATTCCGACATCCAAAAATCCAGAAAATAATTAGATGTTTCGTTTGACTTTAGAATCGTTTCAACGTTTATGCAAATTAATGTTGTAAACGATAAACCGCGCAATGAACAAACTTAATAGAAATAGACTTATTGATTTAATTATTAACCGTAGCTAATTTGTGATATTTCTTTCTTTGCTAGTATGCTAATAGTTCAAGGCGTGTTAATAAACACGTAGTGACAATCTCCCTGCAAAAACCCACGTCGAGAACTCGGATTGCACACGGGATGTATGCAGATCTTTGTATTTAATAAGAAATAACTGATTATCCGGCGCATCCCTTGCTACTTGACAATTACATGATCCGTCCTTGACACCGTTCGTGTAGTATTGTACTCGGCTGTCGGACTATGGGAATTTTAACTTGCAACCCATAATATGGACTTCCGTTACCTACACATTACCGGAATTAGGTAAGTTTCCTTCTATGGACGATAGCCGTTCAAGAAATATTACCTTTAAGAATTCCTGAAAAAAATTTCCCAAGCCGTAAAAATTTATATATATTTTCCTGAAACCCATAGGGGCAGATTTACATTATTTACATTGTCAGGAGTATATTTTCTTTCACGGACTGGTAGACTATCGTGAAGAACTAGCCTTGAGAATTTTTGTGTTTTGTCTTGAGAATATCGTCGTGGAGACATCCGTTATCTGCAATGCCAGAATTGGATAAACTTCCTTACATCGGCGGTAACCTTCTCGGAAGAGTTTATTTCCAAAGAATGGAGAAATCAAAGGCTCAGAGCGAATTGATTTCAATGTCCAGCTCCTTGGACGGTAATTGTACTTATAGCATTGCTATTGTGCAAACCCACCCATTCTTCCGTATAATAACAAATTATTCGCTATTAATCGGTATGACGGTCAGTACAAAAATTATAGTAAAAAACGGAATTTTAAGTATCGTCTGTTAAAAAAATAACGGCTGAGATTAAAAGTCGACACTGTAAAAGGGCAGGATTTCTACTTGCCAAATTATGTTCAAGCACACGTATGATCGGTTAAAAGTTTAGATAGTACGATATGGAACAATTGCCCGCGCTATACACGCTACAGGAATGAATGTGATATAAATTGATACATAATTAATTAAAGACGACAGGAGAACCCTATATTTCACTTAATATACACTACTTACTCACGAAATACATACACAACGTTATTCTAGTTCCGAAAAGTAAATACAAGAATTTATGCAAATGTAACGATGAAACGGGTCAATACTCTGAAAGGCGGACTTTTAAAAAATAATCTCCCGCGATTAAACGTGCCGCGCATTCGACCGATCGTGACCTTGAATTAGCTGCATGACGTATTTACTTATGTACGCGCCTAAATATTAACCGACTTAAACAGAGCAATATTTCAATGTTGTCTCCTTTAGGAATAAAATGCTTTATAGCCTAAGTGGTACATACCATACCTGAAATACCTCGCGATTCTTAATGAATTATATAAACCAGCAAAATACACCGTTATCTGCACAAATCTTCCAACTTTCATTAACCCCCTCGCACATTTTCTAGTTACACTATTTATACATATATATATATATTATGAACTCTATTCAGACGCCATGTTTCAGTTGATATTTATAATAGAATTACAGACTAATGCATGGATCGTTAACGTGGTAGGCAAAGCATCTGAATTTGTATTTACGAATACGTAGCCTCTCCGGAGTCTCGTAGTTCGTGTAAAAAGTCTAGTGATGTAGTTCTTCCTCAAAGTCATCGCGTATTACATTCGAATTAAATTGACAAAAGCACGAGTTTCATCGAGAGTTGAATAAGTTGCAATCCTTTTAATCGATAGTCACTTACGGTGATGTGAAAGTGTCATAAAAGAGTTCTTATTCATGAAACTTTTCTCCAAACTGGGTGTACCGAATCGATTCAAACTTTACAATATAAATGTAGAGAGTACAAGGAAGGTCCTAAAACTCATAAAATTTCAATTTTTTAACAAATTTGTTCAAATATTTTCAAAATTTATTACAAAAAAAATGAAATTTCATGAGCGTCAGGACCTTCCATATAGCCTTCACATTCACGTAGTAAAGTTTGAAACGATTCGGCACACCCAGTTCGATGAAAAGCTTCATGAACAATTGGCTCTTCAGATGCTACTTGCACATCCCCTTAATAAAAAGAAATATGTTCTTGTCATGCTAATCGCAACATCTTCCTTAATAACGAATTGCGAGGTGGACCACTTTTTCAAACTATTTTGCATTTTCATAGATCACAGCACAATGGAGTCAATTAGAGTACAGTTAATGAAAGTCTTCCGAAGTACCCTTTATTCTATATACAGAGACTTTAGTAAAAAGTAATTGCAAATACCTAAATGTAAGTTCGAATGCAATTACTGCCTGCTTATCCGGATCCATTTGCTAATGCCTTTCTGGATAGGGAACGTTAAATATCTCTTAATAAAAGAGTGTCAAACTAGAAGCGATACTCTGAAATCGTGAAATCATATTTAACGCACACGGTTTCTAACAATCAATTTTAGAAGCCTATTTACAGGGCTATCGACGTAAGGCCGTAAAAGAGTCAAGCATTCATTACATTTGTTACTCGATAATAATGCGTAAGAAGAAAGCGAGGATAGGATTAATAACTTATTAACTTAATAAGAGATAATTGACGGCACCTGAAGTCTTTCTCATCCTCAAGGGCATCCAATAATTTACTCCTTCGACTCAGCTTTCAATAATAAGGTACGTAAGGATGTTACCGAAAAAAAGAAAAAAAAAAAGAAAAAAGATATATCCACAACATTAACGCCGCAATGAATAACGTACACGATGCAATACCACCTAGCTTTATAAAAGGTTCACTCTATTATTTTCCTTCACTAAAATTACAGTTTTTGTATTCGCACTCTGCAGTGATTACATTCGAAATAGGAAGACTTTCGTTAAAGGTATTCCTTTTAACTGCGCAGCATATATCTCTTCCTCTCCTATCCGTAATTACTAAAAGAAGCTCTGCGGAAGTCATATTAGTGAATTTAGTGTAATTTATTTACTAAACTATTTTTCATTAAAACGTTCCTCCCATATATGTTTCCGGTGCTGAGCAGTCAAGATTGGGCCAAGGACATGTTCCGTACGGTGTATGCGACTTTTGAAACGCTCCCGGTCTCGAGCAATTTCTTCCCATGGACCTTTCCGGGCAGCTCTGTACGCATAATCCCATGTGACCATCGAATGCACTATTGGAACCAAGTTAAATCGCACCTGGAATAAATATTTAAGAATTCACTGATTAAGCCCCTTATTTCAATTTGAAATGCTACTCTACAAAGGTCTGCAAACTGTTAAATGTAGGATAGAAGACTCCCATACAATGCAATTATACGTTGCGTATCGTGTGAAAATCACGCTACGAGAAATCATGAAATCCGAAAATTTTCCCCGTATAACACGGATATAAATAACATGTTTAGGATGACTATTGTCAATATTGTTTTCGTCCGAACGGGACCATTACGACACAGAAGAAATCGATAACGATGAAGATAAGCTATGATACGCTCGACTAAAGTAAACAGGGAATTCCTGCATTTTCTTATATAGCGCATTGTACAAAAGAGTACGTATAGAATACTTTCTTTAAACTTCTATTACCTTTTGAGTTGTTTCACTGTTTTCATTTTGTTCAAAGACATCGTCCTCATCACTAATTTCTGTATACTCAGAGTCAGTGTCATAATCCGATTCAGATCTCGCTTCGAAGACAATGCAATAACTATCCTCCGAATCAACAGAACTCTCAGAAACCAGTCTTGGTCGAAATGCGTCGTTACATTGAAATTCTTTCTCGATAGGTGACCCGTCAATTTCATCCACGTCAGTCTGAGTACCTGGCTTGTATCTCACCCTCATAGAAGATCTACGTTGCTGTGGTTCGTGTAATGCAGGCACTTTTTGCTTCCTTCTTCTAGGCTTTAATTCGGCTAATGTAAACGACATAACATATTTTGAGGTTTGTGCTTCTGGAAATTCACTATCGATTTCGTTGATACTCGAGGAATTTGATAAATCTCCACTATTCATATCGTAGTCCTTCCAACAATCAAGGTCATCTTTAATATCGGCGGATAAGTTTTGTCGAATTCTTTCCTGCCTGTGCCTCGTTTGGCTCACACCAGAGCGTCTCAATTGAGATTTTGCTCGTCCTCTACCTCTACCACTCGATATGCAATTAAGCTTTCGCCGACTCTTCGGCGAATACGGTCTTTTTGTTGGTATGTCAGAATCCAATGAATCAGTCCTAAGATTTAAATGCCCAGATATACTATTTACAACCTTCTGCCACATATTGGATATTAGATTTGTAACAACAGCTTGTCCGGAAGAAAGAGAATCGTGAGATCTCAGACAATCAGAATCGTTCATTGATTCGAGCAATTGTGTTGGATATTTTGAATCTACCTGTAAGCTTGAATCGCTACAATTGTTTATTGGTGTCACTTCGTCATTTATTTGATCAAAAGAGATGTGCTCCTCTTCTTGCATATTTATTCCTTCATCAATATTTTCTCCCAGACCACTGTTTTCATTTAACCAGGAAGAATCGCTACTCGTCGTTGTGTCACTTTCAGTCGCCAACTTTTCCCAATTAAGTGCAGATTCTACCATTCCTGTAATATGATTTCCAGTTTCTTGCTTCTTCTTGAGTTCGTCAGTGTTAGAAATGAACGAATTACAATTAATTTTTGGATCTAGACAATCACTGGAAGTTGAACTGTATGTTCCTTTCCAATGTAAATGATTTTCTAAAATAGAATGACCAGCATACAGCGTACCACTATGCATTCCACCAATAATTGGTATTGAACTTTCGCTGTGTATTCCAGGAATGAATATCTCACCTGATGTCAATTCCCTGTTTCCTGTCAAGCTTTTAAAAAACTCATGGGAAATGATCCCTTCATTTGGAACAACAGTGACAGATAACGAGTTGCTGATACCAGCTGAAACCATACCAGGTACTCTAGATATTTCTCCAATCCTAGTGGTAAAAGCATTAAACATGCTTTGTAGCAAGTTTTCCTTCTTCGGAGGATTCATGCTCGGTACGCTGTCTTTTCCTCTGAGATTATGATCAGAGTATATTGCCTTGGTCATTGGTTTTGACATCGTATCCAGATGGTGCGCAGAATACATGTTTGTAAAATAGTGTGAGAGTACTGGCACTGAAGGATCTAAGGCAGGTATGGACAGCAAATCCAAATTTAGAGATCTATAGCCAGAAGCAGTTTCCATGTCCTGACTCAGCAAACAGGAATTTCTCTCCCGTCTGTTCTCAAAATTCTATTACCTTTATATGTGGCTAAATAAGAAATAAAAATACATGTTATCATCCATCACAAAAGAGATATAATTGACATCGATAAGATTTTAATTACTTAAATTGTATGCCATTTCCAACGTACAAAAGTACCGCGTATAAGCTTTTTATATCAATTATAAATTACAAATTGTAATATATAATAGTCCAAATAAAATCTTTACGAATTTTGGATTAGCTTCCATATATACAATGCATACGTATTATTTGAACATGACATTGCATATATATATATATATATACACAAACATGACTCATCAATACGTGGGCGTAATAAAGAAACATGATCTCTACCGGTTGCTGATGTAAACTTTGACATGCATGAAGTACATCTGAAGCAATCGAGTGTACGACTGGTACGCACTGACTCATTGCCTCCACAAAATTTTGTAAACACCGTGTTTTCATTTGGACATAATTGTTCTTTCATGATTATATCCATAAGAGTTTACAAAGAGATATGTGTAACGAGCAACAAAGGTTTCAAAATGAACCAGGAACGTAAACGTAATTCTGATATGGGAAATAAAAGAGATATGACGTGCGCGACGCGATAACGCGCAGTAACGCTTTGGACCTTCCAATAGGTAGTTAATGTGTTACCCTAACGTTAATAAAATTTTCATATGTGGCATATATGTAATGACGGAACTCGATTACGCATTTTTCCTGCTCGGCACTTGCACACTCATACTCACAAGGACAATTCTCGCAAGCGTGACGACGATAATTGTGAAGCTGAACGGACTCGCTGTTTGACAACCGAATATTTTCCACACCTCGACAATTGTTTCTACAAGGGATGTGACCAACACGTGTCGCAGCTTCGATCGTAAACTTTGGCTCAGAAATCAAGAAAACCTGAGTAGATTCCATTGTAGAGAAGCACATTTTTGCAGTACTTGTATCACTATTATCTTTTAGGTAGCCATTTTCAACTTTCAATAACTCGGCATGGAGGGTGAAGTACTAGCGTGGGGAATAGAGTAGAATCAGAGATGAGTTCGGAGATTGCTCACGGGCAGGGTCGCGCAATTACTCCTGTGCTGCCCTCTGGTTTCGTATGTTAGCTTTCACCGTTTTTTGCTCCCAAAGGCGGCGCAACGAATTTCTGGTAGTGGCTCGCGTACTCACCATGGCGGTACCATCTACCAGTCGCCGTTGGCGGCTCACGTACTCGTGATGGTAATACCATGTGGCAGTTGACGGTGGTGGCTTACCTACGCTTACCGATACTGCTCGCTTTTGATGGTAAGGGAAGAACACTCGTGACGCTCCATTTGACTTTATCTACTTATCTACTACTATTAAGTACATTGTTGCCTCGAAGTCGACGTTATACGGAACTTTGGGGAACGCGTCGGTGTCGCGTACGGAACTCTCATGCAGCGAATCTGTGTGAGTGCGATCGCTCCTAGAAATCTTCGCGCGCTCAACCAGCCAAGCGCCAAGCTACGGGTCGAGACGTTGAGTATGTGTGCGTTCGGCGCTACACTCGACGAGTATGCGTGAGAGTCGAATACTGCGAAAAATCCTCCCGAGGCTTACCTAACTGCGGATACAAGCCGAGTCATTTCGCGTATGATTTTTACATTTTCCTACTAGCGTTATCGAGCGTTTCTCGATCATTTTCCGAGCGTTTTCAAGTGTTATCGATCTTTATCGAGCATTTTCGAGCGTTTTCAAGCGTTTTCGAGCATTATAGAGCGTTTTTCGACCATTTTCGAACGTTTTCGAGCGTTTCTCGATCATTTTCAGAGCGGTTTCGAGCGTTTTCAAGCGTTATCGAACGTTTTTCGACCGCTCTTGAACGTTTTCGAGCATTTCTCGGTCATTTTCAGAGCGGTCTCGAGCGTTTACGAGCGTTTTCACGCATTTTCGAAACGTTTTCAAGTGTTATCGAGTGATATTCAAGGGTTTTCGATCGTTATCGAGCTTTTTTCGAGCATTATCGACAGTTTTCAAGCGTTTTCAAGCATTACTGAGCGTTTTTCGACCGTTTTCGAACGTTTTCGAGCGTCATCGAGCGATTTTCGAGCGTTTTCAAGCGTTGTTAGAGCTTTTTCGAGCATTATCGAGTGTTCTTCGAGCGTCCTTCGAGTGTTTTTGAACATTGTCGAAGGCCGTACAGTGCCGTTGCGTGTATAAAGTGTCGGAGAGTGCCGGAATGTTGCCGCAGAGTGCAGAGTAGGTAAGCCTCGGGAGGATTTTTCGCAGTTTCGAGTCTCACGCATACTTGTCGAGTGTTGCGCCGAATGCATGCATACTCAACGTCTCGACCCGTAGCTTGGCGCTTGGCTGGTTGGGACGCGCGAAGATTTCTAGGAGCGATCGCACTCACACAGATTCGCTGCATGAGAGTTCCGTACGCGACACCGACGCGTTCTCCAAAGTTCCGTATCATGTCGACTTCGTGGCAGGACTGTACTTAATAGTAGTAGATAAGTAGATAAAGTTAAATGGAGCGTCACGAGTGTTCATCCCTTACCATCAAAAGCGAGCAGTATCGGTAAGCGTAGGTAAGCCACCACCGTCAACTGCCGTATGGTATTACCATCACGAGTACGTGAGCCGCCAATGGCGACTGGTAGATGGTACCGCCATCGCCAGTGCGCGAGCTTCTATCAGAAATTTGTTGTGTCGCCTTTGGGGGCAAAAAACGGTGAAAGTTAACGTACGAAACCAGAGGGCAGCACAGGAAGCGATCGCACGATCCTGCCCGTAAGCAATCTCCCAACTCATCTCTGATATTACCTGATTTTACCTACTGAAGATTTGGTGCTACTTTTTACACCCAGGGTTGGGTAACTCTTTGGGTGACTCCAGGTGACTCTTAACCTCTAAGCTGCACGTCACCCTACTCAGTTTAAGTTCTAGGATACACGCTTGAATTGATGGACCGCTCCATTGCTGGTATCAACCAATCTCGGTAGATCTCGTTCAAGTTCGCTCAAGTTTTGCTGGTCGTGCCGTTCCGCGTGTCTTGTAAATATTTCTTAAAAATGCGATAAAACCGAACTGCCATGAACGGACCAAGTGTACGTATCCAGCGGATATTTGTCTCGATCCCTGCGGAAGCGTTGCAATCTGATTGACCCGTTAGTTGTTGGATACCTTTCGAAAAATGGGAGTTTTCGCACATAACCTGTTACGCTTGACAGCTAATACTGCAGGTTAAATTTTACTCGATAGCGGAATGCGGAGGATCAAGCATCATCCTGCCGAAAGTACCGGTTTGTATACTTCGAAAGAACGGAGCTTTTCAGCACAGACGATTCGCCATGGAAAACCATTCCGGCCGTGTTAGTCACAATCAAAACGCTAGAGACCCTGAGGAGATGATGATGGTGCTCGATAATCAAATAAAACATTACTCCGATCACAAGAGGCGAGAAGAAGAGTTCGTTCTGGCATCGGACTCAAAAGACGGCCTCTTTAACCCTAGAGCTCTATTCTTCTTAACGCTGTGGTACATTTTTAGTGGGTGTACTCTTTTTTTGAACAAGTATATATTGTCTTATATGGAAGGCGATCTTACGATATTGGGTAAGATTGAGTTAAATACGTAATATGCATTTCTGAATTCATAGAATAAGTTGAATGTCACAAACGGTATGCTTACAATGATCTAGGAGCCTGTCAGATGTTGATGACAGCGATTTGTGGCTTTATACAAATGTACTTTCCTTGCGGCATGTACCGAGCCAGTTCTCGATTGATGAGGCCACCTGGATTTTATAAGCACATGATGCTGGTTGGCTGTACAAGATTTACTACCGTTGTACTAGGACTAGTAGCACTTAATTACGTAGCGGTTAGTTTTACGGAGACTATTAAAAGTAGCGCGCCACTGTTTACCGTCCTAATTAGCAGATATTTACTAGGTATGATACATATGGATCCTTTTATATTAAAACTTACGTTATTTTTTATGTTTAAAGATGGCTATTTATTAGTATTGCACTATTTAAGATTAATTTCTGCATATCTTACAGGTGAACATACCGGATTGTACGTAAATTTATCTCTAATCCCTGTAATGGGAGGTCTAGCTCTCTGTTCGGCTAATGAAATAAGTTTTGACCTTCGTGGTTTCATAGCTGCTATGGCTACAAATTTAACAGAGTGTTTACAGAACGTATATTCAAAGATGTTAATCAGTGGTGAAAGTTTTAAGTACACGTAAGTGAAAAAATCTCTCATTTGTTCAGTAATGTACAGTTGTGACAATTATTTGTGCTAAATAATTCAACGTTTAAACGCATTTTTCAGGCCCGCGGAGTTACAGTTTTATACGAGTTTAGCTTCCGTAGTTGTACAAATCCCAGTGTCCTTATTGCTGGTTGATTTGCCTACATTTCAGCATTCCTTGAGTTTCAAACTCTTCTCGGCATTCCTTTTGAACGGAGTGTTCTTTCATTTCCAAAGCATCACTGCTTATGTTCTTATGGACTATATTAGCCCCGTTACGCACAGGTAAGTTTATTAACTGCCATTGTCTTTCCACGAGTGATACAAATATAATCAAGTAACGATAAAAAATGTGCACTTTGATTACAGCGTTGCGAATACAGCAAAGAGGGCTTTTCTAATTTGGCTGTCCGTATTATTATTTAACAATCCAGTAACTGGTTTATCGGCCTTGGGTACTTCTTTAGTAATTGCTGGAGTGTTACTATATAATCGGGCTCAGGAATATGACCGAATACAAACAGCAAAACTGAGATACACTTCTAAAATTAATTTACAGTGATATCTAAGCTACAGAAAATTTTTATACACCAGACTTAATTACACCTGCCAAATAAGAGTCTAAATTTAACTAATTCGTTTTCTCTTGATCGTCATTAACAAACGTAAAGTCCGTACAGTGCTCAATTTTCATGGAGCATGGCCAAACGATTTAAGTATTACTGTTGATTCATGAAGTATGTAAACTCCATCTTTTTCTACGATCCTAGGCGAACATAAGCACTCAGCATTCCGACACAAGATTGAAAGATACCGATTCCGTTAATTCCACCCTGCTTCCACTTGAACCGAAAACTCAAATAACATTTGTAAACATTGTTAACTGAGGCGTAGTGTAAATGCAATGACATCGTAAACAAGTGCGTATGAGAAATTGCGAGAGAAAATTCTTTGAACACTCTCTGCAGTTCACAATAGACATATCAAGTGTACGATGTGTAAAATTTAAAGATTACTGAAAATGCAATGTCGATATCTTTTGTAAATATTTCTACCAACAAGTTTCGGTGCAGAACCGTCTGCAAATATTCAACTGTACAGATGTGTGTGTGTGTGTACATACATTCGTTCGTATGTATCATGCCGCATAATATCGCGAATGCGTGCACATAGTATTTATCAAAGATGAGAAATGTCTATTTATCCGTTGCTCCCAGTAAACAATGTACCTCGACGAAACTCTAACCGATGGATATCGTACAATAAATTATATACGTAATTTATTTAAATTATATATTCTCCGTATCATTTGCTATTACACTCTTTATTATGAAACCTACTATGGAATGGTTTTAATTTACATAGGTATCACTACTTCAGCCGATCTATACTCCGTTTCCCAGTTGTGGATTCCGTTTTATTCCCCTTCGCCAGCAAGTTAACGCATTCGCTGTCAAAACAACTGCCAAGAAAGCTGCGGTAAATGTGGTTTCCGGCTATCCGTGATTTCCAGTCTTGAAACGCGTCAATGTAAAGCAATTCGTATACGCCTACTTGGTTCGCGTAGACTCGGATAAATAAGGTACACGTTATGGAGGGCATTCAAAGACTCAACTGTGTAAGCTAAAAGGGGAAAAAATAAACTCCAACGAGATCATCGTATTCCTGATTAAGGGATCCGCCGTTAAAATCTTAGTTCCTAGATATAAATTACATAAATTAAATTGTTCAAGGCATTCTAAATTGTATCATACTCGAAACGTAGCTCGAAGAGTGAATGCCCACGAAGGCTGCGATGGTGTTTCGTTAAAATATTTTACGCAGGGAGTAAGACGCCAGAGATTTGAAAATTCCAGGTCACTCCCACAACGATTGTATAAAATTTTTGTCTCGAGTGCAATGATTTTTCATAAAATATTTGTCTTCTATAATTCACATTATCGGCGTTGGGTCGCGTCTTCATTGGCAAGCCTTCAGAGCTTGATCGAGGTCAGCTAAAATGTCCTTTTCGGTCTCAAGACCAGCGGACAGGCGGATTAGTTGGTCGTTAATGCCCAGCAATGCCCGCGTTGCTTCCGGTACGGATGCGTGCGTCATTACGGATCTAAACGGAGAATAAACCAATTATATTATTAACGGGGTCGGGTAAGTAAAATACCTTAGGTAATTTACGTAGTTTTTTTTTTTCTTACAGTAAATTACTAGGTATTTTACTTTACAAATTTCATACGGGATGTAAATTACATGATTTGATGTTATCGCGTTCCCTTTCCGACACCTTTTAACGAATAAATCGGAAGAGTTCAGAGTACTTACGGAAGCTCCGCCAGAGACTCGTATCCGCCCAGGGATTCTGCGAGGGTGAATATCTTCAGCGCTTTAAGAAATTTAAACGCGTCACCCTTCAGATAAAAAGTCACCATTCCACTGTGGCCAGTTGTTTGCTTGAGTGCCAATTCGTGTTGCGGATGGGAGGGCAGGACTGCAAAGACCGCGTCCATAGAAAACACGAATTAAGAGCGAAGGAACGAGTGGGTGCCAACTATTTCCGTTCTGCAAACCGTCCTAACATTCTAATGAGCATTCGACTTACGAGGATGAATGACTCTCTCGACGAGCGGGTGACCGTCCAGAAACTTCGCCACGGCGAGGCCATTCTTCATGTGCTGTTGCATCCGAACTTCCAAAGTCTTCAAACTACGATTAACCAGCGCACAGTCGTACGGGGACGGCACGATTCCCATTGCTTTGGATATAAAGGAATCGTTAATCGAAAGAAAGTTCCAACGTGTAATTTTGGAAACCTTTTCTACATATACAATAAGTAAAGAGAGGCAACACACCGTTCTGAATAAAGCGCAGCTGACTCTCAAGATCGTCCCTTCTCGTAATCGCCGCACCCATTATTATGTCGGAATGTCCGTTCATGTACTTCGTTAAGGAGTACACGACAATGTCCACTCCGTATTCCAAAGGTCGCTAAGAAAAATGATTTTATATTGATAATGGTACTTAATCGCTAATAGTTGAGTGCAATGTCAATGTCAGTTCAGTACTTACTTGAAAATAGCAGGTAAGGAATGTGTTATCCATTACCACGAGAATGTCCGAACGAACTGCTTTTACGGCTTCCGTAATAGCTTTAATATCAGCTAGTTTCAATAATGGATTCGTTGGTGACTCCAGCCATACCATCTAGAAACAAATTTGTGAAAGGCTTATTATATCTAATTAACGTAGAGGTATCGAAATAGTCCATTTCTATTAATCTGCGATTGCAACAATTGTTTCCATCGAAAACGCGATACATCTGGTTACTGATTTTTACAAATCAGCATTTTTCTTTTCCTCGGTTCTGGAGTAAAATCAATGCCAGATTTGAGTATCGGCTGTCTTTTAACCTTCCCCCTAAAAACAAGTTATCGAGGCACGATATTGATTGGTATTTTGCTCATTGTCGTGCTTAGAAAATATCGGCTAATTAATTCCAAAACATTCACATGCCCGGTTATCGTTATCTCGACACTAATGATGCGCGGAAATGATAAGTCTTAACCGATTACAACAGGCTTTGTAATCGGTTCATTTGCCTTTATCAAAGGAGTTGCCAATAACAAGGGACCTCGAACGACTGCATTTCCGTAATATATTGTTTTTCAGAGGTTACGTGATAGCTTCGATTGTTGATAACTTATGAACGATAACCCTAATTATATCAAGACACGAGAGAAAGAGTTTAATTGAATTTGGAGGACCTTACGTGACTTTTGCCTTGAAAAGGTTGAACTTACCTTTGTGTTGGGTTGTATAGCATCCATTACATTTTTGGTATTTGAAGCATCAACAAAGGAAACTGTAATTCCCTGCTTACTAACACATTTTTGAAACAATCGGTTGGTTCCACCGTAAACGTCATCCCCACAGACTATGTGATTTCCCGTCTCCAACAAAGCACATAAAGCTGTCGTTGCTCCGAGTCCTGATGAAAAGACAAGTCCGTGTTTGCCATTTTCTAAAGCTGCTAGGCAAGTTTCAAGAACATTGCGTGTTGGATTCCCACTTCTGCCATACTCGAAGCCCTATAAGTGAAAAGTAATACGCGTTTCATTAAGAAGTTTTACTAAAATATACGTTAATCTTTCCCTTCCTTTTTATCCTCTACAATGGAAGTAACATAAGATGATCAATTTGAGTCTTTAAATAATTAGTTCTTTGAGGCATAAAACTGGCTGAACGTTATGGCTTATTGATCACAATTGGAGCAGTCATTACTATTATTAACTCGCTCTAATTTTTGCCAATAACAGCAATTGGCAAAAGTGATATCATGTCGTTTAAATGGTAATTCATAAATACATGTTTCTTTCAGGAATCGTGCGTAAGCTTACTCTATGTTGGGCAGGAGCATCCTGACGGAAAGTGGTTGACATAACTAGGGGTGGTACGACCGAACAATGACTCCATTGCAAAGGGTCCTGTCCCGAATGAATGGCTTTTGTTGCAAATCCTTCCTGAGTATTTGTAGGCATGTTTAAGTTTACTAAAACAGAATAAAATATATTTCCATGATAATTACCATCCAAATAAATGTTCCGCTTAAAACAATTTACTTTACTCGCTTAAACTTTAAAACTTTATTTCACAAGAGTTGCTCATAAATTAGTAAAACAATAACTTATGACTATTTATGCCTATACCTTTGAAAAATATTAAATCCACAATGTTCAAAAGATTAAAATACGGGTTTCAAATAATTTCGGGCATAAAAATAACTTCAAAATTATTTTTCATTGAAGTAATTACGTAAGCATTAAATAACATCATGCCAATGAGATGACAAGGATTACATACAGTACATATATCCTGTGGTTATAATTTTATGAATCTACATCAACGCACAATTTGCAAGTAATATTTAACGAAGATAGATTAAACGTTTAGAACGACTTATTGTCAAATAAATTGCATCCTTGCTGAAATTAGGAAGTCGTCAAATTTTACGTAACTTCCTAAAAGTCCTCATAAGAGCCGCTTTCACCCCCATTAAATAAACCGGAGATTGAAAGTTATTCAGCGAAAATATGTTGCATCATCCTAATTGATTCATATTACATCTCTCTAGGCAATCTCTTATAAGCCGTGTCACCATGGAAATAATCAAGTTACACAATCTAGATAAAATAAACTCATTCCCTGTCCACGGAATCAGGTGATGCAGAGGTAAAAATATGTTGCATCATTCCTACCCTAATCCGAGCTTTCCCAACCAAACCAAAATGTTGAGTAACAATTTACAAAGCCTCCCTTATTGACGCAATTGAGCTCGAATGTCATTTAAGCAGACTGTCACGTGGCATGCCTGGGTCTGTCCGTCACATGTGGCCAGTACCCTATCGAGTGCTTGACAAAAAATTGTAAAATCTCCATAAGGACCGTTTGCCAAGCGCTTATCACGTGTCAAAGCCTACGCTGGTGTATCAGGGTGTACCTGTAACGACCTAGGTAATTGATTAAATTAAACACCCAGAACTTACATGTAAAAACCGTGACGGTATACCTTCTAAGCCGTGACAGCGCACGTTCTAATTCCGCCTGGTTCTGATTAAATAACGAGTAAAGTACCGGCTAATTACAGCTTACCTTCACGTTTATTTTAACGTGCTCTCTTATCTCTCTTACCGTTTGAAAGGAAGGTTGAAAACGATGGAAGCCGGGAGCTGATGACGCGACACACCACCTCCTCGACAGCCGACGGCAGACTGAGCAGGTTGAGACTCGTTCGGGGCTCGCGGGCGGCGAGCTGGCAAAATTTCCTATTTCTCCCGGTCACGCCTGGACCACCGAGATCCGTCGACGACTTCGTCAGGCCAGCCGCTCGCGGGTAATTAACGTAGCCTTGAACCTAAAAAAAGGTTCCGACCACGTGCGAGCGGCGCAGCCTGAAGGTGGCCGCAGTTTCGAGTCCTGAATCCCCGAATCGAGATTCGAAGCGTCGGGCACAGTTTATAAGCCCTTTGGCCGTTCCACGGTTAACGGCGCGGCCCACGCAGAGGGGCACCCAATTCTCCGTAATCGCGCCGAGCCGATAATAGGCGATAATAATATCGGCGTGGCGTGAGGGAAACAATACATGACGACCGGCTGCCTAGGCGGTCTCGTCACGCGACTACACCGATTAAATGCGAAGCTTTCGAATGCGCAGAGATATATCCCCGATTTCTGCTATTTTCGAAATTCATTCAGGATGACTTCGCGAAACTGATTCCGTGAACAGGATGACGAATTAATTGGTATTGCGCTTCTTTACGCGTTACAGAAGGAAAACGCGCGTGTCGAGGTCTTGTCGTTAAATACTTTTCCGTCTTTCCGGAATTTGTATGCTTAGTCAGATCTCGTAATTATGCTCGCGAGTTAGTTGGAATTGCAAGCTGAGCTAGAGAATGGAGTTTTACTGAAAAGAAATGCAAATTCGGAAATAGGTTTAAGAGGTTCTTTGGGAATGCTTTGCTCGGAACGGAATATTTCTGTTTTGGAGTTGAACGATTTTGCAATTGCATGTTTTTAATTTTCCCGGTAAAGATGGCGGATCTTGGTGCCGTGCGCTGATTGGTCGAAAAGGTGCGAATAGACGCGATTATAACCGACAAATTTTCACCACGAGTTGGAGTTATATTTTCATTGTGATCATTGCTGTATGATAGCGTAAAGTAGTGCGGAGTATTGTGTTTAAGCACGTCGTTTAATAGGATACCGATTTAATATTTTAATGCGGAATCGTCCAATATAATGTCATCGACGACGCCTAACGGAAGCATTAAGTATATTTATAATTTACCGTTTTCTGAACGAGTTGAGCTGTGCAGGATATTAAATCAAAATGATAAGTGGGAAGAGCTTGCAGGTATGTGTTGGTTTCGTGATGGGGAAAACCCGTATTACAGGATACTCCATTAAAAATGCAAATACAATTTCCAATATATGACTATGTTTCTGGTAAAGCGTGTTACATTAAAAAAAAAAAACTATTTATAAATAGCATTTCGGAATATTGAATTTGTACAAACATCGTGATAAATTTGTAATTTACAGACAAAATTCAATTGAGTCATTTAATAAAATGTGAATACTGATCATTGCTGCTATCGTTATTTAATAATACCTATTATTTCTAGGCATGTGGATGAAGTACGATGTTCTAACGATCCAAAATCTGCGGAAAGAAAGAAATCCAACTGACGAGCTGCTGACGATGTGGGGACATCTCAATCATACCATTTTAGAACTTTTTATATTGTTGTCTCGAATGCAGCATTATCAAGCGATGTTACCATTGAAACTGTTTGTAGATTCTAAATTTCACGAGCTCATAGATAACGGGGAAGGAAACCTCCAGAGGATGCTTGGAAAATTGAAAAGTAAAAAGAACTTGAAAGATCTGAAAATCGGCACGCAGAATTTTAATCAAAAGTGTCAACCTCGACCTAACATTCCAAAAGTTGTTCTCGAGGAAAATATTCCAGGAGATTCGCAGAAGATTTTGAATCAATCTCCACGCGGCCAAAACTCGCCGAGTAATTCAAATAATTTATTAGTAGCATCTCCTATAGCAACTCCACACTTTTCACCAAAATTGCAACACATTGCTGGAAAAAGAACTATCGAATTGCCACTCCCAAGAACGGAAGCGACTTTACCACAGTGTTCATTTAACGAATTGGCCGTTGCGACAGATAGATGGAGCCAGCATAACATACTAGGCAAAGGAGGCTTTGGAACAGTATATAGAGGTAAATTTGTTTGAAATTTTCTAAACTTTGATCACAGAGTAAATTCCAAGGTATTTTAGGATAATTGTATATAATATTAAATATTTTTCAGGTACATGGAAGAACACGGAAGTGGCAATTAAAAAGATAGAGCGACGAGGACCTGATTCCGATGAGAGTTACATGATGCAACTGCAACAATCTTTAAGAGAAATACAAATTCTGAACTCTCGTGCTCATGAAAATATATTACCACTATATGCATATAGTTTAGGTGGGGAGGCACCATGTCTGATTTATCAATTCATGCGAAACGGTTCCTTGGAAGATAGGTTACTCTTGAGACAGAGGACTCAACCCTTAAATTGGTTGCAACGTCATGAGATAGCTAAAGGTGTTGCAAGAGGTCTACAGTATTTGCATACCATTGGAGACAAGCCATTGATTCATGGCGACATTAAAAGTGCCAATATTCTACTAGACAAGAATTTTGAACCAAAGATTGGAGACTTTGGTTTAGCGAGAGAAGGGCCTGAGAAGGATTATATGAAAGTACGTAAAACTGTATGATTGGATCGAAGGGTTGATCACTATTAATTTCTGTCAGCCAAAATTGTTAATTTACATATTTTCAGTAGTGATTAATACCTTGAGTCGATATACAAATTAATGTACGTATTCTCTTCTTATTATAACAAGGTTTCCTTTTTCCAGGTCAGTCGAATACATGGAACGAGACCATACTTGCCAGAGGAATTCTTACATGGCAAGAATCTATCTACAAAAATAGATACCTACAGTTACGGCATTGTCTTATTCGAACTGGCTACAGGTCTGTCAGCTTACGATGACTTCAGGCCAGAGAACAAGTTCTTAAAAGATTTTATAGATAACTGGCAGGACAAGGATCTTCCTCTTTTAATGGACAAGAAAGCTGGTGAAGAGAACAAACAAGTGTACCATAACTTAATAGTGTTGGGAAAATGGTGCTCGAACAGATTATCAAAAGACAGGCCTGAGATGGAGCTAGTATTTCGTAAGCTGAACGATTTGTAAAACCACGTTCGCTGTCGACAATACTTCATGTTGAATTTCAGTATCTGCAGCCTGACATACAGCGAATACTAACCTATAAGTGGCAAGAACTTCTGCAGGACAATTTCCATTATTCTCGTGAATGTTTACTGTTACTATGTAGATATACAGACATATCTATTTGCATCAAACGTAACAAAACTGTGATAAAAGAAACGATACTAAATCACGGGAAATTAGGTGCGAAGTGCCAAGTTCGCGGACTTGGTGATATTTTTTACGGTCATGTGTACAATAGATTTATGTTTATTAACAACAGGTCTTAATTGTATTATCGTTCTTACACCCTTACCTACTGTGTTCCTTCCCTCCACCAACCACCACCGGCACAAAGCGTAGGACTAACTTGGTGGTTAATCATTATCCCTGTTTCCGCGTCTCGTGATTTATCTCCATCGCTGATAGTATGACAACGTAATGTAAATATCTATTTTTATTACAGATCCTTTCTTCCATCAGGACGTCGAACCCCAATCAGTCTTTTGCTTTTAGTACACATATCGCGGATGGTTTACAGGCGTTCATAGAGTGCACGATGCTCATGAAGACAGCCTCGAGTACATGCTGTTCATGTTTAAACATTTCTTTTAAATTCGACTAAAATATTAATTCTAATCGAGTAGATTCGAGGCATGTTCATGAAGGTCTCGAATACATGTTCGTATCTCAACATTTCTTTCAAACTCTTCCAAAAAGGGCAATTATAAATCCTAGTTGAGCAAATTCAAGGTAACAGCTTAATCCTTCACATTTCCTCACTAAATTACAAGCTGATTATTTCATAGAATTTATAGTACATGTCGTTCGACTTGTCTAGATTTGCAGTTCCAAGGAGTGCAGGAGAAATTCACAGTAAACGTAGAGGTGGACGCACGATAGCGCATGTACACGTTTGTGTAAGAAAACTAGAAAATAGACGGAGAATGTTAATAACACGTGCCTTTTCGCAAGATCGACAGGTAATACATGTATGGCTGAGATTTTCAAAATTATCGGGTTATTTCGTATTCTGTAAACTGATACAATGATGCGTTGATAACGAGAGTTTAATGTTACTTTTTTTCCCTTAATTTACACCGTAACGTTACCACCACAGAAACCACATGAGAACGAAAGGGAATCCTAGTCGATAGAGGGATCACGGAAGAGTGATAAAATGAAGATGATAAAAGGATAAATTATTACGCGTACCGTATAAAACGTGTATCTTGTGAAGTCCTTAACGTGAGATGGTAAAAAATATACTAAAGTAATGTAATAACGTTAATCCATAGACTGTTTGCGTCGTTGCTCGATTTAACGGCGACGCTCTAGTTAGGGATTTGTAACAATAACGCCTATCTTAAGCCTTAACTAGTTATTCTAATCATTCTAGTGATTCGAGCGCAATAAATCGCAGATGCGGGCTGCATCGGCAAAGACAATCATTCAGGAAGCGAGACGTGCCTTCTAGTACACTTCGGAATACAGAACTAGCATTAGCACGTTTGATTTTCACTTTTGCAGGCAATCGAAGTGCAAATATCATCGTATCATCATTTCATTTCGATTTCTGGACGGTGCGGCTTCGACAATATCCGCGACACTATCAGGTTCTTCTAGGAAACACAAGTAAACGTATGGACAATGGAACGCTGGGAAACCAGAACATGCGTGGACGTCTTACTTTTAAATGTACCCGGCCACATAATAAGACACTCGATACCGACGAACCAAAATGTTGGAAACATTGTTTCCAGCGTCGATACGCTGGCGGTCGATATTGAGACGGGTTATTTAAGGGGATGTGAAAGTCCCATCCGAGGAGTCAATCGTTCATGAAACTTTTCTCCGAACTAGATGTGCTGAATCGTTTCAAAGTTCACAACGTTAATGCGGAAGCTTTAAGGGAGGTCCTGAAACTCGTGAAATTAAATTTTTTACAAAAATTTGTTCACAGATAATTCTAACAATTTTTGTATAAAACATGAAATTTCATGAGTGTCAGGACCTTCCTTATAGCCTTGTTAACGTTGTGAAGTTTAAGACTATTCGATACACCCAATTCAGAGAAGTTTCATTAGGAAAATCTCTTCCACGCCACTTTCACATCACCTTAAGGATGGGACGAAAGAGAGCTATCCTCGAAATTGTAAGCGTAACTATTAGGAGGCCTGGACGGATCCTGCGAGGTCGTCGAATGGACATCGAGTTCCATCGACGACCCACGACCCGATTCGTACTCTCATCGAGGTGGAACAGAAAACGTCCATCGCTGCGACCACCGAGTCCTCCCTTCCGAAGGTTTGAGAGCAGAAACGAGCGATTACAAGTTACTTGGGTGAATCGGTCTCCTCGGCAAGTTTTCGACGATTTAACTGAAGAGTTCTGACTTAGAGGTGATCTTCTTGATCGCCGGCAAGATCCTAATGGCCGTGTATTGTCCGTAGCCGAGCGATATCCGGAGGTCGCAGCTGTCCCTCCTCTTGCTATCTTCCTCTTGCTGCTGGTTGAGGACCCAGAGGGATGCTGAGAGAGAGAGCAGGAAGGTCGTTACTCCTGCGATGGCCAGCAGATAAATTAGGACGGTCTGCACCACCGGCATGATGTACAACGCTAATTTTATCATGAACATCAAGTCGCTAGGCAGGGACGGTATGCTCTGGAAAAGGAAAATGCTTTTTGTTGAGATACGTTAACAAAATATTCATAAATATCTTCATATCGTTTTTAGAAATCCACACCATCCGGTGGGTAAGATAGTTCGATTCTAAGTAGGTAATTAAAACCCGGCTAATTTTGAGAAATTTACAAGGTAGGCGGGTAAAACCGTTCGATTTTAAGTAGTCAATCAAAACGTGGCTAATTTTGGGAAATTTACAAGATCGGTGGGTAAAATCGTTCGAATTTAAGAACTAATAAAAATATGGCTAATTTTCAGGTTGGAAGGCTTGCTCACCAAGTCTGTCCAAAATAGGGGAACGACCAGTCCGTTGAAAGCAGTGATCCTCGGGTTGTACGAGGTGTGTTCCATGACAAGGTTCGTCTGCAGCCTCGAATTGACGTGGACCGGGATTCCAACATCCTGAAAAGAAATGCGACGCCTAATTAGCATATCGGCATCTTCAAGGAGATCGATCTGCGCGAAGACCTCTTTGGTCGAGAAACGTGGCTAATCCATCGGCGATTCATCGCCACAGGACATGTGTTGCTCCAGTTACCCGCTTTTATATATCAAATTATTAGTCTTTCCTTTGGCTACATGGTATAAATCAACTAATTAAGTACTTACTGGCTGAAGGATAATCCTGGTGGCGTGCTTTTCGGGGTCCGGATGGATACCCTCGATGCCGTCCATCAGACTTGGATCAGCGTCCAGGAAATGTGGCAAAGAAATCGCCGCTGGAATGTCTGTAATTTGCGCAATATATTAATCACTATGATTTTAAGCTAGTGGTTCTTAACATTTTTCAAGTCACGGAACATTTTTGACTATAAGGAAAATTTACGGACCAAAGTCACTACCGTACATTGATAAAAATACCCATATAAGTTTACATAATCAGTCATTATTTCGATACCACAATATAAATTCCAGGAACATTACATTCATTTCATATAAAAATGCACTAATACAGTGAATACACAATGTTACGTTTATTTACGTACTTCCTCATCTGTAGTTTTTCCACTTTATGTTCTTCTACTTGAAACTTCAGTTATGAGTTGTGTAAAGTGTATGTAAATTTCCATCGATTTTTATCAGTATATGTAGCCTTTTGGCATGATTTCGCATATAAAATATTTAATATAACATATAGATGATGTACGTAAGCAATAGAGTTTCCCATTTTTATTTACTTGCCAAGTCGCATAGGTGCGTTATTTATACGTGCAAAAATTACGCGTAGCATCGGTTAAGAGCCACTGTATTAAATGATAATATTAATTCATGTTTTACAAATTTATCACAAATTTCTGCGCGATGTTTCATGGGTCTTTCCGTGGTAGCGTTTAATTTTAGACCGTTCACGTTTAAGTAACTAGTAAAGTCAACAAGAGTTGTTGTTTTTTTTTTTTTTACGCGGCGAGTCAGGAAACTCGGCAGAATCTCGCACCAAACACAAAGACCCTTGTATATTTCATTCACGGGTTAAACGCGTATAACGTCACTTGGCTTCGCACGTAGTTCACAAGCATTTATTCCCAGCTTCGTTAATTTTCCCGAGAACTGTTAAGAATGGTTTTACGATGTTGTCCCGACGTTAATCTTTATTGCTAGGAAAGAGGTATTCAATGACATCGATCTTCCAGGGAGAGGATCGTGAACTCGGCGTCGGAGGAATTTCCATCCATAAACGATGAATTAAAAAAGGAAGATAGCGAAGATAAGGGGTCGAAAAGGAGGGACTCTGGATTTTGGGAGCTTGAAGCGGATTCTCGCGGTAATTAAATCCGTAAAGTCGGTCGTTAAAGGAGTGATTTAAATATATGAGACGACGTTTGCCCAATCGCTATCGAGGAGACGTGACGTTTGATGGAAACATGATGCAAATGGGATCCACACACGTCCTTTGGATCGAAGGCTCTTGCGTTCGTTAAAATTTAACCCAGATTTACAAGGAGAATCTCCACGGGGAATTGTTAAACCCAGTGATCCTTGTCTGATTTCTACACGAGGTTGAGTCGAAAAGTTCAGGGCGTGACATTTCGCTGGGCTAGGGGAGAAAATGTACAAAATTAATTTCGCCTTGCCTAAATCAGCCCATAGACATTTCCCTTATCATTCCTTTTCATATGATGATTAATACACCTAATTTCATCGATATGATTTAATAAGTTGAAAGCCTTTTTTATAGCGTAGAAAAATATCACCGATGTTTAACTGAACTTACTTAATTGTTTGTAGAGTAGAAAGATGTATTGCAACAAAATTACTTACTGTAATAGCACGGTGTCAGGTCCGAGAGTCCTCTCTTCAAGCACTTCTTCATCTTCCGGCAATAACACTCGTTCTCGGGATTCACATCCGGCGTATCTAGGAAGTTGTCCGAAAGACTGTACAGATATCCTCGGAATCCATCTTCGGTGATCAGTTCCTCCTTGAAGTCGATCGGCAGGGTTCGGCAAAACGCTTTTCGGAAAACTCGAAAGACAGCGGTTTTGTCCAGATTCGGAGGGAAAAGGGCGCCTTCCGTCGCTCCCAGGATGCGATTGCAGATTGTATTCCTGTGGAGAAATATTTTATTGATAAGGATCGCGTTCAACTCATAAAAGGAATTATGTAAAATTCTCCCAAAAAATGATAAATGTTTCATCAAAAAACGGAAACTGGGTCATTGTTACCCGATACCACCATATAAACGCGCACCAAAATTTTCTCTCATCTCTATTTTTTTTCTCTCCGATTAATAATAATAATTGCAACTACCTAGGTGAGGAAATGGTAAAGTTTCAGATTGCATAGGAATACTATTTTTAGAGAACGGGTTACCTTTCCCGTCGACCCAATTTCTATTTAAGGGTTAATGAGTGGAAATGAATTATAAGAAATTAAATTTAATAAGTGATTATTTAACCAGAGACCAATAAACGACATGCAACACGAGGTGCAATCAAGATGCGTCGCAATTTGTTTACGGCTGTCCGAGACGTCTTTCGTAAATTTTCTGTCCTCGACTGTCGACACATTTATGGGTCTTAATTACAAATGTCAACGTGCCATGCTTTCAACTCGTTCACTGACGAAACCGGGCGGAAAATTAGTCCGTCGAATATAGAAAGTCCAGACAAAACCTTCATTTGCAATTTTAACGTCCCTTTCATTTTCGACATATCTTCTTTCACCCGTTAATTGCATAATTAGAAACTTACGCCGGATTAGGCTCATTATTCTCTTCTTCGACGTATCCCCAGTTAGATAATCCTGGACTCCCATTGTACGATTCGATGCTCAAATATCGACCGTTTTCATCAGTCATGTTTTCATTTTTCTTCACATTCATATTGATCACGTTCTCTCCTTCATCGTACATCTGTTAAAGAAATAGTCCGTTATGAATTAAAAAATCAATATTAATATTATATGGTGAAGGATATTTTTCACACGAGTTCCTACGAGTTGCTGAACAATCGTCATACAGAACTATCATTTTGTTTGACGAAGTTGTTCCTCAAACAGCATGTGTCATGGGCAAACTATGTCAACAACGTTGGACATATCCTTTTGCGTTTTTTTTTTTTCTACCAAGTAATGATATGCACACGCGATATGTCTAGACCACCTAACATCGCAGTTATCCGCGTTGCTACGAAAAAGTACCGCTTAAATAGATTTCACTTTTAAAAGCCCTAGACTTTACTCTTTCTCGGGGATGTTGACTTTTGTGAGTAATGCTGGTCCATCGTTGTTGACTTATTCGGTGGAATACCGAGGAAGATATTAGCATAGACTATTACCATCGCAACATCCTGGCGTATCCTTAAGGTCAATACTGCAACTGCACTAAACAACGTGCTATTCGGTTTATTTAACTTTCCTACCTTGTAAGGAAACAATCGACCCGCCGCCATTTTCTGCCAATAACTTTTCTAATAGAATCCTTCGCAGGGTGAATTAAAAAATGCAAATGGATCTTAGATATTTCTCCTTTAAGCCTCAGCCCTAACATAAAATCTAGCGAATTTAATTAACCCCCGAATGTTTACTTCTAATAGTCCCAATTCACCCTCTATTGGCATCGACTTGACATTTATTTTTATTTACAGCCCGAAGAGTGGAAAATATCAACGCACTGGCCTGAACTCGTGGAATCGTTAGAAGGGTTTATTTTCTAGGTCTCTTGCCAAACGTTTCTAGATGCGTGTCGAGGGGAGAGAAAAAAATGGCAATTACTCGGCGACTTGCAGTAACTGGATATTACGACACATTCTATCCGAACTGCTACTGGTTTTCGCAATGACTCTTGTACGAGTCCTTTCACTGCATCAATTGGTTCAGTTCATGAAGTTAATATCGACAGATATGTGTCTATCAGCCTCCTTCCAAAATAGATGTCCGCGATATGATAAAAGGTAAGAATAACTTAATTGCTAAAGACGATCCGAACGATCGCGAAGGTTCATAGATGATGATTTATAAAATAATATAATACGACAAACAAATTTTCTTAATCGTATTTCTAGGTCTGGCAGAAACATTCCGTGTATCTCGAAAACCAATCGAGAACTTGATGTCTCTATTTCACTCGACACGGAGACGTTTATTTCAGGTAATCATTCGCGTGACATTTCAACAATTTACCGTGAAAGGTACGCCACTTCAGCATCCTTGTGACATTTTCATAAAATGAGCTTAACAATTGCTGGCTCCCTCTCTAACAATTTTCACGTAATAAGAGCACCGCCGAGGTGGCGGTAAACTATTTGCAATCCCACTGACATTGACCAGTAATGCATTTTCCCTCTTTTGCAGAGATTCAGGGCCAGATAAGGTTAATGCAATCCTAAGCTGTCTGGTTCTATTTTTATGTTTATCTTTTATCATTCTCATTTGTTTCTTTTTCTCCAGTTTGGAATGACGCAGGGAGAGTCGTGATAGTTCTATTTTTATGTCCATTATCGCGCATTCTAACTTTTTATTCACACACGCGCAGTTTGAAATAGCTTATCAAATGCTTAGAGTTCTATTTTTATATTTATTGTCTGCCATCCTTTTATTCAGTTTCGAGTAGCGTATGGAGCATTGTGACGGTTCTATTTTTATATTTATTTTCCGTCATTATAACTTTTTGTCCGGTTCGGAATGACGCAGGAAGCGGCGAAAGAGTTCTATTTTTATATTTATTCTCGACCGTTCTAATTTTTTGTTCGCACAGTCTGAAATAATGTATGAAGCGCCGAGAGAGCTGCACGATCACGATTATTCCATATCGCTTTTGGATACTTCTGGGTTGTATTATTAAAAAATTGTCTCGAAGAAAGACGTTCCTTTTTCTGAGGGGAATTTTAGATTTGCGCAATGGCGAAGATGTTCATGGATGCGACTAAACGCTGCCAAGGATCCGTCAAAGTGAGATTTTCCGTGCCAGGCAAAGCACGCGATTCGTTGACGAAGAGTAAAAGAAAAGAAAAGGAATGACATTAAGAGCACGCAATTATCGTCGGTACAGCACGTGGAAGAAAAATTCCTACGCGGGTTATTTTCTCTCGACGAGCGTCGTAAGGCGAAAAAGAAATTCCCTACTGCAAAGATAGTAAGCTCTAACATTAGGTTTCGACATATGTTTCGTTAATTTCAGGTAAATCCAAAAGGTGTTACTTACCCTATCGAGTAGACCAAATTTTCGGAAATTGACGAAACGAGGAACGATCCCACTGGCCAATCTAACTAGAGCATCCTCATAGCCCCACAAATAATCGTACACGGAAATGTTTAGAATTGGTTTGCTGTCGAGATAGTTGGCCAGTCTTGCAAACGGATAGTTAACGAAAAATCCGGCATCGTGGATCGCCGACGAAATTCCCTGCGAACAAGGCGAAAGAAACTTAACAACACAACGAGGATTTCCCTTTAGGGGAGATGATTAATGATCCTTAATGGCGTGGCGCAAATGATTTTACGAGCTGTAAAAATCGCCCAGTGTCTGTACCTCTCCGATAAGGCATCTCTCATTTGGAGAGGAGATAAAAGGATAAAGAATAAAGTAGAAAAACACGATCAATGCTGCCGAACTACGCTCGTCCGGTTCTTCGAGTTTTATGTCGGAGTCTTGTAGGTTGACTCCTTCCTCTTCAAGGTCGATCGACTTCTCAAGGCCTCATTCATGTCTCTTTCGTTTTGCCGGAATTTCTCCGGTACGATCGGGATTTGCTTCGGTTTTTCAGAAATGAAAGCGCGACTAGACGCAAACTGGTTCGAGACCGGTCTAGATTATTTTTATGGTCTAAAACTATTTCTTGAGACACTCGGCGGAATTTTCGATTAAGCTTGAAGGGAAAGAAGCATGACATTTCTTCGGGATTGAGAAATTCTCAATTTGCTCGCTTACTTCCGAGACGGAATTAATAATCGACGGGAAATTTACTTCATTTTACCCAGACATTGTTAAAAATGTTTTGTACATTCCTGTAATTTGAGTGTTTTGTCAATTTCACTCTAGATTTTTTACATGCTGAGGGTGCAAAGTTATACAAGAATTATAAATTCGACCCGGTTGATCTTAATACGCCACGTTCATAAATTGATGAACGCCTTTCTTTTTGTTTTATTAATTTCGTGACATTCTAGCGGAAATTTGTTCAGTCAATTTGTAAAGTTATTTTTGTTACATCAAAAGTGTTCTTTGATCGGATGAGATGCGTCATGCTCTACGGGTGTATTTTTATTGAGCATGCATTGAATGAAAGGTTCGATACGTATTTCATGTATTTGTTATATTGCTTTTCTTTTCAACGGTGTAGGCGAAATTTTTAAAAACGTAGTTGGATATCTCCTTTAAACATTTCTTAAGGATTCTCGAATGTCATCTATGAGCCCTGTCGACTGGCATACCTAATTACAGGTGAAAGAAAATAATACGCCTGATTGTGCAATCGCATTAGCATCACGGAAAACTGCACGCAAGTGCAAAAGTATAAACAACTTTTTTCGCCCTGCCTTTGACATATGGCGGTCTGCACTGTTTATTAATTTCTAATTATTTTTTACATCCCGCGGGTTAAGCGGGTTAAGTTTAATGATCTTCAACAAGACGGCTCCTAATAGCTTGATCCTCCGATACTGAGAAATAACTGCGTGAACAAAGTAACGTGCGCTTATTCAATTGCGCGTCTTAGCTCAGGGCGAATAAAATGAAAATAAATTAAATGGCCAATCAATCATTGGAAAAATTTTGCAAGCCATAATATTTTTCAAAAAGTGTAATAAACTCATGGAAGATGTATTGGAAGTTTTATACGGCATGCCAAATTTATAATACACGTTTTTCAATTCTACAGATTGGTTTGAAAAATGTCAACGTTAATGAATTTAAATGGTCGAATCTATGAGATCGATAAAGTTAAACGAGTGTTGTCAAAGTTTAAAATAAAAAAAGGTCGTTAACTGATTACGTCGGTTCTGGAGGGTACTTTTGCACCTGCCGATTATTTTACGAGAGCAAGTAGGATGCAAGAATTGCGTATGCAAAGCTCGTTCCATGCAAATTTCCACGAGTGAGGAAACCGTCCGGTGAGAATAATGCCCACAAAAAGAGAATGAATAATCGCATTAGGTTTTCGTGACGAAAGAGTCACGAAAAACCGCCGCCTGTTTAATCGATAAACCCGTATGCAAGGTGAAAAGGGGAGAGAAAGAAAAACCGGCGAGATGTGAACAAAAAAAAACAAGAAAAAACTCGGAAGAGCGCCGAACAATTGATTTATTCCCCTCATTAATTCTGCCATTATACGATTACGTGTGCCATCCTTTCGGTTATACATTACCGACTACAGAGGTCGCTATAAAAACTGATTGGTAAAAAAAAAAAAACTAACTCGAATTCATATGGAAATTAATGGGTGCAGACGTTATATCTGAGACATCGGTTTCTAAGGAACGGAAAAATGAGAACCGCGCCAAGTGCGTTTGGCGAAGCGCGCATTCGCCGGAATGTCTTTACGGAAAATGTCGGAAAGCTTGAAATTTCATACAATTTTAATTCATTCGAGCTTTCACGAGACAGATTATCGTGACGTCGGAGAAAGTATCGGAATGTTGTAAAATCCATCGGGTAATTGTACCGTGCAGATTGCAAAAACGAAGAAAAACGCGCGCTTTCAATAAAAAGCACACATTGTATACGTATGTAAGTCGAGATAATACTCATGATAGTATCGAGCATTTATCATTACCTCAATCATTGCGGTTATCATAGAAACAAAGAAACCTACCATTCAAGTCCCAGTCGGTCACTTTTTACTCTCTAATTCGATGGAGCTTTAATATACAATCTTGCTCGAAGTGTCAACTAGAAACATTCACGATATTTTTCCGCCACTCGGACATTCTCATGCTCGTATAAAATGTTTCCTTGAGTTCCTTATTATTAATTATTTACACTCGCCGCGACGTTAATGCAAATGTCGCAATTTTTGTACCGACCTAAGAACTAGCGAAATAAAAAAATAAACGTTATCC
This sequence comes from Orussus abietinus, assembly GCF_000612105.2. Taxonomy (NCBI): domain Eukaryota; kingdom Metazoa; phylum Arthropoda; class Insecta; order Hymenoptera; family Orussidae; genus Orussus; species Orussus abietinus. The sequence continues at coordinate 258,961 of NW_019394271.1, read as the reverse complement.
TACGAGACTCTCGTTCGATGTACACGTATGACTTTATTATTAGAATTCCTGGTTTTTGTGGTCTAGTTTCTGAGTTTTTCGTGTATAATCGCTTCGAGAACGTATGTGAGTAATGCCGTGTTTTTATAATTAACGAACAGTTAAGTCACGTGATAAGATTCAGGGAAATTATTTAACATTGACGAAACCAATCGAACGTATCTAATCGTTAAAAATTGTTCCAAAAACGATTTCCTCGCAATCTGACGTCTTTGAACTGCGCAGTATTTCGCTACTTTGTAGAATACTTTATAGTTCGCAGCGATACGTCGACATAAACACTTATTTATAATTCTAACGAGTATTGACAATACTCGGATTAGGTATTATCCGCAGCTTCGCGATTGTTTATGCCAGAGAATATCTGCATAATGCAAAGAGCCGGTATTTTCGACGACACTATTAATTCGATCTACTTCTGCCTAATCACGCTCGATGAGGAAAATTTTCCCTACTCGGATATTTGTTTATGCGAATTAATTAATTAATTATTGCACGTCTAATTGGAATCATAAATTGCGTATCATTCAGCTCGGTGTATAGGTATTGGTGAATTCTATTAAGGTTACTAAGAAATGAATGTCGAGTTCCGCCGCTTTAAAAATTTCGCAATTTGAAATGTGGAGTAATTCATATTTTTATACTTACGAGCATGGGTATATTAGGCACCATCACAATGTCGTCATCAGGATTGCCGACGGACATTTCAGGAATGTAGAGTACAGTCCTCTTCGGTGAGTACGATAACGTACCGTTATCATGCCACCTGATATTCTGGTTTTCTAAAATCTCCCTGAAAATTAGAGCAATTTCATATCGTTAAAAAGTGTTTATTTGAAATTCACGAAATCACGCGCATTAGATTTTACTCATTTCATTAAAAAAAAAAACAAAACAAAAAAAAGATGATTTAAAACTCATGAAGCCGCGTGCACTCGATTGTACTAATTTAATTTTAAAAATATCGATTTAAAATTCATGAAGCCACGTGCACTCGAATGTACACATTTCATTTTAAAAGATTTCCATTTAAGACTTATGAAACTATGTGCACTCGAATTTAACTCACTGATATACATAAGGTCCGACTTCTTGAAGTTGAAGTTTCTCCTCGCCGTTCAGAAACTCCACTGGATTAGTAATATTAAATATGTACACCTTGATGAAGACGTCTATGGGCGGCTTCTTCCATAACGTGAAGGCCATAGATCCAGGCACCATTTGAAGTTTCTGAAAGTCAGATTTTCTCATCAGAAGTAGTTCCCCTTTTCCTCAATCTTTCCTTTTATTTCAAATCCGGATAAAATAAACTTACGTGCTCCAACAGTGCCTGGATGGGGTTAATCACATAAACAGCATATGCCAATGCGCTGGTGATAATGCTCACCATGAACAAAATGATACATTCTAAACAATCAAATAAAAATATCAGTAAGATTACGAAAAAACGCTTCTATAACCAATATCATATAGGTAGTACAATTTGCCAAAATATCATCATAAAAGTTCCCAGGCAACGATCTTTCTCTACGTTTGCTGAATATTCATTATATTATTATAGGTCATAAATTACGCGTCATATCGGAATTTCCCGTATCGCAGGACGAAGAAAAAGAATTCGCAAATGTCGTTCACCTTGTCTGTTCCGGTCGGCTGTTAAAAAAAAAAAAAATAAAAATAAGAGGATAAAGGTAAAAGATACACTTATCGCACTCGAGGAGACATTGCCTAATCCGGCGTCGAGATCACCGCGGGGTGACCTTACTCGGCATTTTCGTTTGCCACTCCACAAAATCTCGATTCATAACTACGTCGGCGACTTTCTTCCCCGCAAATGGCAGCCAGTTTCTCGCATGTCGATCGCTTGCATAACTTAAATTTTTCCGGCAGTCTATTTGTCGATGAATTGCACTTCTTCTGCACGCGGAAGCTTAAAAGTGCCTGGTTGCAAGTATCGCCCATATTTTTTTTCTTCTCGAGGCCACTTATCGTTCGATTATGAAATTTCCTGCTTTGGGGAAAGGGTTCCAAGTGAATACTGATTAACAAATTGTTTTTACTGTGCCAGATATGAAGACATTGTTAGAGCAAAATGACGGGTAATGAGCATTATGATTCGCGGACTCCAAGAATTACTAATGTTTTTGAGGTGTCACGGGGTGATCAATTCCTTCTGTAATTGATGACTCCTATAACAGTTATGTAAATACAGCATGGCACGGTGAAATTGCATCACGGTTATGTAACTATTACATAAATGTTGCACGCGTGTTTTCCGATCAAATTGACTGGACGCGTTTAATTGTAAATTCAAAACCTGCATTCGGCGAGGGAGCAAAGTGAATGGTGGCCAGAATTCATATCCAAAATTCCGCATGTGGAGTGTACGTCTTAACCTATGCACAGTTAATGACGTAACGTGGGCGTACATCATCCAATTTCTGTCCAAACCAGCTAAGGACGCATCAGGTAACTCGACTCTAGTGAAAATGCCCAAAGTGAGCACCTACCGCGACTCTGTACCTTTTGCGATAGTAAAAATTTCAGATACGTCGCGTGAGACTACCCGACCAGAAATATCGCGTCGAATAACGAGATCTCGACCGAGTTTTTTCATCCTGAAGATTTCACATTTTCACTCGGAGGATACAGAATCGGGTAAATAAACTCACGTGAGGTGACAGTGCGAGAAATGAGCACTCTCGCCAAAAATACAGAATCGACCCTCTATGTGTATGTGGAACTTCCATGACTGCGAATATAAGTTCCACTTTCTGATACTAATCACGTGACAGTGTCCATGGTTTGAAATCAAAAGCTGCGAGTTAGATAAAACCACTTTTACGTATATTCATAAGGCGACAGAGTCTGGGTCAAATAAAACACCTCATTGCTTATAATCCGAGCTAGACACGAATTTATGGGTATATAATGTCGCACGTGTCAGGCCTCGCGTTCTGGTGGCCGACATCTGCGCGTTGTCCACTTTTTCTCCCCTCGAATTAACGATCTTGATCTTTGATTCTCGATCGACTTTGCATCGAAAAGCCCCCCGCAAGGCGGGCGAGCTAGACGCTCACCTTGGCTTATATGTTAATCGATCAATGATGGCGATTAAAGATCCACTTATTAAGGTTCCTCCCGGCCTGGCAGGCTTCGATTTTGGCACGCCCGAAGGTAACTACCGGATATCGCGATGGCGGCCTCGACACAAAACCCATTAATGTCGCCGTTTATGTTCTCCGACAGACACGAAAACGACGTGCTGAAAAATTAAACCACCCTTCCGCCTGCTTCGAAGGATATCGAGGGTATTGCGACAGCGCCGCAGCGGCCATCTTTGTTTCTCGATGTTTTCCTACATTGAAACGATTTCGCTTGTCCATTTTCGTCGGGTCGTCAAAATTGCTTATCAAGATTGCAAGACTACCTCTTTGATCCGATCGATTCTTAAAGAAAAGAGTCTAATCCTCCATTCTGCTCTATCGCTTTCGAAAGATATAGAAGCCATTGCGACAGCGCGATTACCCTTCCGCGATAACGCCCCGGCGGCCATATTTACTTTTCGACGCTTTCCGAGATTGAAACGACCCTACACATCAACATTTGCCGAGTCGTCGAAATAGCTATTCAAGATTTTCAAGAGCGGTGGGCGACCTCTTTGACCCGAAAGTCCTTGATGGACGTTTCCGCGATGGCGAATATGCCATTGAATATTCACGCGGTGCCTTCTGTTTATCAATTCATTTACCATATCTCATTGAGATTAATTATTACATCAGAAATGATTTCGGAGATTATTCCCGAAGGATGTTTCCGAGATATCGATTGTGGGATCAAGCTAGGAATTTAAGACAAGCCAGAATACCATTTAATATATGGTAAGTTTAAATCCTCAGATTTTATTAATATTAATTATCCTATCTCCGTATTTAATTTCAAGGATCATTCCCAGTGTACAATTTCCTTAGCATCGGAAGTTCTATGAAATTTTAAATTTATGGAGGAAGTCTTGTTAATGAATGACACGTTACTCTATAAACATAAAGACGTTCTGCGCAAAAGGAACAAGAAAAAGGGAAGAATGATAAATAACGACGCCACGTCAAGATTGATTATCATATCTGAATAGGTGCCGAAGATGATTTCAGGGATCACAGAGAATACCTCTTCCGACATGTTTGAACGGCGTGACTTTTGACACTCGAATGAATGGGATATGCTGTTTTTTTTTTAACGTCAGAGGCCTACACAAGTTTTTGGGTGACGATCAGTATGCATTAACATTCCGGCTACGTAAACGAACCTCTTTTTACCCCTTCTTGGAGCTTCGAGTATCTCGTGCCGAATACAATTACTCACTCGTTAAAATTACTATTAAACGTGCGATTACTTATTTCGTGGACCTCTTACTCAGGAAGTTCATATGAGCACTTGTTATCACGAAAATACGCACCTCGTTTAGTGAAAGAGAAGCCGACCAGACGACAAAGATAGAATTAGGGGATTAAATCCTTTCGACCTATGCGGACTTTTTGTTTGTGGAAGAAAAAAATAGTGATAATCAGTGATTTCCTACGACCCATTATTACTCCTTTTTAAGAAATTCTCACGGGCAGAGAAATAAATTCTCTGCTTCGAAGGAGGAGGTTAAATGTCCACGTTAAATGTTAACCGCAATTTTGAGTTTTTTTTAAAGTGCGATTTATTTCCGCGAACTCTTTCTTCAATTGTTTGTTTTGTCGATAAAATTTATGCATGAAAACGGTTCAATTTAAGGAATTTAATCCTTTCCACCTACGCAGCTTCTTTTAAGGAAAAAAAACTGGGACGATCAGCGATTTCTGATAATCTATTATTATTCCTTTCCGCGAGTTTCTCACGAGTAAAGTTGGGACAAATTTTCTAATTCGAGAAACGTTCAATTATCGAGAAATGTTAAATGTCATTTTGAATTGGTCTTCTCAGTTGTGATTTATTTCCAGCAACGTTTTGTTCAATGTTTACCTTGTCGGTAGATTTAATTCATTGCTAATCTGGTAGTAAAGTTGAATTTAAGAAATAAAGTCTTTACCATTTATGTAAATTTCTCCTTTAAGAAAAAAAAAAACAAATAATTCTCATTCGTTTCTCAGGAACAGAGTAGAGAAATAAATTCGATTCCTCGAGGAGCGCTTGAATATTCAAATTAAATGTTAGACACCATTTTAAGCTTGATTTTCAAACGCAATTTATTTCCACTAACTATTCATTCAATTTTTCACTTTGTCAACAGAATTAAATCACCGCCTGATAGCAAAGACAAGATTAAGAGATAAAATCTTTCCCAATTAAAGATTTCTTCCGAGGAAATTCGTGATCGGTGGTTTTTATAAATCTTTTAGGTAGAATTACTATTCTAGGGCTTCTCACGTGTAAAGTCTGGAAATAAATTGGCCATCTCGAAGAACATCCGGATATTTACGTTAATTTGTTACATGCTATTTTAAGCTTGCTTTTCGAGCGCGATTTATCTCCACTAACATTCCCTTGAAATTTTCAACCGATCGGCAGAATTAAATCACCGTCAAAGACGCAATCAAAAGAGATACCGCCTCATCTGCTTTCCGTTCACTCACGCGGTCACCTGATTAAATGACCTCATGAAAAATTATTAACAAATGCTACTAAATATCGCACTATTTAAAAAAAACTATGGAAAACATGAGATAGAAATGTACAGATTATAGGAATTTTTCCGATCAATTGTATTATCGTTACTTATCCCACTGTAAATAGATAGCGGTCATGTCCTCCAATTTGCTCGCATCGTTTAATTGCGCGATTGCAGTAACTGTCACGTAATAACAAATAATCACAGAGTTTCTTGATAATGAGTTCACCCTGGTATGCAGAAACAATCTGACCTTGCACACTAAAATTGTTGCCGATCGAGCCGGTATTGATAATAGTATTAATAGTACTCGGGAAAATCGCCATTTTGAATGATTAAACGATTTCCCAAGAACGTGAGATTAATTTACACCGATTAAGTGATAATGACAGGCCGATTTAACACCTTGTCAAATGGTCGAGAAAACGAACTGCTTCGATCTTGGAATAATCGTTGGCATGTGGATATTTAAAAGCCCCGTAGTTAATGCATAAACGATGGAGGATTATTTATTCACTGCACTGGTGACATTAGATGAATAATGTACTACTGAACAAAGACAGTCATTTTTAACTGCGATGTAATTGTAGTGGACGGACTCATTTACTCATTTGTTTGTGCAAAATGTCATCTCATTATTCAGGATTTATTTAATTATTGTATAATCCCGCGTTTACACGACTTCTCGACTAAATTAGATGTCAAAGCACGAAATAAACGAGACAAGCCAGTTGTTATCGTTACCATTCCAGATGATTTTAATAGCTAATGGCTCAATTATGAGTCCACCTGAGTGTGAAAAAAAAAAATTAATAATCTCGAGGAAAAAATCAAGACTTACGGATTCTTGGAGGAGGTAATAGAGTATTTCCAATTCTGCGTCAAGGAAGGAATTAAATACAAGAATGATAACTCGAACGTGTTGAAAAAATGATTTATGCTATGAGAGACTAATGAGGCTATAAAATATTCCTGTCGTCGAAAAAACAAGAGAACATAAAAAATACTAATCAGAAATTATGTCCACTTCTTCGAGCAGTAGACGTATTTGAGTCGTCAATCGATTGGAATCATTATATGTTGATTAACATATTAATGGCACATATTACAACATCGAAATTTAATTTTTGCTATAATAATTCGACTTCTATTATAGAAGTGTGAAGACAACCATTACCTATTGTAATTGAATTATATGTTATCAGTTCAGATATATGTGTGTAAACGAGACGTAAATATCTGCGAAATGGTTTTAGACTTCGTACATATTTATCGACATTATTACTAGTAAACAACTTTCTTCCAGTTGTATCAATTCCTACGCAATTCTCGTGACGTTAATCTCTAAGATTTGTCAACGATAAGGGACGACGAACAATACTTATCATAATATCCTCGCAAATAGTCATATCGGTGACCTGAACGGCATTATAAACATTCTGCGTTAATCAAGTCCCATTACGAGGGAAAAAAATGAGAGGCTAAGGCTACAATAGAGACGTCAGGGAATAATAATCTGAAAAAGAGACGAATAAATGAGAATCCGATCGGGCCAAGGAACGCAACCGGCCATCACGGAGCAAAATCACCTTTTTCTTCATTTTTTTGATCCATTGTCAAGTGTGTGCCGAGGTTCAAGGTGATGCAAAAAGAGAAGAACGCGAGAGTCTCGAGATCCACGACATCCTAATTTATTACACGTAATCCTTGCTTGGATGGTCAATGACGTAAACCTGAAGACCCGAGGAATTCCTTTCATACGATTTTTATTTTGCTTCCTCATATGACGTCAAGTTCGCAGGGTGCAAACGCCCACGTTGAGTGTTATCGAAGTACTAAATGTAGAGTGAAGTGATTCTAGGGGGCATAAATTTTAGGTGAAGTCATCACACCCAAGAGGAATTCTAAAGGTGTCTATGAGGTTTTATATTATTTTCTAATTTTTTGTCAGGATGAGGACCTGAAGAATTTCATTCAATTGATTTTTTTACCTTCCTCTCGTGACGTAAAGTTGTCAGGGTGCAAATGTCTAAGTTGAGTGTTATTAAAGTACTACATGTAAAGTGAAGTGATTTTGGGTGGCATCAATTTTAGGTGAAGTTATCACAGTGAAGAGGAATTCTAAAGATGTCTACGAGGTTTTATATTATTGTCTAATTTTTTTTTCTTTCAGGTAGAGGACATGAAGAATTCAATTGAATTGATTTTTTTTGCCTTCCTCTCGTGACGTAAAGTTCGCAAGGTGCAAACGTCTAAGATAAGTGTTATCAAAGTACCAAATGTAGAGTGATGTGATTTCAGGTGGAGTGATCATCATTCGCGTGAAGTCACCTCCCTCAAGAGGGATCTTAAACATGTCTATGAATTTTTACATTACCTTTCAAATTTTTTCCCAGAAATAACACTCCAAGAACTCCTTTCAAACGATGTTTACTTTTCCTTCCTCTCGTGGCGTATGATTCGTAAAGCATAATCATCAAAATTAATTGATTTTAGACTGTTTGAACGACACACGTGGAGGTATCATTATTCTCAAGTCGTCCATGAATTTATAAATTGTTTTTAATTTTTTCTTCGGGACCGAACCACGGCACATTTTATTCAAATGATTTTCTACCCTTCTCTTGTAACGTAAACCTAGCAGAGCCTAAATATTTATACCGAGTGTCATTGAATTACCAAATGTACGGTGGAGTGATTTTTAAACTACGCGAATGACAACAATCGACACGATTATTAATTCAAGTGAAGTCAACTCGCTGTTTACGAATCCTAAAGTTGCCTGGGAAGCTTTACGATATTTTTCATTCTTTCTTTTGGAAAAGAGTAAAAACAAAATGGGTCTCGATTTCGGGAAGGATGCACTTAGTACACTCACTTTTATACTGCTGTATCTCGATCGCTGTTCTCATGGTTGTGACCTGAATCCACGCTCCTTCTCCTGCGATTCCTTTTTTCCGCCACCTTGACTCTTAGACCCTGAAACAGTAGCATTAAGGTTCTACGATCAGTCGGAAGGAAAAAAAAAAGATCTTACGTGTAATTGTAGCACGAAACATGGACAACCTTAAACAATTACGGCCGTTCAATCGTATATTGACGCGAATGCTAATGTGTCGATAATGTATCTCGCTGGTCGATCAGCAAGATTATCCGATCAACCGAGGACTTCCAAAGCTCGGACAATAATATTTTCCCCTTGTTCCCATTTTTTTATGACCCTCCATTGGATGAATCTTCGTCTTAATCTATACATTTTTTAAGTCCAACATGATTTTTCCGGAAAAACTGAATATACCACTCCTCTTAACTAAGGAATTTACATATAAATTGGAGATTCATAAACATAATTTGTACAAATTTATATCAATTGTAAATAAATAAGCAAATAACTCGTTAATATCTGAAGTTGAATATTTTCAAAATATTCTGTTCGAATAGGAGAAATTGGGTTGCTAAGGGTTATTGATATTTAGTCGGCACCTTTGACAGGGTAATTTTGACATTTTCGGTCCTACTGTAGTTTCGTAACATATTTTGTCACTCCCGTTTGCAGAATTACGTCACGGGCAGCTTCCTATGTAGTAACCGTGGAAAATTATCTAACCGTTAGTCGGTCGAAACTTTCCTTTTCTCAATCTTTCACGTCGCTTTGGAAGTAGTACAGACTGAATTAACCACCTGTATATTCAGGGTCAATGTGAAAGTCTGGACCCAAATTGGGATGACCATGTCGACATATATTCGACTTTCTGTGACCGTACAACCTTTTCGCGGAATTTAATATCTATCGAGTGATTTTATCTTCCTATGCGAAAAAAATGCAATTGTCCCAAAAAATGAAGATCTAAAAAAAAAATACTTTTAGAGCAATAGTGAAAAATTAAATACTGACATAAATTTCAAGACCCAAGGGCGTGAAAAACATAAGATGGAAAAATTACAAATTAAAAACTATATAAATACACGTAACATTGTATATTTACCATATTAGTGATTTTCTACTTGAATTAAATGTAATGTAACATTGTAATTTCCAATTAACTTATCTTAGACGTCGAATGTGATATTAGAGACAATGTTATTTTACTGCAATTTATTGTAGCATCGAAATAACCAATGATTATGTAAATTTCCATGAGCATTTTTATCAGTCCACGATTCTGTTTAACTGATGGACTTTTTTCAATCATGTGCAATGCTAATTGTATTTCAATGATACAAGCTGTATATATTTCACGGAGAAAAAGGTGCAATTCGTGGGAACTCTTTAAAAGGCGTTTATAAATAATTACCGCTGTTTCTGAGAGTGAAAAACCTGATATGTGACCTGAAGAAAAAAATTCGAGATGTATTTCACTTTTAAGTATTATCGTGTAGCGTATTAATTGACGTATCTGTTTCTCCTCAGGAATAACATTGTGTGGTAAAGCAAGTTCTCTTCTCCTTATTTAATTGCATCTTTTCCTGACTTAACGATGAAGATCACATCCACGAGATCGAACGATTAAAAAGTATTTCTTGGATTTAAGGGGCCGGTTTTAATATCGCGTACGCATATATTTATGAATTAAAAGTATAACCACTCAAATATTGAAAAATCCAGACATCTAAGAAATCAATAATTTGATAATTCATTCAATATACTACAAATATCAAAAGATATTAAAAGAGGTAGTGATTCAGTAACTGGATAATCCAATAATGTAATAATTCAATATTTCAAGGATTCAAAAGTTAGTAAATTCTTGATGTTTTGTCAAAGCGAGAGAGTCATCATTTTCTTGCCGGCGATTCCTGCAATTTTAACGCGATGATTCGTCGTTAAACGAGTAGCATTCCAAAGTGTTTTCCTAATCAAATTTGAATTTCCATGCGAAGTTTCAACACGAAGGAAGATAGTGCTAAGGAGGATAAATGTTATTTTGGAGATCCCGTTAACATTTTCTAACAGTCGCTGCATCATCGAGAAATCATCTGGCCGTCAATGAGTTAATTTCGATAAGACTCACGTCTTGCATAATAGCGGAAAACAATAAATCGTTCATTCACTTGCAGTTCCGTTGTCCAATGATTACGATAAGTTGACACATATTATCGAACGCGATTAAATACAAATATTAATCATGACAGCAGGACTGCTTTGGAGTAATCTTGACTTTGACTGTCTGTTGCGATTGAAATTGTTGTCATAATTAATATTATATAACTGCATTATTTGCATTTTGAAATTTCCGATTTATTATTGCCGAATTAAAAAGCTGATAAGGGACTTACAATAGCCTTGTTTTGATGCATGCACTTGGTGGCAACAAGATTATTAAAACGAGACTCGTACGATATAGTATCTCTCTTCATGAATGATTTAATGACTATCTATCGCTTTTCCCCCGAAATACTTCCCATTAAAGTGTCAATGACCGACGGCAATAATAAGTAATAGTCAAGCGATAAGGAACACTCTCTACAATTTTTTTTATCCATACCATCATAGATACTTTTCATTGTTACCATTTTAAGGAAAGAAATCCGGAAATAATTCGATCACTCGTCTACTGAAGAATTTAATTATGAATAATTTAAGAAATTATCTCAGTCATTGTAAAATTGATTAGGCGAGGACAATTAATTTAATTGTATCAGGAGGTAATTTAGACATTTATATCGACACCTTACGCTGCTTGGATTTTAAGGAAATTATGCCGAGAATAAGGAGATCATTATCTTCTATAATTTATAATTAATGTAGAATTTAAGTGTAGATGAAAATAAAACAAATATTACATATTGCGAAATTGACGAGACGAGGTTAATTGAGTTAATTTTACCAGGAGTTAATTTAACAACCAGTTACGAATCTCTGTTTGGGTTAACTCGTGTCTTATCAATCCGATGTTAAATATAACAAAGTTTACAAGTAAGCTGGATTACGATTTTTAAATCTCGTAGCTGATAGAGAATTGTGAAAGAGATTAATCACATGTTGTATATTAAGGCGGCTGTGCTTTAGTTTGATACATTAATTAATGTATTATGACGAATGTCATTCTTATATCGAACATTAACTTTGATCCTCGTGTCTGTTTACATTATGAAATTTTTATTTTTAACTCTCAGACCAAAACGTCTCAACATTGAAAGAAATGAATGGCTGATAGGTTATCCTTGAATAGCGATAAGAATTTCTTAAATTGCCTCTCTCTCTTTTTTTTTAACAGCTGATAGAGAAACGTGAATGATAGTCACATGTCGATATTAGACATATCTCGAATATTTCCGGAAATTCTTCGTTTTATCGACAAAAATAAAACCTCGATATCTGGAGAATGAAATTTTTAAAACTAAACATTTTTCAATGATTTAGCTCTCGTAATTTGTATTGCAGTTAAAAGGGAAATGGAAGATGAAACAGTCTTACGGTGCAATTTATCAATTTTGTAATAAAATAACGTTTAATAAAGCACTCACGAAATTTTGTCATCGTAAAGGAGAAAATGTTTTACGAAACAATTTATGAATTCGAGTGCCGGATAGGAATTTTCAAAAACACATTTGCGTTGTCAAAGTTCGATTCTAAAATCGTGAGTTATCGCAGAAAGATGCCCGGCTACAAACGTACGTTTAAAATGCGATAAATCATGATGTAAATGTCAAATTTTCAATCCCAAGTCCGGAGATATCGATTAGACAGGTAATCATTGTTGCAAAAACGCAAATTTCCTTTAACAATTTAGATATTTATCGCCATTTGTATAATCGTATTCAACGCTGGTAGGGAGGAAAGGAAGAGATGAACCCTCTTTTTATTTCCTGATTGGCAAAAAAAAAGAAACACGGAAGATGATATAGTGTCGAATTGCGTGATATCACGAGAAGCAAAATTGCCGATTATGCTATCCAGTAAGCTCGATGCCGAGAAAAAAGGAACTTCATGGTATAATTATTAGTGCTGAAACGAAGCAAGACGGCTTCAAACAGCTAGTTAAAAATATGCATCCAGAATTTATACTTATAGGAAGAAAAAAAAAACAATTCGTACCTATTAATGACGTGTGCTCGATGAGAAATAAAGCGGGTAATAAAGATTTCTTAGAACGACACATGCTAAAAAAATACCCACTGACCTTACCGGAACTTCGATAAGCGATAAACTTTTTCTGATACAAATCTAAAGTTCATAAAGGTGTTATTGAGAGTGACATAATTTTTTACGGAAGAAATTCAATAACGGCACGTAGACACGGCGTGACCTTTTAATCGTAATCTTACTCCGAGTTCAAAAATGTGTTTTTAGTTCTTTCACGTAAAAATGTATCTCCTGGAAAAGTTCAACATTAAAAATGGAGAAATTGAAGTCTTAGAAATCCAACGTCAGATGTTAAAGAATAAAAATTGAAGAGAGTAAAACAAGAACTCAGAATGGCGAGATTCACTTTTATTTATTCTTTATATTTCACTTATTATCTCATTTTCTCGTTCGAGTGAAGAAACTGTTTAACTGGACACAGATACTTTTTCCAGTTTTCAGTGATTCTTTTTTTCTTGTTAAATCAAGGAAAATAAAGGTCATCAAGGAGATTCAATGATGGACACCTCTTATCAAACACGTCGATCGTCGTTATCATGTCACACATCGCGAGAAGAGCAGTCTTTGACAAGATGCACGGTACTTATTTACGACAGACGCTTAGAAAACGGATATTAAGTATTTCTTGCAGGACTGCATGCCGCGAAGATATCTATCGACCTTCCAGCGAATGTCATGAACAAAATCCTTGTCACGATAGATATCAAGTCTCGAGAGCCATGGATTGACAAAAACTAATTTACGATATAATCGCTGGAAGTGCCATCGAATAAAAGAACATAAAGGTACACAGGTCGCGGATGCAATGTCTAAAATTAGTCTCCATGAACATGATCGACAGCTATGAACAAGAGTGATGAAAAAAATCCAATCGATAATTGCAACGCCGCAAGAATGTGTTTCCCAATTAAAAAAAAGAAAAGAATCCGCGATAAATTGTAGAATTATTGCCACAAATGCGGTATGTGTGATTTATCGCAATATTTACAGGAAGTCCCTATCTCGGTCGATCCGATTTTTCCTCTTTTTTTTGTATAAAGTAAACGTGTGCAACTTTTTTTTTTTTATTATCCGGGATAATAAAAGCCGATAATTACTGCGTTTTCATCTCTTGTCTCTCTCTCGTTTTTTTTTTTCTTTTTCTGTGAGTACTTGGTGTCTCAAGGAACTTGGCTCATTTCTCCGCGGACTTCGCGACCGAAGGTCGTCAAGACATTTATTCGGATTTCTGGCCGATTCGGTTGCACGACCGATTGACGAGCCTCGACCTTCTCTTCCCGAGGATTCGTCACGAGTCATTACACCGGTTCCTACTTTTCAGGAACGCACGTGACGTCTCAGGAATCGATAAAAAGTGAGAAACGAAAGCGCCGATCGAGGACGAAAATCCTCTCGAGCGAGGCCGAAGATCTCTAAGAGTTCCCATTTCCATAAAAAATGACACTTAGACATTTTTCTTTATTGGATTTCATCCCAATCAGGAAACTTTGATATCTTTGTTAAAGAGATGCCATTTATTATCATCGTCGTAAACAAATTTTGAATTTTTATTCGAATGGATGTAATGTTTATAAAGGTCATTTTATTTTTTTAAAGACATCACTTTTATGATGAATACACTTTGATAATTTTTTTTTAAGAATATCATATTTATTACAATTAATACATCAACACCTTTTTGGAGGATGTCATTTTGATCACAACCGGAACAATTAAACATTGATAAAAATTGATGTAAGTATTTTCTGGACGAACGGGTAAACTCGGCTGTAAATTCTCATGAATTCCTTTTATCGCGAGGTACAATAATTTCCTATCCCGCGATATGTTGTAATTAATCAGTATCGTTGTTTTGTACGCGATTCTTACAGTATTAATCATTTCGAACTGCGCCCCGCCTGTATTGGAAATAACGTTAAGAGATGCAAGAAGAGGAATGCATAGGAATACAAACGAAATTTCCATGACAAGTAGAATCATTATTCAAGGAAGAGCTAAGACTTGACACAGAAATTTGTCTTGAAAAGATTTAGTTACAGTCTGACTTCAACTGGTTGTAGAAAAATATTCCGGAAAATTACGGTTGATGATTGAATTTGCAAACCGAGTCCGGATCATTAAGGGTCGATTGGGCGAATGGTGATTAGCATGAAATTCCTTAGCCATGATTAGTTAATCTTGAGTTATTGCAATTCACGTTGCCCCGACAAAAGTTAAGCTAACCGAAGATTAAAATCCACTGTTTGGTACCTATCTGAAATCGGGCAATTAACCCTAATCTCGCGTTAAGTAATCCTTGATCAAGAATTCTAACTCGAAGGTCGGTGCAACTTGCCCGATATAGAAATTTCTTCTAAAATAATTTACACCACGAATGTAAATGTTGTGCAACAGGTGCTCCAAGTTCTCCTTATACCTGCACGTACCTTATAAAAAGTTAAAATTTGGTTTATAAATTTATAATGAAAAAATTAAGTTCTGGCCAGTCCAGACCCCAACGTATCAAATCACCACTGGGCAAGTTTCGTGTCAACTAGTACTTATATTTTAAATAAAATTTATATATACAACGCATATTTGTAAAAAAGGGAATTCCCACCACTCGTGGCACATAATCCAGTGTCCACGCGAAGCACTCATTTCCAAAAAATCTGTATTATGTATAAAGAAAAAAAAACAAAGGAAAGGCGAAGATTATTCGAACTCACTAAATGGATCTTCCCCGAGGAGTCCCGGCGCCGGGTGAGAAGCGCAGTCAGACACCCCGGTTGTCGCACCGCACCACAATGTAATCCCTGCCGAAATAGTTTTTCGCAAGTCCTCGAACCGGGCGAAAGCCCGAATCTCCCGTTCGAAAACTCCGAGGTGAGAGTAACTACAGAAATGACCGAAAACACGAGTCAGCGCGATCGAGCGGTGCACGCGAGTTGCATATCCGCGTCTCGAGATTAAGTGGTCTATGGTACTCGGAGCACGGAGGCCTACTGCACTCAGTTTTATACTCTCATCCAAGACGTAACCCCGGACTCTTCCTACCACTGCGCGACGGCTCGGGACTTTTGGGTGCACGATTTTTGCACTGATGGTTGGTCGTCAGCCGGCGCGTCATTTCGAAAAATCCCTCTCGGAACCGGCCAGGTAGAATGGTGGGATCGACCAAGGGACGCTCGTGGGGATGTTGACGGTCGCCCGTCGACGCTCCGCCGGGCGATAGTCGCCCGATCGCACAGGTGCCCGCAGTCACACAGAGCGCGGTGCGTCGACGCGTCACCGGGCGGTAATCGCTGGATCGCGAAGGTGGTCCTACGCTTGTACCGCGTCCGCAGTCACACAGAGCGCGGCGCGTCGACGCATCGATACCTAAGAAATCAGCAGGGCTCTGACGAAAGTTTTGTTTCGCCTTGTTATTATACGACTTCTTTGTGAAAAGGAATTTCTTTACAAATTCTAAATTTATCCTCAGAATTTATATAAACGGTAAATTTATCCTCAGAACTTATATAAACAGTAAATTTATCATCCAAACTTATGAACATCTTAAATTATAAAGATTTGTATTAATTGTAAATGTATAATAGGTATTATCCGATGCGTTAACGCACAGCGCTCAGCGGGACTCCAGCCTTAAGGGGGTGTGAAAGTGGCATCTGAAGAGTCAATCGTTCGTGAAACTTTTCTCCGAACTGGGTGTACCGAATCGTATCACACTTTACAACGTGAATATGGAGGCTATAAGGAAGGTTTTGACTCTCATGAAATTAAATTTTTTATAACGAATTTTATAAACATCTGTGAAAACATTTTTTTTAAATTGAAATTTCATGAGTTTTAAGACCTTCCTTATAACCTTCATACTTATATTGTACAGTTGGAATCGATTTAGTACAGTTTAGAGAAAAGTTTCATAAGCGAGAGCTCTTCGACGCCACTTTCACATCCCCTTAAGACGTCGTCGATGGTTAAGCGATAATTAGATTTTGGGAGCCATGATATTCCGATGATAATAATGGTGGTTGGATAATGTTAGAGATGGCGCGGTGGCAATGATTTAACGTTAATGATTACAAGTGGGAATATTACGGTAACGACGTAATGCTGATGATAATGAGGTTATAACGATGGTGGTAATGACGATCGGGTGATGTTACAGGTCGAGCGATGATAACAGTACGATAACGTTAATGATCCAATGTGGAAAACATGTGGTAACTGTGATGCATATGGTAATAGAGTTATAATGATGGTGATGATTGTAGACAGGTAACGTTGAAGACAAGATGACGTTAAGGATCAATGCTGGGCAGGTTATGATAACTATACCATACCGATAGCAACTTTATGGCTAGGATAACGGGAACAATAAGGAATAATGAGCCGATAGACGAGATAAGGCATCAACATTGGCTGTATGATAACGATATGATGCCGATGGTGATAGGCGATGTCGATGATCGGACGATGACCACGGTAAGGCGAAGCCGACGGTCAAGTAACTATAAATTACCTTCCCACCATTCACCTAGGTACAAAGTTCCATAAACCGGTGACGACACTTTAAACTCTAAAAGATCTTACGCCGATGATTTCTCATTACGAGACGCAGGTCATCCTACATCTTATAACGATTGCAGCGTCCTTTCTATCGATGACCATTTAACTATCTCTTCACAGAAAGCTACCTACTTCAAATAATTCTATACAATATTTACGTTAGAAAGATTTCTCCGAAATGTTTACAATTTGTCGCTTGTAATTACCAGCCTTAAATAAAAATACAGCTTTTGGATGATTCGAGTGAGAGGAATGAGACGGGGGTTTATCTAATTGGTGCAACGACCACGTCCCTTGGGAAGAACCTAACTTTGATTCCAAGGAACAACTTACTCACATATAACCTAATTTGTCAACAGAAATGAGACTTGCACGTAAACTGCACTCTTTAGAGTGACCGAGAGTCGAATTTAAACGAGCTCTGAATAACCCGTTAACGGGCGTCGTTACGGAACTGTTTCCTATTAGGAGACACTTACTTTTCCTCCATTAAAATACGAACTACCTCGATAGCTATTCAAGAGTCAAGCATCGCCCGGTTCTCGAAAGATAGAAGAAACCTTCGATACGTCTCGACGATACAACTTTTCTGTCTTTATCATTGTTCTTTCATAAACATTTCTCTTGCGCGAAAAAAAGAAAATATACGAAGGATAAACAAAGTAGTCTTTAACTTGCACATAATATCGCAATTTAAGTAAACATTGAATTGTTAAAATTAACGTTAACAGGAGGACGTATTCAACGAGCTTCGGCGAACTTGACTTTCGGCTGACTAATGGAATCCTTTTCTACTTCACAAGTAGACTCCAACTCTTCTGTCGGACTCTTGCAGTAAACTCCATTTTTTCTTCGCAGCACCTAAAGGCAGATACAAAAAATGATTTCTGAATGAAGTTCACTGCAGTCAAGCATATCTCTGTAATATTTTATAATAATTCTTAGACTACTATTGAGTTGTTAGTTCTTGTTTGAGGAAGAGTTTTCAAACCTTGTCCGACCAATAAAGTTCGTTTCCACTGAACACACAACTCTGCCTTTTCGCTTCAGCGCGGCAATAAGAGGACGAATGAGGACAGTCTGGAATGAGAATTTATTATTTGAGGAAACTCCGAAAGATCTCACGTACGCACGGTACACGAGGACTCCTCTCAGCCTCCACCTCAGCCTCCGTCTTGCCCTAAAAAATTCGGGTACCATTAACATCCCGTTATCTCAACTTCGATCGCAACCTACAAATTCTCCTCTCACAGATTCAATGGTACTTCAAGGTATTAACCGTTAGACCATAAATCGAGTTCGGTTCACGCGCTTCCGCCCTCCGAGAGAAAAAGAAAATAGCGACGAGTTATTTTTTTAACTTGTGAATATATTCGATATCGATATGTGAGAAGTGGGCGCCATCTTGGAATATGGACGCTTCCTATTGGTCGTTTTCTTAGAAGCGACGCTCCTATTGGCTAGCCGCCTAGCCAATGAAATCCCTCCCCGTAAGCGGTCACCTCACTATGTCAACGTAGATTTCGCGGAGCATGAGTGATGTACAACTACTTTCATGTATATGTATAAAGTCGCTGCGAACGACACTTGGAGCTTCTTTTAATCAATTAGCATTTTTTGATCGTTATCGATGCGAAGCGTATGCATTACGAATGCGTAAGAGCGCTCCAATAAAAAAATGAACGTCATCGGGCTTCGAACAAGAAAATTACGTGTCACTAGGTACATGGAGACGTGTGTAAGATTTTATAAAGAATGGACCGTCACGCGAGCTTCATGCTCGTGGCTGGTGTCTTTAAATTCTCGAGAATGTTAGTTCGAGTTAAAACACAAACTGCGGAAGTGAAAAATCATCGCAAGCAAGAAAGAAATCACAATTTAAAGAGATATTATTTCCGGCCAGAAAGTACCTTAATCTTATGAATATTATTTATTAAAAGTATTGAATTATCTTGAAAAGTTAATTTAAATGTAGATGTTCAAAGTCCGTTTAAATTCTCATACATTCATTAAGGATCTTTAAATTACCGCAATATTTTCGGTTATGTTACTCGAGATTAAATTCTTGAGAATTTAAAAACACTAGCCAAAGCATCCGAAGCTTCACAATCTTCGGTAAGTACAGTGTATAGGTAGTGAGCCTCAAATTAGTTCGAAACTGGCAAATCATCGACTGGATCTTTTTTTTATCATCGGTCAGGACCTACGCGTGTGATGGCACATACGCCATCGATCTAATCGGACCTCTTGCATTTATTCATTCGAATGAGCCAGAACTCAATGTTGGAACTGACTGCAGCTGGAATGCAAAAAGTATGCGAGAAATGTCGAAATTTATCGGCGCAGTTCTTTTGCGATCGTAGCGCTAATTAAACGAACTACAGAGATGAGTGCATCTCCTTTTAGGCACTTGGAGATCAGAAAGATAAATGCAAGTGCATATGTATCTGGCGCGAAACTCCACCGAGTTTCCTGGTGTGCAGATCGTTAAATCTCTCTTTTTTGGTAATCGTCACGCCCTCGACGTGAAAAAGCACCTCTCTTGGCGATTTAATTGAGTCTCAGTCAATTATTAACGCCAGGTGGGTGGAAATTTCTTATATACAAACATGTTTCTTTTTCCATGTACGACATGCGTTTAATTACATTGACAAAATTGAATATTATTTTACAATTGCAAGACCACTTGCAAACAACTACAAAGAGGACTATGTCTCTTTTCAGACGATCAGAAGATTAAAAAGAGAAATATGCCGGTTCTTCTTTTCAACCGTCACACTCCGCTTTCAAGATGGCGCCTGCTGATTATCTGTACGAGCCTCGCGCATTTATTCATTAAAATAAGCCAAAAGGAATGAATTGTTCGACTAAATGTTGAAAAAAGGTATGTGACAGATTTTATAGCTTAACGACAAGGCGATGCGAGACACAGTGAAATTCCTCCGCGACTGCGAGGATGAGTTTCCTTTTATAGACCTAGAGACGAAAAGGGAGAAGGCAGAGAAAAGAGGAAAAGTGCGCGACATCGAAGGTTCCTTTTTTGGTTTTCTTGTACAAAATTGTAGAATTTCGTATAAAATTCCTAAAAGTGGGGGAGGAACTAGTCTTGCCGGTCTCGTCGCGTCAAGAAGCGGCTTTTCATTTGAGCGGGTTGACTCGTAAAAATGACTTGACAATTCCGTAGTTACAAGGCAGGAAAAATCAACGGTACAGGTCGTTTACCGTGAAAAACGAGAATCGTGCAGCTCGGCGTCCGCCCACTCGACAATTTATACATTTTTATTCGTTTATTTTAGCACGATTCGATGTAAACCGGCGAAGGGCGCACGGAGGGAACACTCAACACAAATATATAAATGTATATAGATATACAAATACACGGTTAACACTTCAAGAGTCGTTTAATGCTCGCCGATCACATCGCTTCGCGTTTATCGAGATGGTGACCTCCACTCGGAGTTAAAACCTTGCTAAAACCTACTTCCCCGGCATGTTACGGGAAGCAATCAGGTTCACCTGAAATAACATCACTGTAAAATGTCGAGAAGGTGCGGGATGTATTTTTTTACTGCTCGAGTCACTTTTGTTAACGTTGCTTTATTGGGTTTAACGACCCCGGGAATCCCCACTCCGGCGCACTGTTAAAAATATTCACAAATTGCATGCACCTTTAGTACTAGGTTGTACTATTTGCTCTAATTCTTAACTCGACGTTTTGAAAGCGAATTATTACGAATATTATAACATTTATTGCGAATTTATAATTTTATAACGGCATGTCATTGTAATTCCGTGAAATTTCTTAGGAAGATAATACACATGTGTACTGAATTTATTACACATGTTTACGAAATATACAAATAACGTTAGAAAATCTTTTTTAACAGGGTGGAGAGGATATTACCTGGGCATATTAAGGCGATTTTTATTATTTTTTTGTTCACCTTGATAATAATTAAGTTCAAATGCTAGGACGCAAAATGGGCGATCCAACAGTTACGAGAGGATGGGTTTTAGATGATACATCGGAATGAGTTTTTGAAAAAAAAACAACGCCCGTAATCGAGTGCGGTATGTCTAAGTTAATAAATTATTCAACAATTCGGACGGTCTTGACTTTATGCTTCGCGTAAACGGAATCGCATGAGTCTTTTCTTCTTGTTCTTGTCGCAAGCTCGTCATAATCGATGCGTAATGGAATTGAACATTGCACTTTGTGCGATATTACACCGTCACTCAATTCCGGAAAGAAAAAAGAACAGGTAAAAAAGGAAAAGTAACTTTTTTCAGAAAGAATGTTCATGTCAGCGAAAATACCTCGCGTCCAACGTTGATAAAGAAACCCGGAAGAGTTTTGCGCCAAATACATACATAAAAGCGTACAACTCGAGATGAAATTTTTCTCTCACTTTGAACCTACCTAAATATTCCTCTTTCGGTCCTATTTCACTCTTTAAGTAATACTTTTCACTCTATACATCCCACTTAATACGAATGAAGTCGTACTTTAGGCTTATAAGTAGAAGAAATGGAGATATCTACCATTTTTAAGATCTTTGGATTGGATTAGAAATTTAGTAAGGATTATGTAGAAATTATCCTTCTATTAGCTGAAATCCATCGTGAAAGGTCTGCATAAAAGGTTCTAAGTACTGTTGAAATTTTGAGTTGACAGCTCTAATATTTCTAGACTGTTAGAGGAAACGTTCATTATCGACTTATCGCTTTTTCCGCGGCCGAGAGAAATTCATTAATTTCATTCGCAAAATACTCGCCTCAGCATGCAGCACGCACAACAGGGGGGCAAAAAATCAATTACCATAAATCATTTCAAAATCTTACTTCCAAGACGGTCGCGGTACGTTCCGTGCCAATGCCCAATGTCAATGTCTAGAGTGCCGCAAAAAATCTGGTAAAATATGAGTAGCCTTCCGTACACCAATCTTCGATTGGAATTTTAGGCAAACCTTTGATTCCGCATGTTCGATCAATTTTTCGCGCAAAAAATTCGCCAAAGAAGCACATGTTCTTTCATAATCGCGCAATCAATTTTTCACGAACGCGACTTGGCGAATCTACCCGTTCGAAATTTACGTAATCTCTCGAAAATGTATGCGGCGGGCTTTTTTTTAAATAACAGTTACTTACGTCAGGAAAAGTATTGGTTAACATTGAGAAGAATAACGCTTCGAGGCGAGGAGGCAATTTCCATGACCGGATATTAATACTGCTATAATATCTCAAACGGCATTCATGGTCGGCTTAAAATTCGCAATTGAGCAATTTTATACCTTAATTTATACGAGTGATCAGTAGTATAATTCATTCAAGGACCATATGGAGGATTTCCTCTATCTTAATAGGTTGTTCCATAAGTACACGAAGAAATTTATGAAGGTTTAAACATTTTGTTTTTTGACTCGAACAGGTTGGAAATTTCTGATTTTTGTTCTCTGATTACACGATTCTAGGAGAATGATAAGACTAAAATAAAGTAAACTGATTTTTAGAAATTTTCTCATATTATATCAACGATCAATGTGCAAAATCAATGCAAAAGTGACTTCTAATGAATTTTGTTTGCTGTAATCTGAATTTTTTTCTCACCGAACAATCGTGTCGTCGGTTCTTAAATAATCTTTCTATATTCTAAAACCGTGAGAATTTTTTATTTCAGACTTGCCATTCTCCTCAGATCATGTACACCATAAAAGAAAAACAGAAATGACCACAAGTCCGCCAATTTTGAACATTTAAAATACTTTTTATCTAAAATTTTCCTTAAAACACCAGATAAAAAAGACCTTACCAAATACTTTCTATACCATTTTCATTCTCTTCATTTTCCTTTAAACTGACTTTAATTAAAACGCAGTTTACAACCTATTAACCTCCTTAACTGTGCAATTATCTCTGAAGAAAATTCATAATAAAAAAAATTGACTACAAATTTACGGAACCTGATAATAATTAGGTTTGGGGAATAATTTTAATTCATAAGATCGTCAGACTTATGTATGGTCGGGCAGGTAATGGTTTCTTGTACACTTTTCACGCAGTTTCGACATAATCGTAACCAGAACCTGCACACTCGACATATCGTTTCTCAACAGGCCGATATTCGTTATAGTTGCAAAACTAGCCTACAGTTCAAAGTGCAATTGCGCGTATGTTCGCGGTTTAATGTACGTAAACGGGAGTGCACTTTTACAGCAAATGGTTCTGCATTAATCGCAGCGAAGGGCTCGGCAGAAACTTGACTTTTACATAAATGCAGTCGCCGTTTTGCAACCGTAGAAACCCGTGATTAATCATTATCCTCGTCACACATTGATGCTAGTCAATCGCAGCGTTAAAATGGCCGATTAAAGCGATAAAAATTGCGCAAAAGCGCGCTTTTTACACTTTATAGAGAGCCCGAGTTCACGGGATGCGGGAAAAAAGAAGTGGCACAAAGCAACCCTGAAAAATACGGAAGTGGAATGAAATCATCCCCAGGATAATTTCCAACAATTTTTACCAATGACAATTAACGATTCCTCGCAAAATCGAGACGTTTCAGTTGTTACGAAAGAAGCATTAAACGTATACAGATATATCCAGACATTTCTAAAGAACGATGCGGAATTCAATGACGATTCAAATGGCAAATGAATTTGAACAATCCTGCTTATAAATAAGCTAATTCATTGCGTTAACGCGTTTCTTTGGAGTCGTTATTTAAATTATATTCTAATTAAGTATTACGACGTTTAATTGTAACACACGAGCTGTTTATAAGTTGCGTGAGTTATCTGGGCGTGAAGTTACAAAAAGTGCGGGTTATAAGAACTTATAATTTATGTTTCGTTGAAAAAAATGATCGCCAACCACGTGGGAAGTGAATGCACTAACACTGACGATGACTTTAACGCTAATTGTGGTAATACTGACACACAAAGGGGAATATTAATTGTAATTAATTATAAAATTAATTGAAAGAATGACGCATTAATACTAATGACAATGTTTACGCAAATTGTCTCAATAGTAACACGCAAAAATGATTATAAAGAGTAATTAAGGTGATGTGTAAGTAACGTCAAAGGGGTTTCGTTCATGAAACTTTTCTCCTAACTGGGTGTACCGAATTGTTTCAAACTGCATATACAGGCTATAAGGAAGATTTGACACTCATAAATGTTCAGTCTTTTATACATTTGTTTATAAACATTTTTAAAATGTCTAAGAAATGAAATTTTATGATTATCAGGACCTTCCTTAGAGTAAACGTATTTTTATAAATAATATATATTATAATTTATCATTTATAACGTAAGTGGTTTTCAAGTCCGTCGAGGAGCCGACGCGTGAAAGTCTACAAGTAACCACTTTGCTCCTCTTTATGGCGTCCGAAGAAGTTGACCAATAGTAACCTTGGCGATCCTTTTGCGTAAGACGGAGGAGGACGCTAACCTTGGCCATGAGATCTGCAAAAAATTGACGGATTATTAGATACTCGTCCCAGATAAATCATACTGGAAAGACGCATCCAAGAAGCCGAATTTTTGAAAAATTCTATTAATTAATATCGGATCGGATGACTAGTATTTTGGGATGCTGACGTCATCAGACTTTCCTGGTATCGTCAAATACATACGTCATATGTTCAAAAAGACCACGAAATATTTATCTTTGGGGACCCGATGCATATTAATCCTGTGAAGAGCTGTGTTGTTTTCCTCGTCTACTGGAAATCGAAGAAGAAGGTGTTCAACAACTCGTTAGGGATCTCGTTTGCACGCACGAGATGCAAAAAAGGGGTTCCCCGCTTTGACGCAACATGGATTAATGTATAATAAATGGAGTGTTAATCTTTCCTCGTGCTTTGAGAATAAATGCAGGCGGCTTCGATCATTTCTAGGGGATAGCTCTTGAAATGGACTTCGCCTGGACAGCCTTTTACTTCAGGCAGAAGGTCTTTGGGGTCTTTTGCGCCGCGCCATTTTCATTGCTCTTTTATGCACAAATTGAGAGCTACGAGACAAATAAAAGAATGCATTACCTCGTCCGATATTTTCCACGTAATTACACCTTGCCTCAGTGTTTTATAACAACTTAAGTTTACAAAGCATAACGTTTCAACAGCCATGCTTGCCATACTTGCGGGCGACATATTCAGACATTACTACATATCTGGAAAATAGCATGAACTTAATTTTTAAAACTGGAACAGAATTGCTGGTAAAAAGGAAAAATGAGAAGATTGGACAATTTTTCATGTTTTGTGCAAAAGTTGGCTTTTCCATTTTTTTACAACGTGGTACTGGATTGGAATCGATATTTGGTCTCGACGTTTCTGAAAAGTATCGTAAACGATATCTTTAAGACGTGACTAACTTTTTTTTTTTTTAACAGGAATCGCTGTAAAATGCGAAAATTGTGAAGAGGAGAATGACTGTAATGTTTTGAGTAAAGGGTAGTTTCAGTTTTTGTAATGAGACATTGATATTTATCCAAGTTTGTTTCCCCTTCTGGGAAACAACGTGAATAATATTTTGAAAATGTGAATAATACTTATGAACGTGAATATTTTTAAAACAAGAATCGCTGAAAAACTTGAAAAATGAGGGGAAGGGAAAGATGTTTGCAATGTTTTGGGTAAAGGGTAGTTCTTTTAGATTTTGATAAGACATTGCATTAGAATTGATATTGCGCCGCAGCCTCGGCAACGAGACGAAGAGCGACAGATGACGCGCAACAAACAGGCAAGAAAAAAAAAATGGAGAATGAAAGAATATCTAGAAATCTTGAAAAGCTTGAACGCGTGTTTACCTTGATGTCTAGAACTTAACAAGAGGCTACAATGTACGAGGATATTTTCTCGGTGCAACAAACGTCGTTTTCGGAGAATTTCTTTCGCGTGTCTCATTAGCGTTGAGTTTTTGCGCACCCTTGAAAACCTCAATGTCAATGCTGGAGGTCGCCATTCTTCCTCGAAATTTCCCCCTGAAAAGTAGTACTTTAAAAGTAATCATGAAGTAATTTCAACCTTTTTCTTACCAAGGTTTTTTTTTATGTAAACTCATTCCTTATCTAGGCAGACTGGCTGAAAAACAATCTATTACTACATCTATACGGTCACCTCCAAAATGTCCAACTTTTAGAAGTTGATTCGTAATAGAATTAATTTCTACCTTTTCAAATAATTTAAGAAACGTATATATTTATGGGGTTTATTCTTCGAGTGCTTTTCTCGCTGATTATTGCTGCATCACTTTAGTCACGCCAGAGGGAGCCTACGTACAAAAATCCCAGAGGCTGGTAATAGTAAATTTCATTCGAGTTTCCCTTCATTTGAATTCGTTTGATTTCTCTCCATGATTTCTTGCGTGTTTCCTACCTTCCTCGCTACATATTCTTAGCTTTGCTTTGCTCAGGGCATGCGCAGAATCGTTCCTCTTCTAATAACCGCGAAGCAAGAATATGTAGAAACGAAACTCGAACCATAGTTAAAGCCTAGTGCGCGTGCGCGTGTCCTGCTACGTCAGCCAATGGTGGGTGTCGACCACCTGCCGAATCTAACCTCTAACCAATCAGAGACTCACGTGCGCGACATCAAAGGAGCCGTCGAGAATTTTGCTCATCTGTTCTATTCATCCATTTCCTGTCACAACGATCGAATAATCGTTGACGAATTTACGCAGCGGCCCTGGATCGATCGCTGGGGAATCGCTCTAACCTATATCGAGCGATCTTTATATTTATTTACAAGATGGTTCGGGCTCCGCGGTGTCGTGACACACTTTTTCATCCGCTCGATAAAGTTTCGGAGTGAGCCAGAAATCTTGATAAGTGATAAACCAGTTCCTGAAAGATTCACATCCGCATTTACCTTGACCCTTGCATAGAAAGTGACCGCAGCCACACTTTTCGTGGAGGATGTAACCGCGACGATGCTGCGACATATCCAGTGCCAAAAATTACTCCAGATAAACGTTTTTAATTATTTATCATTCGTAGCGTGAATACTATTGATGTGGATGTAAAACTTTCGGTATGTACTCTCCGAATTTGTAAGTAACGTGTATTTTATTCAGTTTATTAATGTTAGTAATTTAATTGTCGATGAGGTGGCAGTCATAGCCTGATTATCACATTACTGTACGAATATTCACCCCGAAACTTCATTTTTGAATCTTGAGTCAGAAAAGCAAGGAAATTGTTATGTTAGTCTTAACAAAAGTTAATAGTTCCACAGGAAATAAAAGTATGGGAACATGTATTATCGTGTAAAATCAACAATAATTTGTTTCTTTCAGAAATCAATTTAAATTTTCCGAACTCGGTGAAGGAAGGTATTACACTGTAAATCTTGGTAAATGTGATCTTGCAACGATGATGGAACTGAGTCATAGTCTTACCCTCAATGAGGATGCATTGAATCAAATCCCAGAAGCAAAACGTCCAGTTTTTGTATTCGAGTGGCTCCGGTTTTTAGATAAAGTATTAGTTGCTGCTCAAAAGGTAACTTTTTTATGTAGTCTAATGTTTTTGGATGTTCACTTATCAATTCAATTTTGGATACCAGTTTAAGAGAATTTAAATATCATTGCAGAGTGACATTAAAGGATGTCAACAGAAACTTGTAGAACAATTAACTAGGCATATGCAAGGGGCACCTGGTCCTCCTACTCGCCGTCTGATAGCTCGTTGTTTAGCGACTTTGTTCAGTGTGGGTGATACATTCTTGCTTTTTGATACAGTAAACAAGTGCAATGACATTTTGAAGAATAAAGATGATTCTCCGAGTTTCTTACCTACAAAATTGTAAGCAGTAATTTATTCCCATTTTTAAACATGCCGTTAATTAACAGGTATTGGTTGTAATGATAATTCATTATGTATTTTTGTTCAGAGCGGCTATATGTTGTGTCGGTTGTATGTATGAGAAGCTAGGACGCATGATGGGAAGATCGTACGAAGAAACTGTGCAAATTCTCATTAAATCTCTAAGGTCGGCTGAATCGCAAACACGAATAGAAATAATGCATACCCTGGAAAAGGTAATTTTAAATTCAGACGTATTTACAAAGATTTATGTTATGTAATACTTGTTATTTGTTACTTCTTTCCAAAACATTGGGTTGTACTAGCAATGCATTTTCATCTGCCTACAGGTATGTGCAGGAATGGGATCAGCGATTACAAATGTGCACAAGGAGATATATAAGGTTTCCAGGCACTGTTTGACCGATAGAGTTATGGCTGTTAGATGTGCTGCTGCAAAAGTAAGTCTTGGTATTAGAAAAATCAGTAAAGAAATGCAACTACTGAAGCCTACATTTATTTTTTATTTAGTGTCTCCTGGAAATGTTAAATCATGCGCCTTTCTTATACACCACTGAAATTGAGAGCGTTGCAACACTTTGTTTTCGTGCATTTGAAGGATCTAATTACGAAGTACGATGCTCAGTGGCAAAACTTCTTGGCGCGTTGGTAGCGATGACTCAGATCCCAGCACCGAAAGGAAAGAATCCAACAGGTAAGTTTTCTGAAATTAATACTGTTTTAAAAAATAAAATACAGATTTTATCACGCGTAAAATAATTATTTACTTTTCAGTTACACAAAATAAAATATTTAAACAAATATCACTGGACGAAGTATTAAACATATTAATGTCTGGCTTCTTACGTGGTGGTGTTGGGTTTCTGAAAGGGACTGGTGAAATGATAAAAGGTAGTTCTGGAGTCAACAGAGAAGTCAGAGTTGGAGTTACTCATGTATGTACATTTTACAAAAAACGTGCTCTTTGCTACATTATTTACAATTTTATATACAAATTACTCTTATTATTTCTAGGCCTATGTTGTGTTTGTCCAAATTTTGGGTGGAACCTGGCTAGAACGTAACATTGGAACATTAGTGGCACACGTACTAGACCTCGTTGCTAATCCAAAAGCTGCTAGTTCACATGTCGATGCAGTTTATTCTAGGAAATGTATTAACTTTATTCTGCGTGGTACCATCGGAAAGCTTTTAGGCGAAGGGGCTCAAGCAGCCGCTTGCAAAGAAATAGCTCATGTTATTCTGAAACAGATGAATTCTATAGGTAAGATATAATATGGCATATTTTAAATATTCATTAAGGGTTGAATTATAAAATAACTAATTTCATCGTAACTACCAATTACATTAACATATAGTATAGATTCAAGGCAATTTTATTATTTTACAGATTTTAGTCCTGAGAATGCTAAAGACTGCAACCAGGAAACATTGTTCAGTCAACATTTGCTTGTCTGTGCGTTGCAAGAGATGGGAAATTTAATCTTGGGTTTAGGTACAACAGCATGTAACATTCTATGTGATCCATCATTAAGTAAGTGCTGTCGTATTATTTGCATTACTGCATAAAAAATGCATTATGAATATTTGTTATTCAGTTACAAGCGTAAGAATTCAATAACTGGAAATATCTATTATTTTAATACATTTTCCAGGTCTAGTTGAAACGACTATGGCAGTTTTAGTACATCCCTGTCAAGCTGCCAGGCTTGCAGCAGCTTGGTGTCTACGATGCATTTGTGTAGCAGTTCCAAGTCAAATTACTCCATTGATTGATAGATGTGTCGAAGGTATTGAAAATATGCGGAGCTCACCAGAGGCGATCGCAGGATATAGCAGCGCACTCGCAGCAGTTTTAGGAAGTGTTCGATTATCTCCTCTCGGAGTTCCTCACATGAAAGGAAAAGTATGATAAAACACTGATTCTGTATTCCCAAACAGTTGCATCAAAAGACATGTCGCATTAAATATCAAATTAAGCAATATAATAATTTTATTAACACTTTTGAAATTTATTCTTTATAGATCATTTTTAACACAGCCGAAGAGTTGCTAAGAAGTGCAAGTCAAAACAGTCGATTATCGTTAAACAGAACCCACGCTGGTTGGCTTCTTATTGGAGCTATAATGACTCTGGGTAAAGACTTCCATTAATTTAACACCATAATCATTGGTCCAAAATTATGTATTTAAGTTGATCTAACTTTCTTGTCGATTGGTTGGTACGATGGGCATAAATTACTCCACAGTCGGATGGTGTTAACTAAACTTTGTTTGATTCGATCAATCTTTCTTTCTTCCGAAACCATTGATTTTGAAGTAGTCTATTATTTCTTGCCCACATAGGTACAGCAGTAGTTAAAGGCTTGTTGCCTAGAATGCTTTTATTATGGAGAAACTCGTTTCCACGCTCGAATAAAGAACTCGAAAGTGAAAAAGCCCGTGGCGATGCATTTACTTGGCAAGTGACTTTAGAGGGCCGCGCCGGAGCACTGTCGGCGATGCACAGCTTTTTGTTGCATTGTCCAGAGCTTCTCAACGATGACATTACACGGCGACTTCTTACGCCCATTGAATCAGCCTTGGCAATGCTTACGAAGTATGCTGAACTACTTCTTCTGTTTTCGTCTATAAGAATTAAACGCTTGCATGATAATAACTCTTGCACATTGGACACTTTTAGAAAATTTAATAATCATTGTTTTCAGTTTGTCGACCGTCTTAAAAAATTATGGGCAACAATTGAAAGCTCCCACGGCGATGGTACGGCTACGGTTATACGAAACGTTGTTGTTGTTGCCACCGCAAACATTTGAAGGTAATTTTTTGTAATAAAATTACAATTAATACGTCATTACGTATCTATATATTTCAGGTTCGTACACTCACCTGCTGAGAATGTTGGTGTCGGAGTTTACTTTAACGGAGAATCCAGGAAATACGACAACTTCCTTACTGCGTGTTGTCTGTCATGCAAATGACTCCGTCATACTTGGCACTTGGCTGCAAGAAACGGATCATCGTACGATCGAAGATCAAGTTAGTATTTCAAACCCTTTTGTGTGTTTTTTTAAACATAAGCTGCACTATTCCTTTGTCAGATACCTGTCACAATTCGTGAAGTTTTGTCATTTAATAACTAATACATTGTGTCTGAGTGACGGCGAAAGCAGACGTTCTGTAAATAGGACCTCTTCGTTTTGCTTATTAAGTGTGTCATTTTATATATTAAATAACGTAGCTAAAATCCAGAGATTTCTTCCGTACGAAATATCCTCCCTACTAAACCTGAATAAAACAAATATCGCAATCATATGTTCATGACCATAGAAAATTGTGACGTGAAAACAACTTCATTTCGTACATGTATATATATATTTTTTTTTTTTCGTATGTTCTTCTCCCGTCTCTGGAATGTTTAACTTTGTTTTAATTGTTCTGATTTGAGGAAAGAAACGTGTCAGTGTTTTTTCCCCTTTACCGTCTTTGATGATGACACGAGCATGTCAATGTTGGTGACGGTTTCCCTCTTTCATTAACACCTGTCACTATCATTCATGTCTAGATGGAACCAAACCGAAGGGCAGATTTGGAACATGTAAGTAATATGTTCTGTAAAATTTGTAACTAAATAATTGCGAGAATAACACCTCGATGGGCATTTGAGCTGTCTTTCTGTGCTATGTGTAACTCATGCTTCCATTACGATGTAATTTGTTGTATTTCATCTTCCAAAATCATTCGACTACCTGCAACGTACCTTATTCTATTATAATCGTTACAATCAAATTGCTACACTGTAATTCCCTTCACCTGAGTTTACTCTTTCTGCTTTTATTCTTGTATCAATGATCCGCAAATTAATTTTAACAAATTTTGTTAACACTCATTCTCTATTCAGTTACAGCCCAACAGTGCTGCAGGATCTGGAGCGTTGGAACATAACTCCTGCTGCTTGTATCGTCCAGTACCTCCTGTACGTAAAAACGCTTAATTACATATTTAATTACTCTAGTTTTCATACATCTTTTTACCTGTTCACTTAAATAGCGATTATTCGTTACAGAATGAAATGATTCCTGGTCCTCTGCCATTAGGCGTCGCTGTCATCGACTTGTCGGTGTCTCTGTTCGGGCAAATATTCCCTCGGGTTGCAAACAAGCACAGATTGCAGATGTTGGACCACTTCAGCGAGTGTATAAAACACGCGAAGTCTGGTCGACAGGAAGCAATACAGATGAACGTATTCACAGCAGTGTTGAGTGGTCTGAAAGGTCTCAACGAAGCGAAAACCAGTTTCGGACAGGAGGACGTTAAGAAATCTGCAACTAATCTGATTGTTGTAAGTTAATCTGGCTATCGAACACATTATACTCGTGCGATTAAATTCTATAATTAACGTGAAACGTATTATAATTTTCAGAGTACATTAGTGAGCAGTAATTCCATTCTACGATGGGCAGCAGGGGAAGCAGTTGGTCGAATGGCTCAAGTTATCTCGGATGCGAAATTCACGGCGGAATTGGCGCAAACCAGCTTCGATAGACTGAAATCTGCTCGAGATGTTGCTAGCAGAACGGGTCATTCTTTGGCTTTAGGCTGTCTACATAAATATGTCGGCAGCATGGGCTCGAGTCAGCATTTAAATACCAGCGTAAGCATTTTGCTTGCCCTTGCTCAAGATAATACATCTCCCGTTGTGCAGGTACGTCATCCACGATTTCCTTGATTCTCCGTGATATCTTCACAGATTCAGTTCATCTCAATTTATGCAACACTTAATGGTTTCAGGTGTGGGCTTTGCACGCACTTGCTCTAATTGCTGACTCAGGAGGCCCCATGTTCCGGGGTTACGTAGAACCAACACTCTCGTTGGCGTTGACGCTCCTATTAAATGTGCCCCATTCTTACATCGATGTCCATCAATGTATCGGCAAAGTGTTATCGGCGCTCATCACCACGATTGGACCTGAGTTGCAAGGTAAAATATATTGCACGTAAATAATCAAACCTATTGTATATATTAAGGAGATGTGAAAGTGGCCGGACCTTCCTTAGAGCCTCCACATTCACGTGGTAAAATTTCAAACGACTCGGTACACCCATTTGGGAGAAAAGTTTCATGAACGAGATCCCTCAGACTCGCTTCCGTAGGACCTTAAGGAAATGAATTTCATTAATAAAAGGGAAAGTGGAAAGTTACACCCATCGATTCACTTTTACAGGGAATACCTCGTCGATCTGCATGGCACGATCCTCATTTTTGTGTGCCTGTGCCATAATGCAAGATCATCAAGATCCTCTCGTGCAGGCTGAAGCGACAGGATGTCTTCAGCAGCTGCATTTGTTCGCTCCTAGACACGTCAACCTTTCGTCTCTGGTCCCAACGTTATGCGTAAGGCTGTTCGACAGTGAAGAAAACATGCCAAACAAGAACCACCAATGTTTAAAACGCATTATTTATTTATAGCGAACCTTGTCCAGCAATCATCTACTTTTGCGGAAAGCAGCGATATCGTGTCTTCGGCAGCTCGCTCAACGCGAAGCTAAAGAAGTCTGTGAGCACGCGATGACGTTGGTCAACGAAAGCAGAGGAACTAACGTGGTGGAGGGATTGGTGATAACGGAAACCGGGCTTCCAGGAGTACTTTTTAGCATGCTCGACACGGAAACGGATTCCAAGCTGATCAGGGACATCCACGACACCCTGACGAGCATGTTGCAGATCTTGGCTGCAGACAATCTGTCTCAGTGGCTGTCCCTGTGCAAAGACGTTCTCACTGTGGCTTCCGGTAAGGCTGCTTGAATAAAGAAACGGGATAATTACCAAGTTCCTCAAGAATTAAAGCCATCGATTTGTCATTTTTATTGGTGCAAATTTCATTTCTTTGCAGAATCTAGCACTATCGAAGAAGGCACCAACGCGACAGTTGAGGACCCTGCCGCTGATAATGAAAACACCGATGCGGAAGGAGACGACGACCAGGCAGAGTTTCATGCCGACGAGTCTATGAGACAACGACCGGCGGTCTCTCCACGTTGGCCAACGAGGGTTTTCGCTGCTCAATGCGTTCGACGTATCGTGTCCGCTTGCGTTAACAATAAGCAGGCTCATTTCGACCTCTTGTTGGCCAAGGAGATGCAGTCTGCGAAAGGCAGAGGTACTACAGATCCAGTTGTTTAATCTTCATGCTTTGTTCGTATCTATTCAGACCTTTTCATTATGTTTTTAATTATCTAAATATTTATTACAAATTATATTAGATATTGTAAGAACTAATTTGCAATGGTAGCTTCACAGTTTATTACCGTGGGTCCATTTGAACCCGATGCCAATAAACCCTGTAAATGTTGAGGAAGATATAAAGGTGTTAACTAACTTATATCAGTTAGTTAATTGTTTTAGTAGACGATAGTTCAACATGGTATTTGATATAAGTTATATGGAGTCTGTGCGTGTTTTTGTTTTTAAGGAGACTTCTTAGTCTTACACTTGTCAGACCTGGTCCGCATGGCATTCATGGCAGCGACTAGTGACTGCGACCCTCTGCGGTTGGAAGGTCTCAAGACTCTGCAAGAAGTTATCGACAAGTTCGCCAAAGTACCGGAGCCTGAGTTCCCTGGGCATTTGCTTCTTGAACAGTTCCAAGCTCAGGTAACTTTAATCCTTGGTATTATTCGGTTTTGAGGATGCCGTGGACTTATCAGAATATTTTACCAGGTCGGAGCTGCTTTGCGACCAGCGTTTTCAGCAGAAACGGCGTCGCACGTTACTGCGGCTGCTTGTGAAGCTTGCAGTGCTTGGATCGGAAGTGGCGTTGCCAGAGATCTGAATGACTTGCGTCGAGTCCATCAGCTACTCGTCTCGTCCTTGGAGAAGTTAAGGGAAGGACATACTCGTCCGCAGCTCTACAACGAGAGCTTGTCCACTCTCGAGAGACTGGCCATTCTGAAAGCGTGGGCAGAGGTGAGCTTTAAAAGCACCATGGCAACCAGAGATGAATTTTACAGCTACCGATTCCGGCTACCTTACGTGTTATGTGATTCAAAAATAATTTTGTCGCAACACTAGGTCTACGTGGTCGCGATGATCAACGACGGCTCTGTACCCAGTGCCAAGGAGACGGCTCTTCGGAACGTAAATCAAACCGACGACGACAGTGAAGATTTTGGAGAGTTTGAATATCAGAACGAGAGTCTTTTGAGTTTGGTACAACCGGAACTTTTGAGCCTGAGTCAATATTGGCTGGCTGCTTTGCGAGATCATGCCTTACTCTCATTGCCACCGGGTAAATACTTTACACGATTTTTATAAATAATAATCCAATATTCTCATGTGTCATGTTATAACGATTGGAACAATTTCCATAGAATTCTCCAGTCAACTACCACACGATGGTGGAGCTTTCTACACGACCGACACCATGGAATCTGCTCGTCCCTATTATTTGGAGTCATGGGCTCCGATTCTTTATGCCGCTACGTTGTGGCTCAACGCAAGGGGTTTCGAAATCGATGAGTCCGCTAATGTCGCGAAGAATTCAACGGGTCCCTACAACAACAACAACAATACTCCTCCTACAAAGACTGATACCAATATCGAGCGGTTTCATCTTCTTTTTGGTAATTCTTTCATTGCGATTTTTAAACGTGGTGAACGGCGATTAGAATCGGCATGATTTATTTTATATTTTATGATATATCTTCTCAACAGGCATTTGTATGGAGGCATTGTGCAGTTCACGTTCTTCGGAAACTAGTCAAAATATAGAAATATGCCTCAGTGCTCTCTACACTCTCCTTGATTCAGCTTGGGCTCGGAAGGTTTTGCTAACTGATCGTTCACTTCCCATAGAGCTGTGCAACGTTCTACATAGGTAATTGGTTTAATTATCTATGAAATTTCTTCTTGACTATTATTGCTTTACAATTAAACATTCTACAGAGAACTGTGGAGCAACCATTACAAGAATTTATTTTTTAGATTACTCTTAACACGGGAAAGCTATGCCATCCAAATCATGGTCATGGAAGTTCTCAAGCAAGTGGTCAAGGCGACCCAGGAAGATTTAGCTGAAAGGAAGAAAATCAAATTAAAAGGTTGTTACCAGCTTTAAGATTGTTGAGATAATCATGATCGATAAGGAGTACTACGTAGCACTTTTGTATCTTTTCTGAACAGAACTGGCTCCATCGAACCAAGAAGTTGACCAGGTCCATGAACTCGACTTGCTAGGAGAAGGAGAGGACTCCGGAGAACTTCCGCCAGGAAAGTCATTAGTCTTTGCCATTTTGGAAGTATGTTTATGCCTCCTGGTTCGACAGATTCCTGCATTAAATCCCAATCCAGGAGGAATGACTGCTATTCTGTCGCAACGCAAATATGCACCGTCCGAAGAAAGTGGAAGATTGATAGCTTCGGCTCTTGGGGTAATGGAGACTCTTCCAAAGCTCTGCTCTCCTCAAGGTAATTGTCCCAAAGCCTAAACCTATGCCTTTGTATGCTACTTTTTATTTAATTTATTTACTTCTAACATTTATTAATATCTTAACAGGTGCAGTGGCAATCCTGCCGACTTTGTTGTACCTGACTACAGGTGTAATCAGGGAAACCGCGGTTCGCGTTGATAATGAAACTGGGAAAACCGGACCCGAAACTCCGGTTCATGCGGCATTGCATTGCCTTAAAGAGTTAACTGCAAATGACTATGCGAAAGATTATAGAAGCAAAGAACAATGGACCGTCCTTCTACAGAGCGCTCTCGCCAAAATCATTGATCTAGCGAAGACTGGTAAAAACTAGAATTTAGAAATTATATTCTGTGTACTCCCACGCGTAGCAATGTCCTACATATCTTATACTTCTTTAGGAAGCAATGAAACAAAAATGGACGAAGTGGCCATGATGTTGGGCATTGCTGTATTCGTTCTCCATGCTAATCCTGAAGTAGTAAGTGCACCGAACCTGCAGTTTCCATGTATCAACCACTTCCGACAGTCAATCCAATCCGACAGCATAATGGTACGTAATTCTAAACGATCTTACAGAAACTTAATGAGACAAACTTACAAAAATATATCTATCGTTTTCAGGTAAAATTAAAGTGCGTCCAAACCCTGAAAACAATTTTCATGCATCGAGAACGTACCATCAGCACTCCTTACATTCATGCACTCGCTCCACGATTGGTTGAGTATCTTTACAGTGACAAAAGTAAACAAGTAAACAATGAGACGGAACTTACCGTTACTTTGGAATGTATCAGTGCCGTCGAGGGTCTCATATCATTGGCTGAACCTGCTACCCGTAAGATTTTTCTATCGTTACTTTTTTTTATTAATGTTACCTATGACAATTGGTCAATAATAATGTGTTACATGCTATTCAAGGAGACCTTATGCAAGGTATGTCATACATGCCAGCAATTTAAAACCACTGCTTAATTTTAACCGATGCTTTTGATTTTATTTAATCCTTCCTATATAAACCAGACTTCAACGATTTGAACAAGTGGTTAATACTTCTTTTTCTCTCTACGTTCACTAGGTATTCAAATGCTGACCCTTCTTGTGCCGATATTAATTAACTACTTATTGGAAGATGATAAATTACAGTATAGTTCCAAATATCAGATCAGTCTTCATCAACAAAGCTTCCAATGGCTCAACAAAATTGGCCCAAAATATCCTCAGGTATTTAACAAAACCTGCCGAAAGGAATTTCCTTTAATATTTGATGTTCGAAGCATTTTATGTCATTTTATTCGACGATATTTTTTAGGAATTCAAAAGTTTAATGTCGCAGTCAACCGAATTAAAAACTAAATTAGAGAATGCAGTGAGATCAAGTCATCAACAGGCTCAGCGGAATACAAGAGCTGCAGAGCCATTAAAAACGCAAATCAAAGTACCAGCTCCGCCATCGATTAAGTTGAAAACCGACTTCTCGAATTTCAACTGAGCCGAAGGAATAATCCTAGAAACGTATTTCGTAATATCACTCGTGGTAGAACGATATAATAAAATCTAGGCTGTTAATTTACCCCCCACTACTTACATGTACGTAATTTGAAACCTAGACTATTTATTCTCCTTTTATGTGTAAATATACTTTGAATAGCAAAAGTCAGGATAAATTATTGGCGCCATTGTTAAATTCGTCAGGAAGTGAATAGAAATAAATATGATTTATTAGTGGCAAGGTGTCTTGCCAGACCAATAAACCGACACGTACAGGTTTAATTCATTGTAATGTAGATTATTAAATAGCGAGACGGATCTGATACACTCGAATCGGTTCGAACTTCTAATTTCGAATTAAGACGTCCATAGAAAGCGGTTTATTAAATCAATTTTTAAGAGTATTTTTAACGGACGCCAAAAATTGCAAAGCAAGCATCAAATATTTTATGCATCGACTTATATCGACATTTAGGCAGAACTGTGTTGTAGGAATTGTAGATAAAAATTTATTCATTCAAACTGTAATAGGATGTGACAGAGTAGTATTTACATTAAATATTATTTTGTTGATCAATGCGTTAGTTACAGTGAATGTCTGTAAATGTGTGAAAAACGCACAATCTATTAGGAGGGTATGATCTTTTTTTTTTTAATTACATTCCGCACTTGTTTAATGCAACATGTGTTACAGATGCAGATATGTTAAAAAGTATATTGAGAGATCGTAATACTCCTCAGAAATATGCTCGGCTTACTCTAATGCTTGGGTTTATTATTTTCTTCTTTGATACAATTTCTTGCGTGTATACGTTTAC
The DNA here is from genome assembly GCF_000612105.2 of Orussus abietinus. Lineage (NCBI taxonomy): Eukaryota > Metazoa > Arthropoda > Insecta > Hymenoptera > Orussidae > Orussus > Orussus abietinus. Next base: position 220,023 of record NW_019394271.1, on the reverse strand, counting down.
TACAATATATCATGTATTCGGCACAAAACAGGATAAATATTCGATAAGACTGTTAGTATTAGACAAATGATTATATAGTTATATCACAAAGTTATGATATTTTTTTATAATATCGTTTAAAGTCACCGTAATTAGGCAGATTGCTAGCCAGGCAAAAGCCCTATTTTAAATTCTATCAACTTAACGTTTAATTCATTAGCAATAGCATAAGGTCGCTGTGTACAAGGTGAAGAATTATGTCTTACAAATTGTTTGCCGTGTATAATAAATTTAAATAGTCATTCAATTCGACGTCGGTTTTTGCGGCAAACGCCGGGGGTCAATTTCCCAACTTGATATCTTTGGAGGCAGTCCAAATAGAGAATGATTCATAGGAGTGAAATTACCTTCGATATTGAATCAAATTTTCGCGGGCATAATCAAATACCCCCTGCGCATGCGTATACTTCACGTCGTTATAAAAGTATTTTCACATTAAACACATCCAAAATTCAAATTGTCAGAAATCATTCAAAGACACTTAGAAATGAGGCCGAAAATCTCTGAGGTCATTTTTTTCAATTGTGATTAGAAAATCGTGTTAAAGTCAATAGTAAAGGTACCTTTTCACTTGTTGCATCGTTGCAAAATTTCATTCAGCAAAACGTTCCGATTGGTTAAAAAGACACGGATTCATCATAGTGGATGATACGGAAAGAATTGCGAGCCACTCAGGGCGTTTTGCTGCATCCAATTGAACAGCAATGCAGCAAATGAAAAGATAGCTTAATGCTACTGTGAACGGATAACTTTGATAATATAATTTAAATTTCGCGCGGAGGTTTTCCTGTCGTGTAGTCACGTGGCGCCATCTTGACGGCGCCGGTGGACCCTCTGGCGGCTATAACCTTGTACTATTCAGTAAGCGATTGGCAACGGGTCGAGCGAGTCAAGTGATTAAAAAAATGGCATCCGCGACGACGTCGCACAATGAGGTATCGCAGCAATTTTCCGTCAACAAACTCATCCGCGTCGGCTACTACGAGCTGGAGAAGACCATCGGCAAGGGAAATTTCGCCGTTGTCAAAATGGCCACCCATGTCGTGACAAAATCCAAGGTACGGCCGCGCTTCGTCCGAGAACCTCGCAGCCCTGCGAAGCCGTCATTTTGTCGTTATATCTGCGAATAATATCGCAAGGCCGGGATTTTTCGCAGATTTCTCTCGACCGCGGGTCTGCCGTTCGCGAGAGCGAGCTGTCATACTCCCGGTCGAGGGTCTACGTCCTTCGGACCTTCGCGAGCGAGTCGCTTTTTAACTTCCGAGGACCTCCGCCACTACACGAATTCAGACACGTTGTTTACCAATTTTCTTTATAAATTGGCCACTTCCGCCTCGCGGGATCGCCCTATCAGGCGAGATCTCGCGGGACGTTTTCGCCGGGCTCCTAGGAATTCCACTAACGTTGCACCCTTTTTTTCTCCCGTTGACAGAATTACCAGAATTGCCAGGGACGTTCGTTCTCTTGTACGTGGGAGTAATTGTTTACCAATTTTCTTTTCAAGTGGACGATGCTTGTCTCAAGTACTCACCTGTTCCAACGCTGCTTCTGAAGGAGCTATTCGCTTTGCGAGAGACTTACGGATACCGATCGTCCTACGATCGAAAACAACTCTTGTGGATATGCTGTGTCTCATTTATGGCATTAATTGCTCGTTGATTCTCTTTTTATCGCAACACTTAACATAAATTAGAGAAAGACTAGTGCTCTCCTTTTTGTTAGAAATATATTGATGAAAAAGGGCTCGCTGGAAAACATCAACCGTAAAAATTTCTATTTTTTCCTCGGGTTTTGGAGAGTATGGGAAATGTATTTGTTTAGTTTTTCGACGTTAAGCTGTCCACTTTTTCCTGGGGAAAGAGGAAGGGAATGTAATTTTCATTTTCCATGGGGAGGTTCGTACACAAATTCGTACTTTTCCCTGGGATTCCTTTGGTGGAGCATAACGCTAGTGGGTACTTTTTGTGCGAAAGAGAAAGTCGGGGCAATTTTGTTCTTCGTGACGCGCGGCGAGATATAATTTTGTGAATAAGTAAAATAAAATCGCGTATGAGAGTAGAGCAAGGAAGAATTAGCATTCGGAATTGCACCGAAAGAAGAGGGATTTCCCTCAGGTTTTTTTCTTGCTTCGTAAATTACACGAATTTCTTTCATGACTTTCATGATCCCCGAGAAGTTAAGCATTGAATTATCGTGCGAGCGAGCTCGTGCATACCGAACGAGAGTTACCTGGAAATCTGAATTAATCGCCGATAAAGAAAGAGAGAAAAATAAGTAAATAACTAGAATCGACGAGCAATCGCGATGTTCAAAACTGCCCAGAAAATAGTGCCCCATGCTTCAGTACTTAATACAGAAGAAACTCGAATTTCAGTAATCGGCGTTTTCAGAAAGATCTCTCTCAAAAAATCGAGATTAAAGTCTCTTTAGAAAAATTCCGAGGGATGTTTAGTTTCCAAGATAATCGACATTTAAGTCGACCAATGGGAGCGCTTGACTGCGCGGACTTTCCCTTGGAGCCGGCTCGCGATTGGTCGATTTTTATCGCGCGATATCTCGGAAATGGGAAGCCTTGGCAAAATTTGGCAAAGAGAACTTTTGATTGAGTTTTTTATCGTGATTGTGTTGGTCATAAAAAATCCAACGATTTCGTGCAGTTAACCTGTTTTTTTAGTCTCTGCCTCCGTAGTCGTGCTTTTTTTTCACCTCTACATAAATAACGCTTAATCAAACGTCGACGCATTTCCTCGTGCACCGCAAGCAGTTGCGTTTGTTTAATTGAGATAAGTGTCAGTTAAATTTCCGAGGAACCCTCGCGTCCAGAAGCCTGAGTCCTCCAAAGCCGAGAGCGCGATGGTGATTACTGACAATTAGCGCGAATTAATGGGTTTTGCCGAAGCCTGCCACGTTAGAAAGTTCCCAGATGGTCGATCTAGTACTCTGACAAAAGACCACAAGATTACTCTCCTCTTGTTTAAATTACATTCCTCTTTTAATATGTCTTACTTCATATACAAATAACCTATAACATATAAAGCTCATAATTATAAACATGGGTTAAGTCATCTCTCTCATATTTTTCTTAACTTGCATTGTAATTTAAATGTATGCAACACAAAATTTGGGATGAATTCATTTTTATCTTTTAGATATCTTATTTCGTCTATTTTCAAAAGGATAAATATTCTTTTAATTATTCTCTTTGGCTTCGCTGCTTCGATATCTTGTAAACATATTTTAATTGTTTATAGATTATGCAGTATATCGGATGGCATTCTAGTACTTTAGTATTTTGCATCTATATCTTAATTGTTTGAATGTATTATGGGCATTGGACATTCAATGGTGTTTCTGGAGAGGTTCGAGCACTGCATCCTGACCAGTTGCTGTCATTTAGCATGTCTCCGTCACATGATCTTGCTAATTGTGTGTGCTGGCAAATACTTTGTGGGTTTGCCTTCTGCGAACATGCACCGAGCACTTTCGAGAGGCATGAACACATGTTCCAAGCCAAAATAAACCAAGACTCCTTGATTCAAGGAATTAGTACATGCAGTTTTTACGAATCCCCACCATTTTCCTAAATAAATTATTCATAGGCTTGCACAGCCTCAGATTCTTCTGTTTGGGATTTATTAACAATAAGCTAATGTCTACAAGGAAACTTCCTCCTGTCGACAGGTCTTCAACGATGGTTTCTTCCTTCCCTGAAAGCAAAACTCGTGTTAATGACACGCTTTTCTTGTTTCAGGTGGCTATTAAAATAATAGATAAAACAAAACTAAACGAGGAGAACCTAGCAAAGATCTTCCGAGAGGTGCACATAATGAAGAGGCTGCGACACCCACACATAATTAGACTGTACCAAGTGATGGAAACGGAGAAGATGATATACTTGGTAACAGAATATGCACCTGGAGGAGAGATATTTGACTACCTTGTCCGAAATGGCAGAATGGCAGAGCCCGAGGCGAGAAGAGTGTTTCGACAAATTGTTCGGGCTGTGCGTTATCTCCACCAGCAACGAGTGGTTCATCGAGATCTTAAGGTTAACAGCGAGTTCCGTCCCGTCAACCTTCCAATTCATGTGCTATTCGGTTTCTCACCCCATTGTCATACAAATCTCTGTTCACGCAGGCTGAAAATCTGCTGCTCGATGCAGACAATAATATAAAACTCGCTGACTTTGGATTTAGCAATGAGTACACACCAGGCGTTCCATTGAGCACTTGGTGTGGTTCACCTCCTTATGCTGCTCCGGAGATTTTTGAAGGGAAACATTACGATGGGCCCAGAGCTGACGTATGGGTATGTACTGTGAAACTCAAATTATTTTACCCGGTGGCTTAAGTGATAGTGCTAATTACGTCACCGTTTAATGACATGGCTTAACAATGCGTGACAACATTGCTTTTACAGAGCCTCGGTGTAGTCTTGTATGTATTAGTTTGTGGCGCTCTACCATTCGATGGTCCTACGATGCAGTCGTTACGTTCTGTGGTGATCTCAGGAAAATTTAGGATACCTTTTTTCATGTCCGCAGGTGAGTTTTTACCCTTTTGAGTAATTATTTCTTCATCGTTGCAGGATCAATGACATGTCTCTTTTTGCAGAATGCGAAAAGCTCATTAGACACATGTTGGTGGTAGAGCCTGAACGTCGTCTAAGTATATCACAGATTTTTGCGCATCCTTGGATGGGTGGCGATGGAGTGGTGGAGCCAGAGCCAGGAGGGTACGTACTTGTAACCTACTGTAACCTGAACTGTAACCGCAATAATGAGTGGAATGGCGAAACCATGGTAATTAATAAAAATAATATGTTCACCTGTGCTTTGAACTCACTGAAACTCGGTCGTGAATGTTTTAATGCAACGCGTCGAATCGACGTCCAGGTCCAGTTCTGAGCCATCCCCACAGTTGAATCAGCTCGTGATAGAGAATATGCTGAGGTTACCAGGACTCAGTGCCGATACTCTCCTGCAAGCTGTGCAAGGGAATGCCTTCGACCACGTGTCGGCCATTTACAATTTACTGGCGGATCGGTTGGAGCCGACCATGTCTAACATGCCAACTATCCAGAGCATGCCTGGAGATTACGTGGCCGACGACACCCAACAGCTGGAAAAGGTAATGCGCGTTTCTTCTACTTTTTTGCCTTTCGAAGTGGCCTTCCTAATACCAAAGAATTTAAAGTTTCCATAGAAGCCCAGGTCATATGTTGGCGTTTGATGCTCTGAAAGTTGGCTAACTAACTAAGAGTGGGGATAAAAAAGAGATCACACGAGTTAGCCAACGGTATCTCAAACATGAGAGGAAGAGAGACACGAATAGAAAAGCCAGTACTGTGTGTAAGATAAAAGAAGAATGCAATCCGCTATATATCGCCATAAGATTAAAAAACACGGAGAGACGATTACAACGCTGCCATCTATTGGCTAACGTACTATTCGTCGAGCATCAAACGTCCGTATCCCTTCTGGGCTTCTATCGTGACTCGTGAATTTTTTCCTAATACGTTGCACCTCAATTGACAGTTTGGCGAGGCGGAGTCGGAAACGGAAGAACGAAGCGGTCTCCAGCTTCCGTCGGGAACGCCTTATCACGCGACGAGAAGACACACCGTTGGTCCTGGAGATACGGCCCATCAGCCGCCCACGCAATATCCCTACACCTGCACGTATTCGGCAGGCTACCCTCCGTTACAGCTACTTCCTATTTTACAGTGCAACATCGATCCCCAAGTACTGCCCCATACAAATCTCCCCTTGAATCTTCCTTTGGTCCAGCACCAGCCTCCGCAGAATTTCCAGATCAAGGATCAGCACCTACTCAAACCGCCTCCAGTCATGGGAGCTAGTAAGTCCCTTTGAAACCAATTATTTTTACAAAAAGTAATTTTACAATATGGACGCAGACTATACTTTTAGAATCCAAATGTTTTTTCTAACGAACACTCAGGCTAAACTATTTTTTTTTCCAGCCAGCAGTTTTGGAAGGAGAGCCTCTGACGGGGGTGCCAATCTTCACGTTTTTTACCAACAACAGCACAACAGCGGAACTGGTAGCGGCGATGATGGCGGGTGGAGTCAACCTGGAAGCAGGGAACATTTACAGCCTGTAAGATTGGCTACGTCGGACATGATTTGAGACTCTGCGAAACTACGACAGCCATATTGAATCATGACAAATTAAAAAAAAAAAAAAGAATCTAAATTTCATGGGTGTCGGAACCTTCCTTAGAGTCTCCATATTTACGTGGTAAAGTTTAAAACGATCCGGTACCCCAGTTCGGAGAAAAGTTTTATAAACGAGACCCCTTAGTCGCCATTTTCATGTCACCGTGAGCCGATGATCTTCCTTTCTCTTCGATTCTAATGAACTGATGCTTTTTACAGTTGCAAGCCGGTAGTCCGACCGTTGCACAGTGTTCTCAGTCCTTAAACGTTAGCAGCGGCGAGGGCAGTGGAAGTAGCAGTAGTGGGAACAGCACAGGAAGTGATAGAAGGAGACGAAGCGGTCTTACAGCAGTTATGCAGCGGCCAGGTAAGTAGAGCTGTATCTCTCGTCAATTAATGCACACCTGTTTGTACCTCCAACCGAGGTATTAGTCGTCTGATCGTGTGTTACCATCTCCGACATTCCATATCTCGTTCTTAAGCCTGAACGGAAGGAACTGCGTGTACGCTCAGTGGCAGTAGTCCCATTAGTGTCCGTAGATCCTATCACTCGAAGTCCACTGTAAAACTTATACAATTTTTTTTTTCTCTCTCTCTTCGTCCTTCCTCAGAATTTATTTCGCACTGTGCCTCATAATTTTTGTTACTTTGGTTTATCCCCCTCTGACACCCTTCGGTAAGCTAGAAATAATTTTCTAGGATAATTTTTTAAGCGTCCTCTTAGTACTTTGCTCTTGATCCGATTATGTCAAGGTGATGCGCAATGTTAGATCTTGAAGTGGTAGAAAAGAATTGAAAATTGATGTTTTCGCATCACTTTGAAGACATTTTTCTGTGTTTGTACATGATTTTACTTTGGTTTCCGTTTGATTTGGTTTTTGCATGGTTTTGTTGCACCCGCTGCACTGCCCTGCCCTGTTGGTTGGTAACAATGCATGTAGTTATAAATCCGGAACTGGTCATGGAAGTGGAGGCCAGGATGAATAGGGCCTATCTTCCGTCGAGATTACTGCCGTCTCACCTTAGAGGATCCACCCTGCCACATCACAGGAAAACCTCGCTCTACCCCTCCAGTGCTGGTAAAATTTCGACATCTGCCCCGTTGGTGCGGATAACGTTGAAAGTCGTTGCAACGGTTCTCTACCATGTAAATCTTCGCCGGTTTTCAAAATCTCAAGATAGTAGTGATACAATGATAAGGCGCTCTTAAGAAAACTTAGGATATTAAGAGAAAGCTGGATATCGAGTATAATTTAACGGGAGACTTTCACGTCAGTTAATAGAGAAACCATGAAGATTCCACTATATTAACTTGTCCCATAAGTTCGTCCCATTTTTTTTTTTATATTAAGGTATTACAAAAGTGCGATATATATACATAAAAAAATCTACATTTATATAGCTTTTCTCCAAACTGAGTGCATTGAATAATTTAAAATTTAAAACGTGATTATGCAGGTCCCGATGAAGGTCTCGAAACTCATAACATTTCATTTTTCGAAGAAAAATTGTTTATTTTTCCTTGACAATAACCAAAAAAGTATTTTTATCGATTATTGAAATTTCGTGAGTTTCAAGACCTTAACTAGAATCTCCATCATGTGTTAAAGTTTCAGATTATTCGGTGCACTCAGGGTGGAGAATTCTTTTATAAATATTTTGACGTTTCGATACATATAGAATGACCCTTTCGACATATGGGCGAAATTCATCAAAGCGTGCAGACAATATTGGACGAAACGCCTTGAAGTGTCTTTAGTAGTCAAAGGGTTAATGAGAATTTATTTTGAGAAGTAAGATTAAACAATATTAATCAATGATGTATCCCCCTTTGTTGTTACCAACTTTTTCCCAATGTTGCATTTTTACGACCCCTCGCTTGAAAAAAAGTGTGATCAAATGTATAGTATTCAAATGGCACGAACTTGTGGGTATATTGAATTTATATGTTAGGGGAGGGCGCCGAGTAGTCGCATTATTGCTGAATGTTTAACTTTTCGCAGCAGGCAGCAGAGACTCGTACAAGGAACCAAGTCCTCATGTTAGTACGGAACGATATTCGCCGGTTCGACGAGCATCGGAAGGCTCCGGTCCACCTGGACCTGGGATCCAGGCTCTTCAGCAGGAGTACCAGCAGCTTCAAAGATTAGCATCCCCCTCGCACAGTCCTGCCAGTATTCCCGGATCTCCTGTCCACGAAAGAGGCGTTGCCGCCATAACGCAAGGTACTCTTCGAGATCAGTGACCCGACGAGTCGAACGTTTTAAGGGGGTCTGAAAATGATATCCGGAGGGTACTGTTTGCGAAACTCGTGTTTTGAAGAAAGGACATAACACCGATGAGAATACCGCTTCTTTTTTTACAGGTTTAAGCGGGTTAACCACGGCACCCGTACAGGGTAGCATAGTACATGGTACCCCGGCACAGCCGCCAGCAACACCTCTAGATTTGAGTCCGCTGAGACATCATAGATCACCTGCAACGACGCCAGTTAGTTATTCACCTAGCAATAGTCCCGCGCTGGATATGATACAAGAGGAGCATCCCGTAGACGTACCAAGGGTAAGAGGTATTACCATGTTTTGCTGTCTCTACAAACGCACAATTTCTGTGAATCGCAGCACGCATCTCTTCTGTCTCTGCATCGCTTGGAACCAATAAAATAAATCCTTATGAAAACTCGGAAACTCCAAAAAAAAAAAATTGAGTGATTTTCGTTAAGGGGCCTCCCTAGTCGGCCTTTAAAATCACGTGCTGAAGTTTCACATGATTCGGTGCACCAAATTTGGAGAAAAGTTTTATAAATATTTTTACCTTTTGTATATTTAGAATAACCTTTTCATATCACCTTAGGCCTCTTCAGGATCTTTCGAGTTCCTCGCTCGAGTCGCATTCTTCCTAGCTTTGGAAACCTTCATTTTTTGTGACTAACAAGTCCCGGCTCTTCCAGGTACCGCCGCAGATCTCGGTGACCGATGTCCTTGGCGGCCAGGTGACGCTGATCGGGTGCTCGCCGTCGCCGTCACCCTCGCCGGACTCCCTGGAGGACATCCTGCCCCACTACAGCCCGCTGCCCAGTTTTATAATTTCGGAGCCGTGCGATCCCCTGCGGCCGAGCATAACTCGAGGTATCGGTAGGCCCCTCGGCGCGTCCATCCCGACGGAGGTGGAGGTGACGTTGTCGGACGAGTCGAGCAGGCTGAACTCCGAGGCGATCCTAGGCCGGGTGAAGCAGATCATCGACGCCAGGGCGCCGCCGAAGGGCTTCATCTTCTCCAGGGAGGAGGTCGAGGGCGGTGGTCTCAGCCTGGAGTACCCTGGAGGGGTCCAGATCGAGCTCAGGGTCTGCGAATCCGAAGAGAGAGAGGTCAAGGGCATCAAAATGCGGAGGATCAGCGGGGACCAATTGCAGTATAGTCAGCTGTGCCAGCAACTGATCTCGTGCATCACCGTTTGACGGCAGCCGGCGCGCAACAAGTACTACCTTTTTTTACACTGCAACACGTTGCATCGCGTTACATTCCTGGTGGCACCCGCACCGCACATCACAGTATTGCACGCAAACGAGAGACCCCGGGGGGCGCCATGCCTCCACCCTCTGGTGGCCGTCGACTCGTAATGCGCAAGACTGGGCCGATGATCCCTGATTGCCACGCCGGTTCTTCCCTTCCGATCGAGCCGTACATCTGTTACGATGTCGCGTCGATTTTATCTCTACGTGGTTTAGGTGGATCGGCAAGAGTGGTTCGGCAGGATCGCTTTGAGTTTCGTTGAGGATGTACCATGTTAGATTTTTTACCCGGTATGTGCGAATTCGAGCATGATCTGTGATGGATGATAGAGTATGCATAGACTGTGTACTTCTTACACAGATCGTGGTATCTTCTTACACGGATCATGAATTTTTAACCGTGTAACACATTCTGGTCGACTCTTTCTGTTTACTTGCGATTCAATCGAATCGGTGCTGGATAGTCATGTAAATTATGTACTTCGTACACGAATCGAGGTTTTTATTAAGTTTCGTCGATGTTGTACAATGTGCTGTTGGGGGATAGGGATTTCTTTGCGTTCACGGTGTAACGATGTGCAATACTTGCTGGAGACTCGGTACTCCATTGTGTACGCTCGTCGTCGATGTTTCGGTCGTCGGTACACGAGGCGAAATTTGTACATATATTTTTTTTGTAATAAAGCCAGAAGATGTACAGCTATGTAGCACCGATTTCTTTATTTGCGTTGACTCGCGGGTTTGGCGACAGCTCAGAGGCCTGCGATCGTTGTCGACTCTTTTTCCATCTAAAAGTGTAACGAGGACTCGGGCATTATACTTCCTCATTATATTAGGCTGATGCATAAGTAATGGCGGTTTTAACGCGTTACGTTGTGTGTAAAAAAAACGCCATTACTTATGCATCAACCCTATACTTCCTATGTCCCTATTTAAACGAAACCGAGATACTTTATATTCTGGTAGAATGGCGATCCTGCTGCACCGCTGATCTACCAAAATCACGTTCAAACGTCATTATGTATAAACGAATTAACGGAGCGAATTAACAGGGAATTTCCTAGCCCTAAGGCAGATTGCTATCATCCGTGATTAGTGTGACATTTCTTAACTTTGATTAGTTAATCTTGATTCAGTGTAACGCGCGTTGGTTAACGGGTGGTTAACTTTAATCGCGCGTCAAGTAATCCTTGGTTAAGGATTTTAACTCGAATGTTGGTGCAACCGATAGAAACGTTCGTAATGTCTCGTACTGGACTTACTGTCCATTAATCGAACAAAAGAGCGCTGACACTGCTGGCCCTGACTTCTCGATCGGCCAAAAGTACATTTCTCGCGAAAGTCTGTCAAGTCTTTGCATTTCCATATCATAGTTCCAAGAGCCGAGGCATTTGCGTGCCGATAAGCACGTTTTCCAAATTCCCGCAAACGAGTTTCAACACATAACTTATGGATTAACAGACTCGTTAACCAGTTAACGGCGTTTAACGTGTATACACGTCAGTAAACCGTAACTTGACAGTAAATTCCGCAGTTAACTGGTTAACACGTAAACCTTTGTCTTTTTCAAATACCTCATTTTGCATTACTCTCGAACTCTCGTTTCATCTTGTCGATTTTCATTGCCGGTAGAATCGATATTTAAAGGTCTCATTGCATAGGCGCGTTTAAAAAGAAAAGAAATTCTGCATGTTAGATCATTCCAAAAGTTCTGTCTTTTCCCTTCTTTCTTTTTTTGACATTCAGTACTTCTGAAGTTACTTCAAGCTTCACTTGCAAAAACTATGGAACTTTTGGAACGGCCCGATATGTTATCAAATTTATTTTAGACTTGGTGAATGTGCCCAAAACTTAGCTTTTACCACGTTTAACCAAAGACTCCGAGTTGCAAGTGCACCGTTTATAATTGTATAGTACACGCACAATTTCAGATGAATTCGTGCGCTCGTACTGCGCTGATATGACTTCAGATAATTTCCAAAGTTATGTCGCTTTGTTCGCAAACTTTCAAGTGATCAGAAAGCGACAGAGCTTTTCGAATTACCTGATATTTTATTCTTACAAGGAAAAGGGAAACATTACCACGAGGCGAGTGTCGCTATCGTATCATCGAGTTCGCGTTTTGTTTCGTGAAAATGATTATTATATGATTACACTTACAGATCGGTTTGCACGGATCAATCAACAATTTATAATTACTTGATTAGTCACCTTTAAGGTGACGATAAATTGTCGCGATTTGTGAGCTGCGCAGTTAAATCGAGTTCTATAAATCTATACCTCAATACAGATCAGTTTACACGAATGAATCGCTACGATTTATCGTTATGGCCGCCTTAATTATTTGTTTCTTTAATAGTCTTTCACGCGTTGCTTGAAACGGTGTAATACTCGAACTCTTTGCTGCAAGTTTGATCGGGCGCGAAACCTCGTTTCTCCTTTTTTTTTTCTTATCCCTAATTTTGTTAACTGCATTTAAACGTCGCTTAGAAAGGGACTGTGCGCTGCGAGGTAGCCGAAACATTATTTTGTAGCCCCTGGACTTAATGATATGCTGCGACTTTCCCGGAATTAAACGAGGAGTCCCTTTTTCGCGCATTTTCTGGGGAAAGATCCGCATCTCGTAGTTATAATAGAAAGTAGTTCGACTGGGCTTCGGTCGTGACATCGTGATATCCACCTTTGATTTTGTAGCTGCCAATTTGATCGATTCGATGTGTCGGGTGTTGTGTATCGCATGATCCGGTTTGGGGGGCGTTTTTGTACCTCGAATCTAGTGAAAATGTTGAAAGTAACCGCCTCCCACGATTCCATATTTTTTACTATAGTAAAAATGTGAGATACTTCGCGTGAAACTACTCACAGGAAGTGAGCATCTCCCGCGATTCTGTAATTTGTACTATGATAAAAATGTGAGATACTTCGCATGAGACTACTCGACCAGAAATTTCGTGTCGAATGACGAGATCTCGGGCCGAGGTTTTTCAGTCTAATGATTTCACATTTTCACTTGGAGGACAGAATCGGGTAAATAAACTCACGCGAGGTGACTGCGAGAAATGAGCACTTTCGCCAAAAATACAGAACTGACCCCTTGGTCTCGGGACAGCTGTGATTTTCTTTTCTGAAAAATGCGGAAAGTCAGTTGATGATCGGTATAATACTTTTTACAAAAAATAAATAATAAAAAATGGAGCGGGATTCCAGGAGCGATTTGTTGCAGCCCACGTTCGACAATTCAAGTCGATTTAAGGAAATCGTTCAATTGTTATATTCTTTTTTAACTACTTTACTCTTTCTTTTTTTTTATTGTAAAGCTCGCCCAAAAAAATTAGACACTTTTTGTTGGTCGACGCGCCCGTTTAACGAATTCATTGACGAATCCTAATGATGATTATTCTATCCGGAAAAGATTTAGCGTTGAACGCTATAGGTATTTGTTGTAACTCGCTGGAATATAGAAGTACTTTTCTACTTACCTCTACGTCGTTGTCCGTCGTAAGATTGCCAGGGCGTTATTAATTATTCGATTGGAAAGTCGGACGCAGATTCGCGATCCTTCGTCCTTTGCCGTGAAGAAATTTATTTCTGTATAATTCAGCAAAAAAAGGCCTTCGTTCGCAAGGGCTGCTTTTCAGCGTGAAACGTGGCTAAAAAAAATTCCTGAAATTACCACATCGTTAATTAGCAAAATGATTGATGGGGGGATAATTTAATATTAATCAGTCGTGAAAGCCAAACGATCGGCGAGATTTGTCTCCGATTTCTCATTATATTTCGGCGTTAAAAGCGATCAAGGATACAACCTCTTGGGATTATTGTAATTAATTATTGTCACCAAACCCGTGTAAATAGTAAGCCTAGTTATGTAAATATAATCCGTGATACTTAGGTAAAAAAACACACACATATACGACATGTCACGAGTACTCGGGGAGTACTCGAGTCGAGCTACCGATATTTCTATTGACAAAAAGGAAAAAACATTAATGATTAGTCTGTTCTCCCGTGCTTTAACTGCGGCCTCCTCGCCGGGGCGTGCATATTTTCCAGTTTAATAACGCGATACCAAATGTACAAGAAACTCTTATACTATATCTCTCCGTACGAGCGATTCTACTCTCTTTGTTAAAGAAACAAAAAAAAGAAGACTATGAACAGCCGTATATTGTAAATATTATATCCGAGTGCGTTCACCATCTAGAGAACAGAAAATGGAGAGAGAGTCAGGTATGGGCAGCAGCAATTGTTATAAATTATACATCCGCAATTAATTAATAATACTTGATCGTCGGTTACATTTCCAATTTGTAATTTACCCTCTGTAGAAAATTGCAAAAATTTCTTACCAGGTCTTATCCTTCGCTGTATGATAAATCTGGTTTGTAGTCAAGTTGACGATGAGGTATCGATGAAAGAAAAGTTGTCGGAGCACTGACTCTTCTTAAAGTGGTATGAAAATTCCTGATTAATTGGAAGTGTAGTGTTGGATCGCTCTTTTAACTTTATAAATAGTCTGCCCACATCTGAGGGAGAGACGAGAGGCGATATTTAGTCAGGAAGATGTTATCTGGTCCTTATGATTGTTAACCGAATTCGGCGTCGACTTTGCGTCTTGTTAGTCAAAGTGGAGTAGCTGCTGTAAAGATTTGCCCTAGAAAAAAAAATGAAATCAGTTGTCGAGCCCAATTTCCATCAATCGCATAATTTCTGCAAGGTTCCTCCCGGACGTGCCTCGGGAATTTTTTACAGCGAGGGACACTTTTTAAAATCCTTTTATTATAAGTAATAGTCGGATGGTACTCTTTGGGCTCTTATCATTGTACGTGTGAGATGTGAGAGACTTCACTTGTAGCCTCGTTGCGAAATCGTCGGTATCTCTTCCACTGTACTTTGTAAAGGCGTTTTGAAATTGTTACGACTCCCTCGAAACTTCCAGTGGATAAGTCGCTTCGGAGATCGCTATATAATCCTTCATTTTTTATACGGTTCGCGACTTTCGAATTTAAATCGCGTATGAAATTAGTCATGAAATTCCTAAACGATTAGAACTTATCGCACGTACTCGTTTCAATTCTTGAGAGAAAAGGAGAAGATCGATTTGGGATTGTAAAATAACACACACGTTATGATAATCGAAATTCATTTTTTTCGAATTAGAATTCTTCTCGTGTAACTTTGTGACCTTGGTATGCTTAGATGTTCCATTAAAATTAAAACTAAATTACTATTATACTAATGCAATTATTTAAGGAAACAATTGCAGATATATTCTGTAATACAAATTATAGAAATAACGACGTATAGAGAA
The DNA here is from genome assembly GCF_000612105.2 of Orussus abietinus. Classification (NCBI taxonomy): domain Eukaryota; kingdom Metazoa; phylum Arthropoda; class Insecta; order Hymenoptera; family Orussidae; genus Orussus; species Orussus abietinus. Next base: position 204,984 of record NW_019394271.1, on the reverse strand, counting down.
TATATGTCATGTACAAAAAGTTGTATTTATTGCTTTTGATTCATGCAAATGGAGTTTAACTGTAGATCTAATTTTTATGGCAACGAGTTTAATAAATAACGGGAAAATATGTTTAAAATCAGTTATGACAAATTATTAGTATGGAACAGATAAGCGTCGAGGCATCAAAGTGATCCGATAAAAAATGTAGATCCGATTAGAATTATTGACAATTTCTTTCTAAAGCTCCTGAACTAAATTAAAACTTGCGAATGTTACGTGGAAATAAGAAAAGTAGCTGAGGGAAAAGGGAGATCAAGAACGAAGTTGGATAAATTTCTTCTCGTGCGGTGTCATTTTCTAATATCTACTCGTAGAAACAATTGATTAATTGGGCAGAATATGATATGCAAATTACGTTGATGGGAAGAGGGCATACGATCAATTACGCACAACCGTGCATAAGGAGTGCATCGTTTAGTGTAATGTAAAATCAATTATTGTACATAACACAAGATACACAAAACTGTACCGTACACCGATGTACCACCCAAGGTATACACATTTTATGCTGGAAGGAGTTATGTACATATTATTATTATACGAATAGAGTACAGATAGTATTTTCTGCTGTCAATTCTTCAACTAAGACTGTGATTTTTAAATATACTAATTAATAAATTAGTGCTCATACTTCATATGCTTTAACTACGTCCAAGGCGATTGAAAAGGTTCCGAAGGCATATGTTCTGCATCTTCCTGGTTACGGTAGAACTACCCAAAGTGTACGACACTCAGCTTGTAACACTTCAGAGGATAAGTTTATTGTAATATTTATAAATTTATACAGTGGTATTTTCTGTTGTCAGGAGCTATAAGAATTTTTTAAAGTATGTCATTCGAGAAATCTTTTGCACTCATGCTGGGTCGATGTCCAAGCATACTTTCTTACGCAACTGATATGACTCTTTTATTTTTAAATGTCATGCTGGGGCCAATGGACCGATTAGGCACTGCCCTGTGTACGATTACGTTGAATGATACTGGATTATTTCATGTGTTGTTCTTTGCATGTACATGTGCATACATTTACATATAAGAAGTATGGCCACTCTTTACACCATGAAGCAGATTCGAGTACACGAGCAAAATATAATTTTCCTCGACACTAGATAATAAATTTTAAAGAAAGATTTTTATAAAGTTTTAACACTTTCCATACACTTGCGTATTGGATTTGTTTGTGTTTATTGCATTATTATCAAGAGCCATGAAAAATTATCACAATGCCTCTCTTCATCACTGGATTTGAATGCAAAACAGATCGATACGAATAACGGTCTCTTCGATTTACAATTTAGTTCTCGTCAAACTTTCAACAAACGTTTAAAAAATAATCTGCACTTGACATTGAGCCGTTCTATTGTGTCTACCGCTGGGATAAGTTTTATATAAATAAGCGGAAACTATAAATATCTCATATCTCGTGTTAAATAAAGACACACTGTAAATATCTGCTATCTCATTGAACTGCACAGATCGGAGGAAAGTATGCAGAAGTACGTAGAGTTAATAACCATAAACGTGCAAAGAATAAGTCATTAAGTAATCGAAGCATTCCCTTGTGAAAAAATTTTCTTTACAGATGGACAAGTGATATATAAGCGACATGCACTCTAGCATATTATTTTGTAGATTTTGTATTAACATAAACAGTGCAAAACGTTCAAGAATGACTCGTCATCGCAGCCGCCTTTTCTCGCCAATCGCATTCCAGGAATGCTCGGTTCCAACGGAAAGTGGGATGATCGTGGTCACGATGCGTGACAGTAGCTTGACGACCGCTGACAGATCTCTTCACGTGTCGAATTTATGCATATCTGGCGCGGATCTATCCGTTAGATCCGCCTGTATCGACCAATCGCTGACGACCTGGTCCAGGGTGCACCAATCACAGGCCTCCGTGTGAACCTCTCCGCCAATCAGGTAACCGCATTGACAGAAACGCTACATCCGCCTAGTCTAAATTAATCGACATTTATTACATAATAATGCACTTTATCCTACCATTTCTTCCTCTGATATATGGAAGAACGTAACGTATGTTCAATCGTTTCAGTATTACGGGTTTTATAATGGTCGTGGGTGATTTAAGACTTCTTGATTGCGAGGCGTTATTTGTCAGTTTTGATCAAATCTCGCGCGCGTATTGCGGTTAGCCGATTCCCACACATGCGTTATGTCAGGTGTGTGCAACAAGTCCGACAAGTCCCACGCGTTGTTACACGTTTAGCAATCATACATCGCGAGTTCGAATGTTGGGGAAATAATTCGAAATTTTTCATTAAGCATCGCGCGTGAACGCGAGATTGGCATAGAGCGATAAAGGCGTCCTTGGGACACGTCCGACATGTAGCCGAGCCTCTGTTCGCGAAGGACTTGACATTACTTGACATGTAGGAGGACAGATGGTAACAGTGGCGTGAAAGTGACAGTCGTTAATTGCTGTAAACAAAGGTCTGTAAGCCACTGGGAGGCCTAATTATCGAGGAAAGAGCACCGCAGACTGCTTCTCCTCGATACGCGACGATATCGAGTGAGTATTGTTGAGTTGATTGCTATTCACGTGCGGAAGTCGTGTTAATTGTTCACCCTTTCTCTCTTGTAGGTTATGAGTCATCGGAGAGTTCAGATTCCACTGGTATCAAACTTTCAACTCCCCGACTTCCTCCCTATCTTCTTCATAACTGTCAGATTAACTTAATTGCATGAGACTGCAATTAGTGTAATTGTATTAGTCGTTCGATACCGAGAGTGATTGTTTACTTTTTTGGAGCTCAGGAAAGAGATCTCACAGATATTATTTAAGATACGAGATAAAGCATTTAGCGGAGCATGTACTGTATCAGCTAAAGAGGAGAGGAATCGTTGATCTGCAAACTTTGAAATGGCCAAGGAACGGCGAACGGTACATACTTCGGAATCGGTGTAGAAGTTTTGTATTTAAGATATTGATCTCATTCATAAGATTAGAAACTGCAGGAAATAATTTGTCTGTGAGGATCGGAAAGAGTATTTCCATATACAAGTATTACATGTCGATGTGGAATGAATCGATAGACAGAACTATATTTTAATGATGGCATAAGAATTTAGAATTCCCAAAGCTTTTCGAGAACAATAAGAAAAATTAGCTCCTTCAGTATTACTCAACATTACATTGAAAATGACGAGTGTTGTAAAAGATGTTCCTTGGGGATTACAAGCTATCGAATGGACATCGTCACGCTGTTGCCCGCAATGTAGATTCAATCGAATGGCTTGGCATCGAGGTGGTATCTTAGCCCTGACCTACCTGGGTTACACTTGCTATCATATGTCTCGAAAACCAATATCAGTTGTGAAAAATGTCTTAAGTCTGAACTGCAGTAGCTTATCCCCACCACCAGATATTCCAATCAACGATACCAATCGAGACACATGGTGCGATTGGGCACCATTTGGTAAGTGTTTATCTATCCTTTTTACATTATACATGAATGAAGAATATACTAGAGTTTACAAAAAAGAAGTTTTAATCTTTTAATAAAATTGTGCATTGTAAGTAACGTTTATCTTAATTTTGTAGATACTGAAGATGCACCTGCATTACTTGGTACATTGGATTCTGCATTTCTATTCGCGTATGCAGCAGCCATGTTTCTTAGGTAATTGCACATCGTTAAATGCATTGTAATCTGCGATATTTAAAGCAGAAGAAAAGAATTGAAAGATTCACATTAACTATTTGCAGTGGTTTTGTAGCAGAACGCGTAAACTTACGCTACTTTCTTTCATTCGGTATGTTAGGATCAGGCATTTCATGCTATCTTTTTGGTCTCGCAAGATCATACAACATTCATAGTTTGTGGTACTTCGTCTTAGTACAGGTAAGTAGAATTTATCACCCTCAATTTTATTGATATTTCCACACTTAATATCAATCATGTAATATAATTAACCATGACTAATTAAAAGAACAAGTACATCTTGCATAAAACAAGAATTTTAAACGACTTTCTTATTTTTTTCTGCAGATGAGAAAAAAGATTCAACTATTGTCTATTTTGCAAAATATTCTAATTTTTTTTTTTATGTATTGGTTATCCTTAACTATAACGATACACTTTATATGACTAGTGAAATACTAAATGTAAACGTATCTACATAATTGAACCATGAATTGAATCATGACTTTGTTATCTATTTGCATTCCTCTAAAACATTATCAATGTTTTGGTATATTGACGTTACTATGACAGCAACTTCATTCCTCTATTTCATTGCAGGCCTTGGGTGGTGTCTTCCAAACATCCGGATGGCCTGGCGTGGTAACTGTTGTGGGAAATTGGTTTGGAAAGGGAAAACGAGGTTTCATATTCGGAGTCTGGAATTCTCACACATCTCTTGGCAACATTTTGGGCAGCCTAATTGCTGCCGAATTTGTTGAAATTGACTGGGGCCTCAGCTTTATGGTGCCAGGGGCTGTAATGGGTTTTGCTGGTTTTATTCTTTTCTTGTTCTTGGCACCTAATCCTATGACAGTTGGATGCATTCCACCAGGTCCACTCGGATACAGGAAACTCGAAGTAACAAATAGCTCAGACGAATGTAGTTGTTCTGATGAGGTAGAGAGAGCTCGAGTTGGAGGAGATGATGTAAGTTTCCAATAAAGATCACTATAATTACTGTTTATTAAATGCTCTTTAGTATGTTGTGCATGTATAACATTATAGAATCAAAATTAATTAACAATTGAAACGTTTAAAAATTCTAAGAGCATGTTACAACACTAGATTTATCAGAGGAACGGTGACATTTTCTTTAATGCACTTATTTAAGAGTCAAGAAAGTCTAGATCTCAAGAAGTCAAGAGAGTCAAGAGTCTAGATCTCCCCATTGTTAAATACTCTTGACAAAGCTGCGTTACATTTAATTTTATATTTAGTTATCCATCATCTGCTTGTTATACTCTAACCTTTCTGCGTGGTATACTTTAGAGAATCACCTACCGTGGTATGTGGCGTTATCAAGACCTTAACCCTGTAAGTGCATGCTAACTTTATTTTTATTTATGTAAATTATCGTTTATTTACAATCAAGAATGGAGCATGTTGCATCTGCATGTGTTGACAGTCATAGTCATCTTTCTGGTTAAAGTTAATGTTATATTTATCATGAAAATAATTACAATCCATAAGCCAATGTGATATTAAATAAGTTATGTCATTAGTTAATAGAGAAGAGTTTCAGTGTTCCATTAACGGGGAATCAGAGTTACTAGAATGCAGAAGATACTAACAAAAAGAAAGAATTTGTTATCTTAAACTTGTTCCATGTATCGATTGGGATTTTATCATCAACATAATTTGTGTATATTTCTTTCTAAACCAACTTTTTTCAGGATACTGCCAGTATACATTCCGAAACCAGTCCTATGTTGTCAATAAACAGGCGTGTTTCATCCGGAGATGAAAAAGCCATTGGTTTTATCGGAGCAATGAGGATCCCTGGTGTCCTTGAGTATTCCTTCAGCTTGTTCTTTGCCAAGCTTGTGAGCTATACATTCCTCTACTGGTTGCCAAAATATATTACAGCATCGAGTTAGTATCTTATTATTGTTACGGTTTAACATTCTCTATTACTTCGTAATAATTTGCATGATTAAAAATTCTCCCCGGCCAGTTTCAGATAACCAGCATAAATGAAGGTCTTTTTCAACATGTATATCAAATATTTGTATATATTAATTAACAAAAAGTCTTGGGTGTGCTTACCTGAATCTTTCTTCTATTTTATTAACTTGGGCTACCAATTAAGTTTGGTTGTTCTGTATTAAGTATACATATTAATTTTCTACAGTTTACATTTCTAGGTTATTTTACCCAACTAGTATGTACATTGTGACAGACCTGTTTACTAAAATTATTTCACAAAAATATTAGCCTGCTTAATAAGGAAAAATAATTATTAACTATAACTTTTTCGAATTGGGCGTTTTAACCTATAGCAAGAAAGGTAGACTAAATAACCCAAAACTATTATTGCAAGAAACTTTTCCAATTGTTGTAGCTAAGTACAGTGCCACGTTAAGTGCTGACCTGTCGACGTTATTTGACGTCGGTGGTATTGCAGGAGCAATTGCAGCTGGTGTTTTTTCCGATTACAGTGGAATGAGTGCCTTGACCTGTGCCATTATGCTCTTGCTAGCTGTCCCTACGGTAAAAGTTCCTGTTATTGCATGACAGTTTATATAAACCCGCAGTGCACGAAGTTGAATCTTCCTATAAATGAATACATAGTCGTATCCTTTTCTTTGTTTATAATTTTAAGTGGTACTGGTTCTACTTTAAATTAAACGTAGTTTAAGCACATTGCTTGTATCAATTTGCGGCAACTAAATTTTAACTGTCAACAAAAAGTTAAACCCGTGATCCTGTATGTAATCCTGTTAAAGGTGTGGAAAGGAAAAAATGTAATCGTTTTACTTTACAGTTATTTATTTACGATTACATTGGAAGTTCAAGTCTCGGAGTCAATGTAGTGTTGTTATTAGTAGCTGGTTTACTAGTTAATGGACCGTATGCTCTTATCACAACTGCCGTATCAGCTGAGTTGGGAACACATCCCAGCTTAGGAGAGAATTCTAAAGCTCTGGCAACTGTCACTGCTATCATTGATGGAACTGGTAGCATTGGTGCGGCAGTTGGTCCTTTGCTAGCAGGATTGGTTTCTCGGTGGGCTGGTTGGCATAATGTATTTTACATGCTAATGGCTGCAGATGTGCTAGCTTTATTGGTAAGTCGATGAAAAATGTGTAACTGTATGTAACAAGGTGTTTACAATATGTTCGTTTCAGTTGCTGTCACGATTGGTGTATAGAGATATACGGTTGTTTGCACAACGACGCAGAACTGTATGAAAATACCTTGTGGTGGAAATGTGATTGAATTCTGTAAAAAAACATAAAAGGATCCCAGAAATCGACTTGCTAAGTAAGCACAAAAGAATACGATAGATATGTATTTTATTCGTAGCGTATGTCCCATTGATTTCTGAAGTTTTCCATGCAAACACCAATGTACAAAATACATATTATATTTTTATAATGTGTTGTAACTGTCCTAGATGAGATATTAAATGATCGTACGGAACTATAATCAGGAATACATCATTAGGTATTCACCTATTCTCTTTTTTTTATTTTAAATATTACTGCGAAATGTAAACAAAATGTGTTTAATTTCTTTGAGAGGCAAAGGTTTTAAGTAAAAGTACCAAAATCTTGACAAGTACGCAATTTTAATATATAAAAATGAATACATACATAGTGACCATTTCATGTTCATGTATGTATGTTAAAATAAATTAGGATTATTAACTATCTAATGTATATAGTTTCAAGGAATGCCAGTAGGAAAGATATAACTTATAGAGTCCCCAAATTCACCCCAATTCGTCCTTTGTGTTTGATAAGTTATAACCCATGCCAAGAAGATGCCTGTCCAAATAATAGCTCCTATGCCAGAAAATATGACATCTAAAAATAAAGAATTACTGTTAATTATACTGTCTTAAATGATTGCAAGTACTGTTAGTATGTATACAAGTAATCGAATAACCAAATGTACATTTTTTAATCTGCTTCTGTTCATCATAAGGAGGAGCTGTAAATGCTTCTTTCGCAAACCAAATTGCATTTACAGTCCATAGAAAGGGCAGCGCCGCAAAACCCGCTGAAATAATAAGTAACAATGTCATAACAATGAGAGGACTCACAAGATTGTGAAGTAAAGGCATAAAATATTTATATAAAATGTTATAAGAAATTCCCGTTACCTCGAAAGTACCACTTGCAAAGGTACAATTTCTGCTGATTGGGCATTTTGGATAAATCCATATTTAGTTAAATTAAGGGAAATACACTGGCTAACCTCAAAATATTACAGCTAGTTTTGTGGCACTTCCATCTATGCCATGAAAAAAAAAATTATGAAATATGCCGGAGATACAGACAGAGTTGAGTTGGGAGATTGCTCACGTGCAGGGTCGCGCGATCGCATCCTGTGCTGCCCCCTGATTTCGTACGTTAAGCTTTCACCGTTTTTTGCCCCCAAGGGCGGCGCAACGAATTTCTGATAGGAGCTCGCGCATTCGCAATGGCGGTACCATGTACCAGTCGCCATTGGCTCACGTACTCGTGATGGTAATACCATGCGGCAGTTGACCGTGGTGGCTTACCTACGCTTACCGACACTGCTCGCTTTTGATGGTAAGGGAAGATCACTCGTGACGCTCCTTTTGACTTTATCTACTTATCCACTACTATTAAGTATGTACACCGTTATTCATCGATGGTTTCCCCGCGGACCTACTGCCCTCTACAAACGCGCAATGTACTAGCGGCGGGAGCAGCGCGGAATTTAAATCGCCCAAGGAGAAGGGGTCTATTACGTAAAGCATATTGAGCGAAAATGAGTAGCCCACGGTATTACGGAACGTCCTTGGTGGTGAAAATGCGAGACCATTCATATGAATTGGCTCGACACATTTTTGGTGGAATCTCTCGGCCATCTGCAGTCAATTTCGCGATTTCATAGATGGCTCGGAAATACAGCGAGAGTTGTGAATCTTCTTATCACGTAATCACGGCTAATTTATAGACGCCGCCATCACTGTCGTTTGCCGCACTCTGTTTTCAACGAAGCATTTTGACAAGATGGAAGTGTTAAAGAATTCTGTTTCCTTAAATGCGAATAATTATTTGTTGCCAGATTGGCTTAATGCAGCCCAAAGTACAGGGGTAAGTATTACATCTTTTGGCACATCGAAAAAGGGTTTACATCTTCTGACTGCGTTACATTAATTTTGGTTAGGATGATTGTGCAAACTTTTGAACCTAATCGATAGGCGCTGTCACTTTTACACTTAACTCTGTTGTAACGTGATTTTCTATTAGCTCCTAATTACCTTCTCAAAAAGTCCACCTTTCATTATCTGACAACTTCCCAACAATTTTATAGGTTATGTAGAATAACTGTGTCATGACGTTTAAAGGCAATGACTTGACAAATTTTAAGAATAAAAACAGTCTGTTCATGTTTTATGAATCTATAGACTAAGTTCTGCCTACATATTAGACAAATAATTGTGTCTTTACAGACATCGATCATGGCTTGTGAATTTAATGGAGGTGTCGTAATCGGGGCTGATTCTCGTTCTACAACAGGGTAAACATAAATTTCTATGATATGTGACTGTGATTCATTTCGGTATTCGTATACGTTATCATTCCAATTTTTAGGGCCTACGTTGCCAACCGTTATGCAGACAAGCTAACCAGAGTGACCGATCACATATATTGCTGTCGTTCAGGATCCTCAGCAGATACTCAAGCAATTTCTGATATAGTCACCTATCACTTGAGTTTTCACCAGTAGGTTTTCATAGACTTTGGTTCCTTTAATGTTAATTTCTCTTGCTAATGCTTATTCTTAATTATTTATGCATCAGAATGGAGCTTGGAACTGCACCTCTTGTGGAAACTGCAGCAAACGTGTTCCGAGAGCTGTGTTACAATTATCGTGACTCCCTGCTGGCAGGTGTTCTGGTCGCAGGTTGGGATCGTCGCAATGGAGGTCAAGTTTACAGCATTCCTATAGGCGGCATGTGCGTTCGTCAACCGATAGCAATAGGTGGTTCAGGTTCCAGTTATGTTTATGGTTATGTGGATGCACACTACAAGCCAAACATGTCAAAGGACGAGTGCGTTGAATTGATTTCGAACAGTAAGTTTCCCATCACCCTCTCTACTACTTTTTGATCTCTGCTCTCCAAAGTTTTACTTATTACTCAAAATACAATATTTTCCAGCCCTGGCATTAGCAATGTCTCGCGACGGGAGCAGTGGAGGAGTCATACGAATTGGAGTGATTACCGAAGACGGAATCGAACGGCGAACAATTCTAGGAGACAAGCTACCGCAATTTTATGAGGGTTAAAATTGATCATGAACCTCTCCTTGAAATAGAATTACCACGCTTGTTATTTGCGCGTAAGTCTGCTAAGCAGTTCACTTTGCATTTGGTAAATAAAATTAACGAAACTTATTCGTTTCCATACATTACTCATCCTAACGATATCAGATACGTTTTCTTCGATAAGGTGAAGTGAAAATCGACATCTCGCTATTCAATAACTTGAATAGTGAAACATCTTGTGTGAATAAACCCTCTCGAGTCAGTGTTGATCCTTTGATCTCTCGGAAACTGCTTCGACTCGGTGTCAATGGTACTTTTACCACGTAATTTTTTCATTGTACAGTTAAAGGACGTTCGTAATCTGCGTTTCTACCAATCTGTTAGACCTGTCACGTGAAAAATAAAGGCGGGATATGCCTTCATCTTTTATCAGGGAGGGAGTTAACGACTTCCCGACCTTGTAAACAGTTCTTCGCCCATGTTAACGATCCTTTGACCTTGTAAACACCAGCTCGAGACTCGTGTTAACGACACTTTGCCCTTGCAATCGACTCTTCGGCATCCACGATTCTAGACCCACCCGAGCACATGTATATCCGTATTGCCCCGACTATATTTAGGTCGCATTATCCAATTACGAGGCTCGTCGCTCTGCCCGCGATTTTTACCGAGGTACTTAGGTCCATTGTCGAGCTGATGAGAAAATTGTCGCGTGGATACAGCACGCACTACCGCAGTTATGGATAATGGTAGCGGGAAAAGAGACCGACCCCCTTTTGCGACCGCGAGGAAGCCGCAGTCCACGCAGTCGCGATTCGCGTTCCAAGAAGGTGCGAATCGCGCACCACCTCGACTGGTATCGTCTCTTCAGCCTTGAATTCAACTTTTAAACCTGGAAACATTTTCCTCCCACCTTTGAGGTAAGTATTACACATTATGGAAGAAGAAATAAATGGCTACCATGCGCGTCGGAGGTGAAACTTCTTCTTTTTCTTTTTTTTTTAATTTTTATTTCACTGTAAATGGCATTGATTAACCGAGAGAATAAGCTCCTATTTTTTAATATATGAAATTAGAATATCGTGACATAAGTTTCACTTGAAGGAAGGAAAGGACTGGACTGAGTTTTGCGCCAAATACATTGCGTAGCTCAGCTCTCCCGAGGAATTATTTTGCGATTAAAAAAGAGATTCTTAATCGATTATTTATTCCCTTTTTACCGCAGCTTCGGCTTGCCTATATGGTCCTTTAATACGTCACAAGAACTTTACATGCAGTTTAAGTAAAATTTATATCCAAGTGGAGGACGCGATATCGCTCTCGCGCCATCCTACGTGCATTCCCTTTAACTTTCTTAAATATCTTCATTTCTCCTTCCGTTTATCATTAAGCCGCCTTCGGCACGCAACGGGCAACTCTGTGATTAGTCACGTCACTTCAAGTACCATTAATAAATGATAGTGTTTATTTCCCCTTATTGCAACGGCATTTCTCCAGGAATAATATCTTTATCTTCATTGTTCGTCCGATCGTCCTCTGGAGAGTCCGATCTGGAAAATTTCAAAGTGTAACTTCTTTATATGATGGCAATGCATGTAAATTTGCATGTTAATAAAAGTGCATCGAAAAGTCAAACACATTAGTTTCTTTAGTTTAATTTCTTATGGCACAGTAATACACGTAAATTCGCATATCTTGAAAATCGTCCGTTTCGAAAAGTGAAACATTTCATCTTTTCACATTTAATTATTATTTACACGTCCATCTATATAACCATTAAGTCAAGTTGTGCAAGCAATTTCCGTTAATGTTAACACATTGTTCTCTCGGTTAATCACTTTATTAATTATTAACCATAAGTAAAATGCACAGGTGACCCCAGGATCCACCTCTTCGGCAAGCATTCGCCAAAAATGAAGATCACCGCCTGCACGCAGAAGATACTCCATCAAAGAAACTGATATCACAAATCAGTCCAATCGATCCCGTTGCATTTTAATTTCGAGATCATCGATGAAGCTTTGATGAAGAAGATACTCCATCAAGGAAACTGATATCACCAATCGATCCCGTTGCATCTTAATTTCGGGATCATCGATGAAGCTTTGACGGAGAAGATACTCCATCGAGGAAACTAATATCACAAATCAATCCCGTTGCATCTTAATTTCGAGATCATCGATGAAGTTTTGATGGGCAAAACTCGCAACGACTCAAAAAAAAGAATCAAGAGGACACCCCGTTTAAGCAGTGGAAGAGGTCGGTAGAGTTCCTGAAAAGTAACCAGATCGCGAGATTCCTTTCTGCAAAAAGATGGCATCAGATGGTCCAGGTGACGACTTACCTGGGTGGGCACCCGAGGTGCCCTCGGTCCAGGAAGTCGGCAGATCTATGCAGAATTTCGGCACTTACGATTATGCCATTTTCACGGCGATGTTGATGGCCTGCGGCTCCATCGGGGTCTACTTCGGGTTCGTGAAAAAATCCACCGGGGAAGATGAGTACCTGGTCGGTGGAAGAAACATGAAAACCTTCCCCATAAGCTTGAGTCTGATAGCCAGCTTCATTTCCGGAATTTCCCTTCTGGGCACGCCCACGGAAATTTATGTCCATGGCACAGCTTATCTCTTCATAGGGTTCGGGGTCATCATCGTGGGGGTGGTCATGTCCAGGGTGTTTCTTCCCGTTTTTCATGAGCTTAAGCTGACCAGCACTTATCAGTACCTGGAGATGCGGTTTGATAAGAAGATTCGCCTCCTAGGCTCTGTGCTCTTCTCCATCGGTATAGTAAGTGACCTGGCGATGATAGTTAAATATAGTTATCTTTAATACTTTCATTGCCCTTCTGAGTACATTTTCTATGGACCCACTTTCTTATTTGTTTTATTTTAGGCAGTTAATTATTTTGAAAAAAAAAAATGTGAAAATATTTAGAGCGGCACTTCTACACTGAGAGAATAATTTCATTGAACTAAAGGAATACTTTTTAAATTCAAAGAATAATTATTTCACTCTAATAGGAGCTTAACATTTATCTGGTGACCGAAGAGTCCCAGGGAGGTAACGGGGAGTTCATTTGTTATTAATTTCTTACTTGGAGATTTCTGATCGATCGACTCTTTTGCAGATGACGTGGCTCCCGATTGTCATCTACGTGCCAGCTTTAGCTTTCAATCAAGGTAAACCTACGGATTGGAAAAATGTATGAAATTAATTTTGGAACCTTTACAGATCTGTCCGTGAATTTATGGAACGACTCAGTACTACCTTTATACGCGAGATAATAAATTCTCACGATATTTCACTCAAATGTAGTTATTTATACGACACGATCTGCTTCACTGGTTTTACTTTTTTTTTTTCTCTTTTCATGCAATTCTTAACATTTACTTTATTCATACAGTTACCGGAGTCAACGTCCACATCGTCACCCCGTTCGTCTGCATCGTGTGCATCTTTTACACCTGCGTGGTAAATAAAAAATGAAAAAAAGGAATTATTTAGTGTTGCGAAATGTAGGAAGGAATATTTTAGCGTTTACCTAAAGCGTCTGATTTAGGGTGGACTGAGAGCGGTAGTGTGGACCGATTTCGTTCAAGCTTTCATCATGTTCGGAGCCATGCTTTTAGTCGCTATTAAAGGCACTTCCGACCTCGGTGGTCTACAAGTCGTGATTAACAGGAATTTGGAATCTGGAAGGATCGAGTTGCCTTCGTGAGTTTTTTTTTCGATTTTATCCTGATCTTCTTTGTCCATCATTAAGGTGGTGTGAAAGTGGCGTCAAAGAGGTCTCGTTGATGAAACTTTTCTCTAACTGGGTGTACCGAATCGTCTTAGACTTTAAAACGTGAATATGGAAACTATAAGGAAGATCCTGACACCCATGATATTTCAATTTTTTAATAATTTGTTTAATAGCACTGCTAAATGTTTTTTCTAAGAAATGAAATTTCATGGGTGTCAGGATCTTCCTTATAGCCTCCATAATCACATTGTAATGTTTGAAACGATTCAGTACACCCAGTTAGAAGAAAAGTTGCATGAACAATTGATCCCTCGGATGACACTTTCATATCCTCTTAATTGCAAGAATGGAACTTCCATTCATTATTTGGATATCTTTCGAAGGTTTGATTGGAGTCCTTTGACCAGACACACGATGTGGTCTCTTGTGATAGGAGGCTTCGTTCACTGGCTACAGATCTCAGCTATTAATCAAAACATGATTCAGAGATATCTTGCATTGCCCAGCTTAAGATCAGCTCGCACGTACGTTTTAAGATTATAAAGAATCATGCAACTTAGGTCTTATTCGTAACACGTAATGTTAAAGATTAATGCAATTTGATGGAATTTGTTTTTCCCTCATGTGTAACCTTTTTTCAGTGCGCTGTGGTTTTTCATCGTTGGAGTTCTCATTCTGATTGGAATATGTGGTTACGCAGGCCTACTTATTTATGCAACTTACCATGAATGCGATCCCCTCACAACGAAGGTAATGAATATTGAAAATATTTCCTATTTTAAATAATAAAATTAAATCAATTCTATCATTTTTATAGAACTATGTAGCTTGCCAAAGCAAAGGATCAAAATATATCCTGCTCCGAGAATTAGTTGGCACATCAATTGTATCGTGTTCAGAGAACAATGTTTCTAATGATTGTTTTTCTTTGCAGCTTGCTGGAGCAAAAGATCAATTATTACCTCTCTTGGTGATGCATATTCTTGGAGATTTTCCAGGATTGCCAGGACTTTTTGTCGCAGCGGTGTTTAGTGCAGCACTTAGGTACTTCATTCTTCTCATCCGATTAATCTCAAAAGTATTTTCCTCTTCAACAATATAGCGTAATGACTTAAAAATAATATTTGCAGTTCTCTGTCCACTGGATTGAACTCAATGGCTGCTGTTGTGCTCGAAGACTTTATAAAACCATTTCGAAAGACACCCTTTACTCGAAGGGGAGCAGACATATTGATGAAGTTTACAGTTGTCCTTTTGGGAGCACTTTGCGTGGCACTTGTTTTCGTAGTCGAGAGGACTGGATCTCACATCCTGCAGGTAAATAAATCCACCCAGAAAAAATACGATTGACACTGATTTAAATTTCTCCTTGTTAAAGTTATCCATGAGCTTGTCATCGATTACCAGCGGACCATCCTTGGGAATTTTCAGCATGGGTATTCTGCTGCCGTGGGTCAATGCAAAAGTACGAATTAGATATCAATTGTTGAAGAAACTCTGCACTTTCCAGGTTATTCTAATTTATAGTGTTATAAGAATTATATAATACATAGGGTGCTCTTTTCGGTGGCCTCTTTGGACTTGGATTCATGGGGTGGCTCAGCCTCTCCGCAGAAGCTGCAATCACGAGTGGAAAGATCAAGTATTTCCAAAATATAATTGCCACTCCTTGCTTTCTTCAATAGACTCGTTTCTCAACTTTCTTGTATCTTGAAGGTTCATCGAGAAACCAGTCACCACGGAAGGCTGCACGTACAGTTTCCAGCAAGTTGAAAGCTTATTACTTGTCCCACCAGATGCAATTTTAGACGATGAAGATTTAATGTCGTAAGTACTGTAACGTATTTTTGAAAACATACATTTTTACTGGATATCACTGATTGATCCATTGGGAATTCATTTTTTTTAGAGAACCTTGGGCTGTGTATCGTGTCAGTTACCTGTGGTACACCGTCGTGGGAGCATTAGTAACGATGTGCATAGGACTCATAATTAGTTTCATTTCTCCCGACAGTACCGAAAAGTTGGATCCGATGTTAATGGCGCCATTTGTTCGGAAGTATTTAAAGAATCACGACAAAGAGCTGCAGAGAGCCCAAGTAAGCGAACTTTCAGAGTATCTCTACCCATGAATATTTTTATATCTCTTATCATTAACAATAAATCATTTTTTAGGGTTTTAATTCAGACCTAGAGCTTCCAGCAGTAAGTAACGACAGAAACGCGGACAGCGAATCAACCACGTAGTTATGCGAAAAATAAAATGAAATTCAGTTCACGTTGAAGGTCTTCCATTGTATGGTTCCTCTGATGAGTTCGCTAGGTTTTTCTACTATCCATGGATAAATAAGTATACACTGTGCCAGATACTGTGCTCGCTGCATCATCATGAAGACTTAATGGATCGTAGTGATAATTGCAGTATTAATAGGAAAAAAATCTTTATTTCCTATACATAGTGATTTCGGATGTAAACGTAGCAAGGCATGTCAAATGAAAATATTGCAGTGACAGATCGGTAACACGGTGATTGCGCAAGTTCGGTACATCCTCTTGCCGAGTGCTTAGAATTAAAAATCCCATTATTAGAAGGAATCTCGAACACTGACAAGCATGTATAACGACGTCAAACCTATTACAAGACTAAGATATGGAAAACGATGCTCGGTTAATGCGTAAATTACTTATCAACAACTTGTATATGTACATTGAAATTAGACACTATGACATTCCTATGCCGACTACAGGATACCCGTTTATTACTAGAGTCCAAGTACTTTGATACGAGTGACACGATCCGAACATTGCAATTAATCGCAGGACAACATTAAATAAACAGTAATTATTTTTCTTTTCAATTATTCTGCCACTCATTACATATATCAAGTATTACATTTTCCTGTATGAGAGTAGATAAACTCCGATGTTACTCTAAACATGTATAAACAATGGTAATACTTGTGCACTGTCACGAGGACAAGTTAACACCGCACTGATAACAATGTTTATCGTCTCATACAACAAAACATGATGTAGTGTAACTGACATACACAGTTATAGTATGGACACTAAGAAAGAGATGCGTTGAAAGATGTCTAAAAGATGTACTGTATTTGTTCCTGTATATCTGGAGAAATGAAAGTTTAGACATACTTATAGAGTGTAAAGTATAAAACATGAATATCTTAAAAAAGAGAAGAAGAAATGAACATGGTCACATAACATGTACATGGTTATCGGTTCAAAGTTAATAGCTAAAAATGCAGCAATGGTATCATTCCCGAGGTTGGTATTGTTTTGTATAATGTAACGTTCATGCCTCAGGAAAAGATGTTCCTCCCTCGTACAAACGATACAATTGCAAAAGTTTACTTCGATAACCTTTTCAATACTATGGAGATGTAAATCCCAAATAAAATACAGCCAAGAGGCTAGAAGTATTGAAAGTGTTAAAGAATTATTATATCTAATGATCTAAGTATACGTGTATGTAACTATAAATTACTTCAAGAATTATTTATTCAACTTACATATAGCAACAATGTATATTTTAGAGAAAATTCGTCATAAAGAGCATTCTGGTAATAAAGTCAGTTTCTCAAAAATATGGATCTTGTGCTAAAACGACAATTTCTCATCTTAATATGGGAATTCAGAGTATCCAGTTAATTGTCAGACTCTGAGTTTATCTCCAACTATTATTGTGTTTTTTTGTGAGAACAAAGCTTAGTGGTTCCAAACAAAAATTGAAGAAAGTAGGTAATTTCAACAAGCGATAACTATTCTTATTGTACTTGGAAATATCTTCCTTATGATAAAAATATGTTATAGACTAGAATCAGCCCTGAGACTGTGCAAGACATTTGGATTTCTTTTTGTGTCCATTAACTTTACAGTATTTTTCACTTTAGTGTTCTCATATTGTGACCATTCCGATTCCTAACCTAATTTCAAATAACTTTTTCTAAGTACGGTAGCAATTTTAGAAAAATATTTCTTAATATTTGCGTAATGCTGTTTTTGTGGATGTAGAGATACGTGGTCCTTACGTTCATCGGAAGATTGGTCAAGTGATCGAAAGAATCAGGTAAATGAAAAACTAGAATGTAATTAAGAAATATGGTAAACGAGTTTGAGAAAAACCCACAAACTCGTTTTCAAGTCATTTCACGTCGAGCAACTCAGAAGACATTGACATGTCTCTTAAGCACTCATATCTCTTTTCTTAAAGTGGCATCGTAAGTGCGTTTTCCTTATCGTAAAATTCACCCCTTTAAACTTTCGAAAACGAAAAGTTTCACAACTTAATTAGTACAATTCCATG
This sequence comes from Orussus abietinus, assembly GCF_000612105.2. Classification (NCBI taxonomy): domain Eukaryota; kingdom Metazoa; phylum Arthropoda; class Insecta; order Hymenoptera; family Orussidae; genus Orussus; species Orussus abietinus. The sequence continues at coordinate 186,917 of NW_019394271.1, read as the reverse complement.
CATATTCATTGTTATACCTAGAAATCAAGAAATGTCTTTACGACAAAATGCTTGGAAAAAATGTTCTTGTCTCAGGCCACTCTACGAGCCCCAAGGGACTACGAAGTAATTTCTTGAACCGATGGCATTCGTACTTTCTTCTCATAAATCATCGCATGTTCCGTACATGAACATCTGTCTTCTTGTGTGCTGTAATGACCAAACTCTGTTCGTCTGTTCATCTTGAAATATATAAGCGGATAAATAATGACATTCACAGTATATTATAAAATTTATATTCCAAAGGTAGGAAACGTCTATGTTTATAACAAATAATCTAGAACAAACCATTACAAAAAGGAGAAAAAAAAGTTTCAGAATTTAGATTTGAAGGCTCCATCGCTTTCAGAAAATAATAGTATTCGAAAATCTGCTGTCTTTTCTCTCGTTTATATACAACTGTCCTTACCAGGGTTACATTTTCGACGCTGCTGTCGCTGTCGCTACTACTTGATGTATTTCCATCCTCCAACATGAGTTTTGTCCCGAAACCATCAAGTTCCAGGTCCGTATAAAGTTGACTGAGTTGGTCGTTCACCAGAAGAGGTTGATTCATGTTCTTCAGGGCATTCTTATCCTTTTGCAGAACTTCATCTATTGCTTTCAAGGGCATCTGGTACTCGTAAATTAGCTGCGGTGTCAAGTCGACACCTTCTAACCAAGACGGCTCTTTTCGCAACATTCCTTGACACGGATGTCTTTTTTCCTTCTGTAATACATTATAATATATATTCTCATTTTCATCAAAATAATAGACAGGTGCATATAAGACACCTAATTTATACAAAGAGATAATTGATATAACCTCCTGCGTTTTTTGATCAGGATTGCAGCTGCTCCCGCTACTCTTATATAGAAAACTACTGTAAATACTGGAAGAACTGGATCCGTCTCCGTTATAATTATTGTGGCGAGGTGGCTTTATATTCACAGGCATAGCAGATTCAACGAGACTGGAGCAACCTCCGTCGACACTGACACATGGCGAAAACATTTCACCAGATGACTGTACCTGCAGCACATCACACGACAATTAAAACTTGTACACATTCCCCAAACTATGTATCACTGAAACGTGCATCTTCTTCAGTATATACCTTCTTTGAGAATTCTGATGCAACGGCAGTACTTCCACGCTCGCCTTTGACACGTGTCGCTTGAATAGTTGGTTCCTTCATCTCCATAGAATTATCAGCAACGGACTCTGAACGATTACACGTTGCTGACGCGTGCTCGGACATTGAAAAAGGCCTGTAGGTTGGAGCAGGAGCACCGATTATAGATGGATAGAACATATCGCCCATTCTATTGGTCACGCATTGAACTGGAACCAACACTGAAGAAACTAGCTATTAGTTTTCTTGCCTAATTTTTGGTAAGAATATAACATTTGCATTCACTCCTTTTGTTACGGTGTTATTTTAATCAGAGAGCTAAAAACCTTTACTGTGCTGTGAATATAGATTCACACGTAGGTATCAGCAATACAAGTCGTCAATTTAAATAAATTGTTTTTTTTTTCTTGACTCTTCAGTTATTTAAACTTTCTTTTTTTTTTAGCATTTATGGTAGAACATATTTCTAATCACCCACTTTTAAATAGTAAATCCTTGGCATATAGAGCTCTGTACCGTCTCGTTCAAATGTATTTGACTCGAAACTCTACCTTATTTCTTTCTATCACTCTTCATTATTTCTATGAAATTCTGTTGACTAGGAAATGTCACTCAACTGTATGGGTTTTGAAGCAGTGCTTGAGCCGATGGACAGGTTGACGAATTTTTGGGAACTGAACCCGTCATGGAGTCCTTAGTTTCAGATACAGGAACATAATAAACTGGTATCATCGAAGGGAATACTGGAAGCCTCGGTAACGCTTGGAAGCATCCTCTGAAAAATAAACGATTTGGATTTATTGAACAAGAACTGAGTACGACACATTGGGCTCCGCTGTTGTCGAACACTTTTCAACCACTGCAATAAATAAATAAGTTGCATAATAATTAGCGTAAATGAATTAACCAACCCATTAGTGGTGATACAAGGTTGAGCAGGTGTTAACGATACCATGGCAGCGATCGGAGCACGCATCGTAACATTTACATTCGATTGACCAAGAGACAGAGTATTGTTCGCAATTGTAGTGTTTATTGATGTAATTCCGGCATTATTAATCCCTAGAGTATCCTCGTGTCTGGCCATCTGTAGGGTAAAACATATTAGATTTTAAGGGTGCCTCTGTTTATCGATTCCTTTTTTTTCACAATCACAACTGAATTGAAAAATCGCAACAAGACAATAAGATTTATTATCTTACTCCTATAAATGGGTGCAGAAAAATCTGGGCTCGTGAATTTAATATCCTGTCTGCAATGTTAAAAATTGGTTTCTAGTACTCATATGTAGCTTTGATAGTTTAGGCACTCATAAATATTCCAAATATACATACTACCATTATGTGTTATATATCATACATAATATACCTTCAAATTTCCAATTTCGCAGCAATGATTTAACCTTCTCTTGGTTCCATGGGGCTGACGAAAGGATTTATCAGCGGTGACCTTTTTCAGAGAATCTTTCAACCTGTTGCTATATTTAATCCTGGACCTTAACTCCTTATGTTTCTGCACCATCAGCTTCTCCATGTCCTCGTTATGCTTGTTGAGCAACGACTTGGTCAACATAGGATGTTTAAAATGTTCAGGCCCCATGTTGTTGATTTTAACAATCAAAGTTTCCTCTCTGCTGGCTGAACTTGTCAGATTATTGGAACCACTGCTTAAACATTCCGTGCTTCCACTGCCACTGATGCCACTTCCATTTGTAGGAGATATACACTTTCGTCCTGACCGATAACAAGCACGAAAGTTAGGTTATATAAATATTCTTTGATTCGCATACGTAACAAAAGGTAAACAATTACCAATTTTTCTTAGAATTTGAAAAATGTTCTCTCAAAATCTTTGCACTTTAAAAAATGATATTAAATAATCTTTAAACTCTTTAGAAGCACTCGTTTATGCTTTTTAGCACTAAGAATTGTTTCAGCATCAACAGTTGTATAAAAAAACATTGTTTCGTTCACCTGCACAAATCGATTGAACTTGTCTACCCTCGTCACTACTGGGGACACTGACAAAAGTGGTGTTTTCTTCATCGCTGCCATAAGTTGCAATGAACGGTGGCTCACTGTTGAAGAACCTCTCGATGTTCTCATTGAAATTGAGCTGGTTATAGCTTGGCAGTGTTTCTGTAGAGCTTTTGCTGTCCTGGTACTCGTGGTGAGGAGACATCTCCCCGATAATGACGCTGTCGTGTTCCTGCAACAAGGGATTGCGTGATCCCTTCACAAGTATATTGTACGAGTTTAGAAATGTATTCCTTTTGACACCGTCATGGAGCTTCGGAGCAGTTGTGATAAGGAACTGTTAATCTCCAGGTGCTGAGAGGTTAGCCAATTTATTTTACAACCCTGCAACAGCATTATACCCAAAATTTCTAAGCACTCTACTCATAATCTACATAATTACCTACATTGTTACCCTGTTCTTAAATTCACTTAACCCTGAGCCTCGCTTAATAATGACAAAATCATGCAAAAAGGATGAAATAAAAAAGCTACGTAATCAAATTTCTTATACCTTTTCGTTCTGTTTTACTGTTCACTTTGGTAAAAACGCATTTTGCGACACAATAATCTTTGGATAAGCTGGACGATGAAGCGATTCCATTTTCGATACATTGTCTGAAGACCGAGAAGATTCGCTTTGTCTGGGGCCCAAATATTTGAAGAATATTTTATTATAAAAAATAAGGTGGAGACTTACCGACGTGCCTACACGGTTTCGAAATTGACGCTATCCTTCACCGTCCCTACAATATTTTCTTTGCCCTCTCGCCGTCGGTGTCTATGTACAAAACAATTTAGTACAGATTTTCCTAGTTTCATGGGAAGCGTAATTCACGTTAAATGGCGCTTCTAAACGCTTAAACGTGATTGTGATAACGCAGCGAGTTGATTCTCTTAATCAGCTGTGACTGCGGATTGAGACAGGTCATGGATTGATATAATTAAATGCTCTCTACTCACCTCTTACATTGTCACTTGTCTCTAAAAACGTTCAAATTGTTCTTAGGCAACAAAACTTATTTTCCCACTTCCAAAAGACAATTTGAAACCAATCGCATTAGCGACGTTTCATTGTATATCCGCAAAAACAATTTGCGATTATTAACGATGATAACCACGTTTTACTCTAATTTTGGCTTTTAAGAATAACGTAGATGTATGATTTCAAATTCTAGCCCGTTTCCTGCTCTCCAAAAACTCTTCCTTAATTCTCCTCGCGTTAAAAAAATGTCACGCTTTCTCGCCGATGAGTGAATAAATCTGACGATCGTTAAAAAAAAAGAAGGTCCAAGCAATCGTTAATTAAATAAAATTAATAAGTATCTACGACCTTATGCACATTTTGAATGAAATATTTAAAGACTCTCTCGTTCCACCCTCGACCAGCTTGAGGCACCATTTCTCTCGGATAAATTCAGTTTATTTCTTTCTTCTTGCAAAATTGCAATTAGCTGGAATTAGCGACTGTGTCGAAGAAACATAAAAATGTTAAGAAGCTGTCGCTGGTCCGCACCGCGGTAAAATGAACAAAAGTACCTTCCGAAACGACTCGTCAAATCAGAGTCGAGTTTACTGCCATTTTCGTAGCGTACTACCAGAGCATGTCTAGTGTAGTAGCGAATGGTGAGTTGTCGATACTAAAACGTAGATTATAGTCACCGAAAAGCTCCTATCGTCTCCTGTAGGATCCTTGACCACCTTCGAGGACTCTACTTCGTGCAACAGCGATTCCATGAAAGAGGCCAAAACGTTGTATCTCGTCGAGGTGTCGAGTTGTTCACCCACCTCGGACACTTTTGAGAAGTTCTGCAAGAGAATGATTCAATTGTCAGATTTCGATAAACTAGGCTTAATTTTCTATGTAATATGTACAGAGCATCAGGGAACTCGGCAGAGTCTCGCGCCATTTTTCTATTATTTTACGTTTATTTCAAATATTAAATGAAAATATGGAAAGAATTAAATTTAGTCCAAACACTAAAATGTTTTAGCTAAATCGCTTTGTCAATTTGAGAAAACATTGCACTGAATAAATCGAACGTTTTGGCTGTAAGTACCAGATTAGTTTAATATTTAGTGTGACCTACCACAATATTTGATGCGATCAACCAAAGAATTTAATCACGTCAACCAAATAGTTGTTTGTCGGTATAATAACCATACTCTATGAATGAACCAACAAAAAGTTGTACCCTTTCGACCAAATAGTTTTCTGCGTGTATACGAAAATGAAGAACTGAACAAATTATAAGATACACTGATAACACTGCCCATGTAAATCTACATTCTCAGTCGTTGATTATTTCGATGCCACAATAAATTCCAGTTAAAAGTAAATTGTCCCTGTAACATCACATTCAGCATCTGAGTTAAGTTAAAGAAAACTATAATGTAATGTTGCATCTAATTCAAGTTAAATCCCACTAATACGGTAGATATACAATGTTACGTATACTTGAACATGGCCTAATTTGCAATCTTTCCATTTTACGTCTTTCTATGTAAACCTTCATTTATGAGGTATACAAAAATGTATGTAAATTTCCATGGATTTTTATAAGTGCAAGAAGTGTACCTCTCTCAAAAGGGTTCGAATCTCCTCCTCGATAGCTTCGTTCCTCTCGGCAAGTTTTTCTCTGAGAGTAAAGGGCTCGTCGCGGTTTGGCTCTTTCGAAAGCTGATCATTCATCTCAGGACCCTCGAGGACCCTGTGTTGACCTACGACAAACTCTATTTTTTTTGTCCAAGGATTGATAAAGGACGACCAATGTGTCTCGAGTGTCACGTAGTCACCGTTCCGTCCTGCGAATCGGTATGGTTTCGACCTGAAGGAAGAGCCCTCCATTTTGGTCACCTGTATTTAGAAAAAATCCCCAGGCAAGGTCAAATCAGGTGAGTCACTCTCGGGTTTCTCGCAACGAGGATCGAGTGCAATTTACCCTAGACTTTCCGCGCCTTTTCTCAATTAATCGATCTCAGCTTTGAATTTCAGAAAGAGAGAGAGTACATATGACCATGGGGCCAAAAGTCCACTGTAAATCGCTAGACGGATCGATGCTCACAGTCTCGTGGATTTCTTTGATGATCGGTACGTCCTCGGGGTGGTAGAAGTCGAAAAGAGATCGTCCAACCATGTCCTGGGGGAGGTGCCCCAGGTACCGGGCCACGTCGGGGTCAACGTAAGAGATGCGCCAGGTCGCGGAATGGCGTCTCGTCAATTTCGAGGAAATCGATGTCTCTTCTGGCGCTAAGGTGTGGCAAGAAAACGAACATCAGCGATAACTTCTATCAGGATGCAATCTAATACAATGGTTGCTAGCTTTTGCCTCGGTTATGCACGGCCGTTTATTCCCAATCAGCCCTTGATCGGTAGATCGATCATTGATAAGACTTTGTATTCCGGCTTATCATCCCCGAGAACCCCAGAGTACAAAAAATTAGCCCACAGGTACACCCATAAGTACCCGATCCAAGACCGGACACACGCTCGCACACTGAGAAAAAAGAGTAGTTGAGCGAAACAAATGTACACGAAAAAAAAAGTATATATATATATATATATAAAATTATACATTTGCACTTTCAGCAAAGGACAGCATTGCTGATAAAGTTTTGCTCTTACTGCAGGAATAATCGCATCAACGACAAAAAATGAAGTACCACTGGTGTAGTCGGTGATGACAAGTTAAACGTCGTGGCGATGAAAAAGTTACGCAATTAATTGCTCGTTTTGTAACATTTTACGTTTCTAATCAATTACCGTCAATTAGTCACCTGGTCTTGAAATCAGAATCCAATCGGAAGATACACGCTCGAAATGTCTTTTTTATGTAACATCGTTACCTCTAAAATTACCGAGGATTACCCAACGAGAAACTCAACAGGGAAGAATCCTTCCTTGACCTTTTACCGAGAGCGAGCTTAACGACTTCGCGATTAATACATTGTCAAAAATCAGCCGCACCTAAAAATCAAAATTATGCAAATTTGACAACTACACATATCGTTTAATATAATATTTTCAGCATAGCTGTTTTTAAAACCAAACTTGAACCCCTGTGTCTTTACATTATCCTACCTCAATATTATCCTAACGGTGCAATTAATTATTACAATATGTACCATCGAGACTATACCGGCGACGATAAAAGAAAAAATAATATAAAAGTAGGAATAAAAATAACATAGGTATTTAAAAAATGTATGACAACAAGACGACATCGTTAGCCTCCGATTTGCAGGATTATCATTTTCAGGTGTCGCGATTCCTTTTCGACGAGTATCGTTCGCTCGCTTCTTCCTAGATTACCGATGAATAATTTACCATTTTTACAGAGTACTCGAAGATCGGGGCAGCTGATAAGTCATCAGCAGCTCTCGCGAGTAAAGACGTACCCTTGGACCCCTTATCCTCGCGGGTGATTTGATGCCGAAGAGAGTCCTTGTCCCTGGGTTGGGCAAAGTCGGCGAAGGGTCGTCCTGTCCAGGAGTCTCTCGCGAATCCTAAAGCTCTGCCTAGGGAGGAGGTCGTGCACAGGACGAGACCGTCCTGCATCGATACGACCGTGCAAAACCTCTCCTGGGGGAAGATATACCGAATCGATTAAATCGGAAAAGGTCGATCGGTCGGCCGAAAGAGAAGGAAAGTCGTAAGCTCGAAGGAAAACGGTGTTTATACGTGTATACGAGAGTCGACACGAAATCTCGATTAGCTTCTAGGCATTTCCCTCCGAGGGTCTCAGAGCGAAGAATCGGGCAGGTTCTTCGGCGCGTTTTTTCAACGGAGAACAATGCCCACTGTAGGTGCGCAAGACCCGAGGGATCGCCGATTTTCTGGAAGTAGGTCCTTTGTAAGGAGGATAAGGGAGCTAGGTTGTTCGTTATTGATATGGAGAGGTCATTCTATGTATATATAGACCGTGAAAATATTGATAAAACTTTTCACCAAACTGGGTGGACCGAATCGTTGGAAACTTTAACCCGTTAATTATGGAGGCCCTAAGACTCCGAGGATGACTCGAGGGTCCTCGAGAGTCCTGCCCTCGCGTCAGGACCGAGGACGACGCGCGTCTCTGGATGGAGAAATCCGACCAGTGTTCCTTTTTCTTATGGCTTTACCCCAATCCTTGGCGTACCAGTGGATACATCCAGGTTGATACTAACATCTTGAAAGCTGGACTCGTCTTGAGCATTGGTTCGCGGACCGAGTCCTGCGCCAGGACCGGACCATGTCTCCCCTTTTCGTTCTCCAGGATCCTCGGCGTCGACCAACTCTACAACTGCTACTTTATCATATACTCGTCAACAAACCATACTCTTGATAAATTGTCTAAGGACTACCCCCTTCACTCTTTCAATGATTAATTCTCGTTTTCCGTATTTCTTGGTTCCTTTCATGCTTTCGGGGGAAACTCAGTGACCTCTGGCTTCCGGTCCAAGATGGGAGAGACGCGAGTGGACGCTGGCAAATTTTCGCACCCCCGGGCGCGATATCGATGGCCTTATCGTGACCATGGCAGACCCGAAAGTCGTTTGGTCGGTCGGCAGCCCGAAGAGCCTCCTTGTGACGAGAGAGAAGAGGATGCCCCTCTGTCTCTCTCACTCTTTTTCTCGATCCGATCACCTAGGCAATTGTTTACTCCTTCGATCATTCCAACAATGCACCCCACGACCTCCATCTTTGAATCGATGATCGACCAATCAATGATTAGCGAATATTTCGATCGAATGACCTATCTGCTCTCGAGTATCAAACTCGTTGAGTTCGACTTTATGTGGTTAAGGTGATACGAAAGTGGCGTCAATGAGGAAACAATGAAATTCTTCTCCAAGCTGGGTATACCGGATTGTTTAAAACTTGACAATGTGAATATGGAGGCTATAAGGATGGTTCTGACACCCATAAATTTTCAACTTTTTGAAAACTTGCTTATAGACATTTTCAAATCTTTTTTATAAAAAATGAAATTTCACGAGTGTCAGGACCTTCCTTATAACCTCCATGTTCACGTTGTGAAGTTTGAAATGATTCGGTACACCCAGCTTGTAGAAAAGTTTCATGAACGCATCCCCTTAAGGTGATATAAAAGTGGCATCTGAGAGATCAATCGTTTATGAAACTTTTCTCCGAGCTGAATGTACCGAATCGTTTGAAACTTTACAACGTGAATATGGGCGATATAAAGCAGGTCCCGACACTCATGAAATTTGATTTTCTACGAACAATTTAAAAAATGTCTATAAACAAATTTTCCAACAATTGAAATTCCATGGGTGTCAGAACCTTCCTTCTAGTCTCGATTCTTTTTCTGCGTGCAGGGAATGATACCTACCGATTTCATTGATGACAAATTAGGAATCCAGAAATGGATATTAACGATTCCAATTTCAAGCCAGGCCTGAATCGATCGATCGGCGGAATTAAAAGTGTCGGCGAATAATTGCGTAAACACGAGGTTACATAAGTAAGCGGTATATATTTTCAGGTAACAACGACACAATTATGGCTCGCTGGGAGCACAGGAGGGTTATCTCGGAATTATGTAAAACAGACGGACGGGCGTCTAAAACGACAGATTTAATTGGCTAGGTCAATTTAAAGCGACTCCACCTTTATCGACTGCATCAATTCATCCGTTACGAAACTTCTCGATAGGGGATCATGGCAATACAATCGCAATAAATATCTTCGTTTAATTCAGTTATTGCTTATCAGTACCAAAACAATTATGAATGCATGGTGCACGAAAAAAAAAAGGAAAATTAAACAAAAATACCGTTTCAAAATTACCGTTCATGATGGGTTGAGAAAAAAAAAAATTATTTTCCAGGAGAGATTAACTACGTGCAGAAATTTACGTATTTCATGACAAAGAAATTCCTCAGTCCAGTTATTGTATCAGGGTAAAGATAAATAAAAAAAAAAAATTATAAATGCAGGGGGCACCGAAAATAAAATGAAATAAAATTAAATAAATCAGGGCGTACATGTTCGTGTTCGTTCGATTTGGTAATCATATACCGGTATGAAAATAATTAATGCATAAATGCGATAATAATTACAGGTTCATGGTGCATGAAAAAATGTAACTAAATGAAATTAAGTGAATATCGTAGCGTGCAACATTATGGATAAATGGAATCATGCAAATTTCTCTCCTAGGGCGAGTGGAATTTCCTATCATCTCCAGGAATTTTATCATAGGGTCAACGCAACTTGAAACGTCCCGTTTATTTTTTATATGTTTATCGAATTTTACCCGCGTTGGAAATAAAATTGAGATCGACGAGTGACTCCGGTCTGCTCATGGGAGTGAATTGCCAGGGTAAAAACGGCATCGATACCTCGGCTCGTATCGAGGTGTCCACATTTATCAATCAGTGTTAAAAAAACTCCGAATCAAACAATGTCCTTCGACCAGCCCCTCGCGAGGAGCAAACTAGACTTTTTCAAATTTTCATCGACAATTATGCTCGGAAAACTCTCATTCTTCTTCCCTCTCCCTCCAAAACTTCTCGTCAGTTCTACTAAAATGACTAAATGTATTAATATTAATATTAGAATGACATAACAAAATTAATATAAATAGATGCACCGACAGAAGAGTTAAAGCTTCTGACGAGAGATTTTGGAAAAAAAAAAAGAGGAATTCCATCTGAGGTGCGACTTTAAGGGGGCTTGACTTCGCGTTAAGGTCCTTTCACACCAGCGCCATGCACTTGCACTTCCTCCCTAAATCTGAAAGAGGAACTAACCTGCATAATGTTGCACAGTATTCGACGGTGCATTTGTGTCTGCATAGGATGGCAATTGCACCGCAGCATCCGACTGTTGCCCTGTATTTGTGAGGATCAATTCCGATTCGACATTCTCGGCCGAAGTCGTCTTCGACTTCTTCTTTTTGTGCTCCTTGTCCTTCCTTTTGCTGCCAGACTGCAAAGCCTCCCTGGTGGATTAAAGATATTTAATTAATGTCATTAAATAATTAATAACAAATCTAGTCTAATTCACCAGATTATACGGTTGTCCATCAACTCATGAATAACGCAAAGAGGCAGAAATCAGAATCTACTATTGCCAAATCATGGCATTGCAAAATATTGTTACGCAATATCCGCGTCTGTGATTTTCGATGTGCATTTATTGACAGAAGAAACCACGAGGAGACAAAAAGAAAGGTCTGGGATACTGCTAGCCTTCGAATATTATCACAACATGCCGAGCGATAACGATATAATTAAAAAAGAAAGGCCACTTTCATAATTACGGAGACAATTATCAATCACGTGGCGATGCGCAGCGTGGCAGTCTCTCTTATATAAAATGAAATGATCGTTTAAAAATTAATTGGAACATAAATATAAATAGACTTCCAGGTAACAATAGTTTCCCTCATTTCACGGATGCGAAGGTAGATCGAATGTTTCTTATTAAGATTCAGCCACGGCTTAATTTTTAAATCGACAAAACAGGGCCGTTATTTTTTAATTTTCATTTGGGTCTTATTATCTTTTATTTTTTCAAGTTGTTCTTTTATTTTTTTTTCTTTCTAAATACATATTGAATCTGTTAATGGCTAAGATTAGAACCTAGCAACATTGTTACGGTTGCAAGGCACGTGGCAAGTCGTGTGCAAGCAACGGAGGGAGTAATGCGTGCCCTGATTACATGTACTTACATTTCTATTTATTCCAGTGTGGCGTAAATGTATATAAATATATCTTCCGTAGAAGTAAATAATAGTGAGTCAAGTTTTAAGAAACTTCAACAAATATTTCAACGGCACAAAATCAGGCAACGAAAAAAAAAATAAATAAATAAACACCTCCAAATCGGCGGAAGCTAAATTTAAAACTATTTACCTGTAACGTACAAATATGTACACGAGATAAAAATTGCTCGCAAGAAATGAAAATTCGTAAATTTTGCCGCGAATAATTTGGAATACAGATTTCGGATGAAAAAGATGTCGCGAAGAAAAAATAAATCGTAATCTTTGCCACGTCCAATTTAAGATAAAAATTCAGATCAGATGCGTAAAATTCGTTGCGCACGATTTAAGGTAAAAATTTCGATAAAAATCGTGAAGTCCGAACTAATTGGACAGGATTTTTTAGACTCATTAAATAATTACCGGGATTCAAATAAAGAGGGAAGCCCATCGCAGTAGCCGCTGCTTTCAGATTGGTTGTTGTGCCTCGACACCGAACTTTCGCTGCTAAAAACAGAAAGATTACACAAATATTAGAATTCAACAGATGAAAGCATTCCTGAAAATAGCGAGGGAAAACCTGGGTTTCAATTCAGGACGAGGGTTGGCATTTGTGAAAGGGAAAAAAAAAAATATCCTAATACTAAATGTCGCTGGACTTTCATAACTTCACGTAGAGACACGTGCTCGTATATACGTCGGAACGTTGCAAAATTCCCCGGAACGAATTCACGTGGCCTGGAAGAAAACGATTCGATTCACATGTTTACCAAACGTGACTTCAAGATCCTTACAAGGGAAGTAATGCCTTTCACTGTCCCCTCTACCTAAGTATTCTATAAGGTGATATGAGAAACTGTACAAGCAACATTACATAGTGATACGTGTACTATCAGTATAGTGATAAGTAGTAGTATACTGACATGAGTAGAATTAAATTAGAGATAAAAATGAATATACAAATTTTTCGACGGATAAACAATACGTTTTATTTTAAACGTTATTCCAGAAGGGCATTTCTCATAATTAGAAAGCAAATCGTTAATAGAAGTGATATCGAAATAACAACTCTTGCTTACTAAAATTGAAGAAAATCAATTATAAAACAGTTAAGATAATTTCAGGCAACGTTTTAACAATTTGTTTTTCTTTTTTTTTTTTGTTTAATTCACCTGTTACATTGGCGCATCAAATTTTCCTCCCACAGGAAAAAGATATGTACATAAAGTATATGACAAAAAAGTAATGAAATATGCCGAGAGAAAAAAGAAAAAGGAAGAGGTAAAATGTTTTACAACGTAGCGAGGAGTTTTTTCGGCTTAGTAAGCCGATTAAATGAATAATACTTTTTATAGCTTTTCGAGAGAAAACTTGGATTTTCATCCTCGCGAGTCTTCTATTATTTGTCTGAATTATGGTCGGTATAAAAGTAATCGTCGTCGATATGTTGCTATTTGTAGACCAGAAGAGAGAACTCTGCCAATCAAATGTACATCTAATTAATTCCGTTTGTTGAAAGCATTCAGTCGTGGGCATTGTATCCGAGTAAGGAGGGTTCCATTGAGCATTTATATAATCTGTGATTCAGGGGAAAGGTTGAGGAGGATACTATAATGAGGGAGGATTGTTAACAGGTTTGTCCTTCCTCGTGTTCACTCCACCTTTTTATAGCGACTCATTATTTCTTCAAAACTTCATGTCGATTTAATTGTACCTTCGCATATTTTAAGGTCTCGCGAAGTAACAATTAACTTACAAGTAAATATTGTTTAAAATGTTCTTGATTAAAAATGGTGCATGATGAATTAGCAGCGAGTAAAACAACTAACATATAAACTCCGTAATTATTTAAAACTCAAGAAAAAGTATTTAGTTTCCAAATGTACGTTACAGAACCCCCTTTAGCAATCGCATAATCCTAATCATAGGAAGACATCGAGCAATGAGATGCGTTATTACGTAGACATCTTTTAAATACGCCCATTCAATAAATCATTACAAAATAAAATTCATAAACTACAGCGCAATATCTCGAAAAAAAATAGACCCAACAGTAGATAACTGAAGGGGTAGGAACTGCTTCACATCTTTTCCGAAAGTACAAAAATCACGATTCGCTCCACCACAAACTCCCCGTTAACAATTGAATATTCGTAATCATTCATCGACACGAAGAGCACATCAAATATTTACACTCCCAGTAGCATAAAAAAGAGAAACCAAGAGCACTCTTCTCCTCCCGAAGCACCAAAAAGCAGAAAAGAAACTCCATAACGATTCCTTCCACCACAGACTCGCTCTACAATCGCATAATACTAATCATTCATCAACATCGAGAGTACATCCTCCGTTACATAAAGAAAAGAAAGAAAAAGAGCCGAGGTCAGCTGCTCACCTCTGCGATTGGCTGTTGCTGCTGTTAGAGTAGGCCGAGTCGGATACTTTGGCGTTACCATCGAATTCCTCGATTTTCCTCGCTACGACGTCGGGGGAGGACCTCAGGTGAGCAAGTGCCTCGGTCATGTCGAGTGCACTATCACGGTTATCACTGGCTGCACCGATAAGCCTACACCTTCGCGAATCCACCGAAAAATCCCAGACGGTTCGCTCAGTCTTCGAGGAAGACGAGTCGACGAGGAGGACGCTTCTCGAGGAGCGTCTCGAGCATATGGTCGAGTTAAAAAGCGAGAAAATTAAAGTACTTGGGAAATCCTTAAATGCTATTCCAGCTCGGCCGCAGATATCGCCGATTAGTTGTGCACCCGTGTCGAGTATATCGAGAATTGGCAGTATCGGCGCATTGGACGCCTGTTCCCCTCTGTGGTACTCGACGCAGTATACAGAGAATTCCGCCATCACGCAGCTCGCCACGTGAGTCGGTGCTCCCACTTTTTCTGGCGATAATATCCTTGCGAATCGGCGCCCCTCTTCGGCCAGTAAATGCGATTCGACCGGCAGAACGGGCCGAGCCTTCCTCGGCTTCTGATGTCCCCTCTCCCGAGACATGTATTTATTTTTCATATTTCATGTAACACTCGTATAGGCTTTCGTTTCTTCATATTATATTCTCTTCTACGTTCCATCTTCTAAGTGTTGCCAGCTGCTGCTCCGAATACAGAACTGATAACAAAGAAATGAATTAATCACAGTTGCACTCGTAGCTTAACATGCCTTTCTCGAGGTCTACAGAGACCCGCACCGATTTCCTTTTATCATTTACCCTTATTTGCTGTTTTCAATCACCTAAATATTGATTACACGGAGAAATTAGAAAACCTTCTTCTAAAGAAAAAGAGCTCGTACACCCGCGATCTAAAATACAAGGTACTAAACAAAGTGCTGTACACTCATGCCATGTATTATCTACACCCTAGACTCGACACATCGACAATACTCAACGGGAAATGATAAGAATCGAGGAAGTATGTACAAGGATCATCGGAGGTTCTTAAGCTTGATAAAAGTTTATTACCAAAAACCGGTAGAAAAACGGAACAGTCGTTACTCTATGTATGTACAGGGATGTACTTATGGAGGTCTAAGCATTCTCTTTGGCAGGGTCACTGGAAAAGAGCGTTTCCCGTTTTGTAAGAAACGGAAACGCGATATCACAGTCATCGCAGGTACAGTGGTTGGGGTGACGGAATGATCATCAGAGTCCTGAAAGAAGAAAATTGTACACATGAGGCCTCGGAGATCTCCTGAGAAATGAGTCGGGATAGTTCGAGCTACCTTAAGAAATACGTAAGCAGTGTCCCCTCGTTTATATCCTAGAGGAATATCGTGTACCCGAGAACTCTCGGCAAGTCTGTTACAGTCTCCTGGTGTGCGCTCAAAATCAGTTCGGTCAAGGCCTATTTAGATTCCCGGGTGCGGCGATCAGTGTGTCGGTCGTGGACCGTAAAAAGAGACGGGAGTAATGACAAGTCGGCAAGTATATCGATGTAGTATTATTGATATTCACTGGAAAGATACACGAAGTGCTCATACCTCGCGACAAATGCAGCTCTAACTCGACTCGACCGAAGACTAATATCCATATTCGTACCTCACATTTATTATTAAATATACCTCTCTTATCCACTTAAGACGCTACGGATAAAAGACGTACTTTAACGATAAAACTGAGGAATGAGTACAGACATATGGCAGACTGCACGCTGAAAATACAGACAGCCAGCACGCATTTATCTCCCCACGCAAAACAATGAAGTAAACGCCTGTCCCATGTGCGTAGAAATNTATATATATATATACAGAGTGGCCCATTTTTAAGGACTCGTTAAGAGTATTCTGAGAATTATGGTTCGTGCTTGTACTTGAATTTTAGCATTAAATGATGTCTTTTGTCTACGTTCGTGCTCATGCCTCAATTTTAGCGCTGAAAGACGTCCTTTAGCCGTTTAAAGTCTACAGATAATAGTCTTTTAAAAGAGATTTGAGTACAGGCCTCAGGGTATATTTAAAGAATGTTTTGCCTTAAAATTGTGTGACTTCGAGGGGGAACAATGGAAATAATACCAAGGAAAGTGTAATACTCCCAATGATGATATTAAAGTAAACCTCTTATTTTTTTTTAATGACACCCTTTATTTTTCAAATTTCTTGTTAGAAACCCCATAACTTTTAGAGGAACCATTTCTCCTTCAATACTGTTTTCCCAAATTTCAAGGCCAAATCGTCGTAAGTGACTTAGGGCACGTTGTTCCCCTTTCGAAAAAGGAATTATTTCCACGGAAAGAATATGTTAAATAAAAATTACAGTAATTATTCGAGCCGTTTAATTTTTCAAGCGAGTCAACCATATTAGACCCCTTAAAAATAGGACTCCAAGCAAGCAACTTAAGGAAAAAAAAAATTTATTAAAAGCAAAGAAAGATGAAATATTGCTTAATGTAACATCATCATTGTAAATCCTACATTTTCCTTTATCTTCTTCCTACTCTTCGCCCTCGAAACAAAGAAACTTTATATGAAACATTCTTCGGTTAAATCCTCGGTTCATAAAATGGGACACCCTGAAGTTTCATTCAATGCTTCTTGAAGCACTTGCAGCGTGCTTGCTGTGTGCGTTTTTTACGTGCGGCCTGATGTACACGCGACATCACATATACCATGTGCGTACCCTCGGGATCATAAGACCCAGGACCTCGAAGACGACGTCAAGACAATTCCTGAACACCCTGGTAGTCGCATGTCCAGGAAAAACCTCAAAGAACCCCGAGAACCCAGTCTAAAAGCAAGCCGTGCCTTCCAACATAATTCAAACGGCGCAATTTATGGGCATTTACGTCGTCAACATTCATTAATGACTCATTATCTCAATTCTCCCCTTAAAGTATTATTCGCAATCGACTTAGCGCAAGAGTACTGCAGACATGTAGCAATAAAACCCACGTAGTGCAAAATTAGCATTCAGACAGAACGGGAAAAAAAAGAAAATCCCACATGAAATTCTATCCCAAAACGCCATAAGTTATGGGGGCAGAAAAAATTCTATTCATAGTTGCAATATTCTTTTCTAGGAACAACAAATTCCCTATCACCCATTCCTTTGAATAGTGACGACAATATTTTCTTTTTGGCAGATGCAGCAAATTCATTTGCCAATTTAGCAGGCATTTTCTTTAAAAAAAAGCTCCCCACTGGTTACGACTACTATTCGATACAATTGCAAACATTTTCATTGTTGCGATTATTCCTGTAGTAAGCGCAAAACATTATCGGCAATGCTGTCCTTTGCTAAAAATGTAAATGGCCCTTTTTTTTTCTACGCGATGTACGACCCTTAACGCGGGGACAAATTAATTTAATTATAAATATCAAGGCGTACTTAACGATCCCGCGGGTACACCATTACACACTAGACACCGTTCGTTCGACATATCGGAGTACTGTAACTATATATAAAATTCATGCTATCGCTAATGTCCAGTTAAATATCGCGTGCCGCAGACATTCGCGGTGCGCGAGTCGTTGTGTACGTATAGCTAAAACGTGGATCGCCGAGATGTAACATAAAGTCCGATTCAGCATATCCGTGACGTGTCCGTGAGGATGGAAACATCTCATATTTTTATTAGCCCTTTGACTGCAAAGCCCCTTTGACGTATGGGCGAAATTCCCCAGCGTATACAGGCAATAATGGACCAAACAGTAGACGTAAACATACGTCTTCAGCAGTCAAAGAATTAAAATATTCCCACAGAGTTTATAAAAAATGGAGAGAGCAATGCAATAATATACAATAGTACATGTATACGTTCAAGTATCCTAAGAGAAATCATCTTTCTCTAAACTTTTCCGGAAGTAGGCTGCGATTGAAATCTTTTGACAAAGGAAGTTTAAGCGACGGCATGAATATGGCTATGACGTACTCTACACTTGCGCAGTAATAATTTTAGGAAAAGTTTCGACAAAAGATACCGTCTAACCTTTTGACAATCTCTTTTAGATCGTCTCATCCATGTCTTTAAGCTCTATGAGTATTCGTACATTTCCGTATTCGTTCAGTATCCGTATCCGTCCGTGTCAGTGTCAGTGCGCCGACACTGATCTGAGTCGATAATTTTACGGTACAGCATCTTTTCTACGACTGAATTCATGCTTTTATGCTTCCTAGTTCTCCCCAAAATATTCCTGTTCCATTTCAATTTTATTTTATTTATTTATTTTTTCTTTTTAATACAATATGCGGCGAGAAATACCCGCAATTTTACTTAGCGGGTTTTTTTGCATTTCTGCATGCAATCGTGAATTGTGTATAACTAAAATCGATTTATTTAACCAAACTCGTCATTCAATCTTGGACAACGAAATGCCCATTAAATGTCTCTTGTTAATCGTTTGATAAACTCGATTCATTAATTAATATGGCAATTATTCTACCTAAATACCGTACAAAATTGCGGGAATTTTGCACCGTACTCCGTCCTACATTAAATAACCATTAAAACATCCCGAAGTATCGACAGAATTTACTTTCACCATCTATAAGCTCCTTGAACAACATTCTACATTTTTCTTTCTTCCTTTACAAATTTCATGGATCCACTTGCGCTTTTTGCATAAAATGCAAATAAGTGAAATTAACGAAATCAACGAAATTAGTGAAATCCCTCGACTGTAAAATCCAATCTTCTAAGTGACTCGGCATACAGTAACCGCCGTGTAAGAACATCCTGTTCCCTTTGAACATTCTATATCTTTTGAACATCCTGCACGGACGAGGCGCGAACATGTCTGAATCGGTCTTAACGAGACCACACCATAATGGAAAAAAAAAAAAGAAAAAAAAAGGGTACTCGACATCCAACGACGGGGACGATCCTTGCTTTGGAACGCGAGTCGATCAGCAACCACATCCTTGGCATGCAATCGGTTATCAGAGCATCGATAACTTGAACGTGGAACGTCGCGACTTGATCTCGGCTTCTTTTAAAAAAAAAAAAAAAAAAAAACAGGCAGAACCGCGAATCATGGATCGACCGAGAAATAATAAAAAATATAACAAGTGCTAATGCTACGGCACAGAATGAACACGAAGCCTGTGCGAATAGTACACTTGGTGAGGTTCATTCGATGAGCTCCCAAACTCTCGCGGCTAATCGTTACTCGTAAGTCTAACATTGTTTCACAAACATGTCGAGAGCGCGTCGAATTACGTCAACGTACTTAAAGTAATCTCCGTTGGCACATACTGTCGCTAGTCCGGGAGGTGTCGTCGGCGATACCTCTCGTAATGCGAATCGATTCGATGATTTCTTTCTTTCTTTTTTTTTCCCCCTAAATTTCAGATTACCGACGAACGGCTGTCAAGAATGATCTATCCGAAATGTAAATGTGCACGTAGTACGAAGGGACTCCGGCGAGTGGCCTTGGATTTTAAGTCCCGTTTAATTTTAAAAATACAAAAATATCTACGCGGTAATTCTCGTCATTCCTTGTTTCATGTTTTCTCTCTTTCACACTCTCTCTCTCTCTCTCTCTCTCTCTCTCTTTATCTACTTTAGACGCAGCGATTGCGTATATTTACGAACAAACGCGGATGTCGCATGCACAGTTTCCGCCGTGGCTTGGTTAAGGGTCCGGTAAAGCCAAGTCGGCTCTTTTTTTTTGTTTTGTTTTTGACGTCAGAAGCGAGGCAATCGCGTGAAATTCCCAATCAGTACTTAAAGATTTCACATTTTTCACGTATTCGTCGAAATAAAGAAGCTATAGTAACCAGTGGATGCATAAAACATGTCAGCTGGTCCGTGTTTGTGATTGACAGTGTTCATTGCCGAATTATCGGACCTAATCTCGTCAACGGGCCAATTTTCGGTGAGTGATATCTCATTTCGCAGTGCAAGACCCGTTATCAACTAATCGACTGACACTTTTCGTTAATACCAATAATAATAAATTCCTTCCTGTCGTACTATTCATTGGCAAATGTCATTCGCTTTGTAGAACATCGATTAGGAACTTTACCCGATTTCCTCATTTCTGACGTTAATATTCAATATTGCCGATCTGACTTTACTGGACTCTTAAAAGTTAACTGGGATTAAATCAGACTCCGATATCGACGCAGTCTCACGTGGATATTTGATATATATATATACACACATATATATATGTATATATATGTATATATACTTTGAAGATATCACTCTTCGCACAGGCCTGTTCAAAGAATGAGTTGCGTGAAGATGTTGTAAGTGTAATAAGTAAGGGAGGTATCGTTAAGGTTTCAGTAACGTTGATGTTTCAAACGTAAACGATAGTTAAAAGTAGTTGGAGTTTCCTTTGGATGCAGGCCCAACGTGGTCAAGTGAGTCTTAAAATTCGTCTCTTTTGTTGCGTGCGTCCAGCTTGTGTATACCAGTCAGTCTGTGGAGATAAATAGAAAAATTACATTTTCTCTCTCGTTTTATCGTGTTACCGGTGATCGTCATCATTATTGTCAGGCAGTAATTACAACTCAATGTACACAACTTGTGGTCATGGGGCTTCGCCGACTTACTTACGTAATACACGAAACCGGAATTTAATGCTCGTCCTCGTCCATACGTAAGCGCTTTCTCCGATCCTCGCCCACGTTACGTTCTTCGGCCTCCAACACCTTCAACCGAGACCCACAAATCTCCTGCCCATGTAAAACCTGCGAACACATTTACGCGTCCACCATTAACAAACTATATTCACTTGATCGAGGAAAGTATTCTCGTTCTTGAGGAACTGGATATGTAGATTTATAAACGCCAGATCGCAAAGTTACATCTTTCATCGCCGGGATCTTATCGCAGTCTCTTACCACTTGTCGACTGACTGCATATTACTGTCGTGTGTACACATTTTCTTTAAATAAGTATATCACAGTGTACAATTATACAATTTAAATCAATTCTATTTTAATTGTGTTATCTGTATACTTGAAAATCATTCCAGTTTAGCTTTCGACGGATCAAATCCACCCATTGAACTAAATAAAAACTCGCTTTTCAGAGAGAATGTATTGGGAATCGTATCGACCTTTGAAAGTAGCAAGTCTCTTAATTATCATACCTCGATAGCTTTATTCGCGCTTTCCACAGAAGCATACTTCGCGTATCCACAATTTTTCCCAGGGAGCATGTAAACATCAATTAGGTTACCAAACCTAGAGAATGCATCCTTCATTGCATAGATTGGTGGAACAGGTGGTCCACACACAATAAAGCACCTCTTCGCAACCTCGGCGTCGATGCTCGCCATTGGTTGCACCGGAGGTAGTTTGATGCCCAGATTTTGTTCAACACCCAGTGAGCCTGAATGGATCACAGAAAATTATGCTTGAATATCACCACAAATCTGTTAATCAAAATGTTGAGACACAAGTAGCATTGAATTAATTACTTGGTGCTGTCAGTCCTGCAGCCTGTATAAGGGATGTAGCTTGTGCGATGGTTTCTGCTAGATGTGCCAAATCCGTTCTAGGAAGACCTGCTATACTAGAACTGGTAGGTTTCGAAACAGACTTTGGAAGAGGTGCAGCACCAGTCAAGTCTGGCTTGACGATCATTCTGTGACCGGGAGGATATTCGAAACCATGAAATTTCTCTCTCGCATATGCGGCTGCACTGGGATTTGAATAGACGACTGTAGCCTGACCTCTGGGCATTCGATAGCGCACATCAGTCTTCAAGTGACAATAATCCAATCCAGGAACGATATCGAACAGTCTCCATAACTGATCCTGGTTTAACGCCGGGTGTGCAATGACTTGAAGCCTCGTATAACCTTCTGTGTTTGGATAATTTGTGGCGATCTCCAAATTGACGCTACTTTTTCCAAAACTCGAAGATGTATATGCTCCTCCGATATTGTCATATGGTACGGACAAACCATTACTGTACTTTGCCTCTGTATGCTCAGGCTTTGGCTTCTTCGGCTCAGCAAATACTGCTTTATATTTCCTGTCGCACTCTTCGAACGCCTTGGCTGCACTGGATACTTTCCTGAACTTCACATATCCAAATCCCTTTGATTCGTTGGTATTTCTGTCCTTAACTACGGTTGCATATTCAATCGCTCCAAACTTGGAAAACTCTTGCTGAAGCTCGCCATCTGTCATCGATTTAGGGAGAACACAAAACAGACGAACCCACCGTTCCTCTTCATTTGTTTCACGAACCGAACCTTGATCGCGGCTGAAATTTCACATTTAACATAATACAACATTAAGAATTAATGACTTATCCATGAATTTTCTAAAAATAGATACTTACTTTGAGGCTATCATCACTTTAATGGGCCGTCCAACACAGCCCAGCATTTTCCCATTCATCTCTTCCAGAGCAAATGCTGCTTCCGATGTCTTTGAGAATTTAATGTATGTAACACCTATAAAAGAAAAAACAACTTTGAATATTATCAAATGTTATAGATATTTTGACACACGAAGCACTTCTTTGAATATTTTTCTTTCAATATTTGTGAATAATCTACAAACTTTACCAGTTTCGTCCAACCTTTCAATAATTAAAAGAAGTACATAAACATGAAATATGCACATAAAGAAATGGCTTAAATTTAAATGTTCCGTTTTAAAACGACACACCGACAAAACGTGGCGAAACCCATTATTTTAGTTTTTCAAACAACGTTAATTTACAAATAAAGCGGACGTCGGAAAGATCCGAGTTTAAAAGCTTCCCGCCGAAATGAGCTCCGGCGACGTTTGCCGTCGCGCGACATTTCTAATGTCAATGACAAAATATAACCATTGTCATCGTTCGATCTTCACGGTCGTATGCAAAGCTCCCCGGCATCAGTGACAAAGTTTATCGATCGCAGTCCATAAGTACGCGGTACCTTTATTTTCCCCGGTGTTGCGATCCTTGACCACCCAGATGTCTTCGATCTTGCCGAACTTCTCGAAAGCCTTCCTGAGATCATCCTCCTCCAGGTTCTTGTGGCAGATGACAAATAACCGGGAATTTGGTGGGTCGTCATTCTTCGAACGCGGATCCGTTTGCGAGTAGTATGAATCCCGTTCTCTGTGGTCCGCCATCTTGGAAATGGAATAAGCGAACGTCGCGTAGCGACCCGCCAGCGTGCCTACTCGTGGTTGTCCAATGTCGCCGCGGCACGCGCGCTCCTGATTGGCCGCTTTCCGTTAAATCCACCAATGGCAGGACACGATTCACCCGCCTCGGTTCCAACCAAAGACTGCGACTCTCCCGGCAAGCGAAGATCGGTTACATGCAAGGTTAGTCCAGGGTCGCGCCAGGTGGGGGAGGGTTCAGAAGACCATGAATAATTCTCACATAAGAGCGTCTTCGTCGCACCCGTGACGTAACGAACGAAAAGAAAAAGAGACGGTCTCGCTGCGAATAAAGAAGAGACTGGACATTGAATAACTCGCGGTAAACCGATCTCGGAAGAAAGTCGATGAACCGTTTCGCTGCTATTAAAATCGGCTTCTTTCTTTTTTTTTCAGCAAAAAGACGGACTAACCGAATCGTGCTAAATGCTCTCCAAAAATTTCACTCCATAGAGGGGTTCCATTTCACAACCGAGCACGTGCGGTTCCGGTAACTAAAAAATAATAAGATACATTATTTTCAATTTTTTGGCACTTAAGTAAATATTGAATAGTTATTTAAGGGGGATTCAAATCACCTGTCTGGATTTAGCGTGGAATCTCTGCCGGGCGAAGCGCTTTCGGAGCCATTTCGTAAAACTTGAGCGAACCTTCTGCCTCTTTCGGCTTCCCCCTCTCCCGGCCGGCCACGTTTTAAATGAAAGGCAAAAATAAAAATATGCACGTAAAATCTGTGCAAGTGGAGGACGCATGCGCGTATGGAAAACTTGAGCGAATGGTCTGAACTCTTCAGAACTCGCCCGTCGATGTTCCTTTTTCCCTCGGGTCGAAGAGAAATCTGGCTGCACGCGACATCCGTCTTTTGACATTTCGAGAACGCTCAATTTCGCAATAACTGTATTTACAGAACATGCGATAATCTCCGCTTTCGAACCTGGAATTTTCCGGGTTGCTTACTTTTCATTTAGCTTTTCTAGACCATCTCGGAGAAAGATAATGGCAAGCCGGACAATCCTTAATGACAGTCATTTGCGCAACTAATGTGAAAGTGGAAGCGTCGACAATTACTAGCCCGTGATTGCACTTGCTTTCACTTCCATGACATGTCTTCGTTCAGTCGTATTTCTTAAATGTACAGTTTGTACTTTTAAAAATAATAAATATATTAAAGTCAATGAATTGAATAAAAATCCAACAGAATGAACTGCTCAAAAAACGTTCTGAGAATGATCGAGAAAGGCTCGAAAACGTTCATAAACTGTCGAAAAACACTCGATGACGCTCGGAAACGCTCGAAACCGCATAAGGCTCCAAAAAATTGAAAAACGCTCGATAACGATATATCCAACTATGAATGCCACTTAACAGAAAAAAAATTAATATAATGCTCAATAATTTATTCATAACCATAAATTGAAAGCACAATGGGCTTTCTTTGTAATCATTTACAAAATGCTACAAACCATAGTTTCATGTCCCGCAGAATTACGTTCGTACTATTTCATCAAAATATCCCATGAGATCACTTCGAATCACCATGTTCATGACTATGTAAAATGAGGTCTGCGATTCTACTATAAAAAGCATAAACAATTATAATAAAAGTTTCAGTTTGTATATATGTACATTAGGTGTCAAATTGTCATGTCTGTATGCAGTCGATGCAACTCTTCCATTGTACGCATACATTTTATGCATCATACGTTGATGCAGAAACGTTTCCTCCATGTCCTGTCCAGTTTGTATGTACAAATTTTCCTTCCTGTCCAAGAAGCTCATAAGTATGGGCTCCGAAGTAATCACGTTGTGCTTGCAACAAGTTTGCAGGGAGTCTTGCTGTACGGAATCCATCATAAAAAGCTAACGCCGTTGACAATGCAGGAGTTGGTATGCCAAGGGTAACGGCATTTGAGACGACTACCCTAGCACTTGTATGGCATTTCTTCATAGCATTTGCAAAAAAGTCGTCCAGCAACAAATTAGACAGTTTTGGGTTCTTATCAAATGCTTGCTTGATATTTCCCAAAAACGCACTGCAAACCAATAAACATCGTCAGTACTTTAATTATACAATTATTAGAATTCTAGAAAATATCCAAATAATTAATCTAAAAAGTTATATAACAATTACACAACGGTTACTGGAACACTTTAAATTATACTTAAGATACTTCTTGTGCGTTCTTGAAGCGCTTACATGACCCTGGCATTAATTGCATGACTTGCCCTTCACTTTCTATAATCAACAAAAAATAAACCTAAAGAAGTTACCTTCTAATAATGCAGCCACCTCTCCACATTAATGCAATGCCACCATAATTCAAATTCCAATTGTGAACTTTAGCAGCTTCGCGCAACAACATAAAACCTTGTGCATAGGAAATAATTTTTGAGGCATATAATGCTTTCCTCGTATGCTCCAGAAACTCTTTCTTATCACCTTGAAATTTACCCTTGGGACCTTCGAGAACCGTACTTGCTTCTATTCTTTCAGATTGCAATGCGGACAGACATCTTGCAAATACAGATTCACCAATTAGAGTTACGGGAACTCCGTAATCCAGGGCAGCTATGGCTGTCCATTTCCCAGTTCCCTTTTGGCCAGCTGTATCTCTTATCCGTTCTAGTAGATATCCTTTTTCATCCTTGTATTTTAGAATATCTCTGGTTATTTCAATCAAGAAAGAATCCAATTCGCCTTTATTCCATTCAGTGAAAACATCACTCATTTCTTGTGGAGAAAGCGAAAGACCATTTCTCATGAGATCGTAAGCCTCGCAAATCAATTGCATGTCACCGTACTCGATTCCATTGTGAACCATTTTGACAAAATGTCCAGCTCCTGTTTCGCCAACCCAGTCACAGCAAGGTTCTCCGTTAACTTTCGCACAGATTGCCTAACAAGTGTAAAGTGTCATTTAAGGAGACAAATATATTTTTTTTAAACTATTAGTATAAAGTGTTTTCTTTGAGTTACCTGAAAAATAGGTTTGATATGTGGCCATGCTTTAGGATTCCCACCAGGCATAAGGGAAGGGCCGTACCTCGCACCATCCTCTCCTCCGCTTACTCCACTCCCAACAAATAAAATTCCTTTCTTTTCTAACTCCTCTGTGCGTCTTTGCGTGTCTTGGTACTCGGAATTTCCACCGTCGATGATAATATCCCCCGAGGAAAGAAGAGGAACTAACTTTTCAATAAATGCATCTACAGCTGGACCGGCTATAAACAGTTCATAATTTCACCATAATACTCATAAATTAAAAATATACAATCGTTACGAAAGTATGCAACATTTAATCTCGTAAGTGTCACCATTCTTAACTTTACAACCAATTCTTTAAAGTAGAGAAAATTACAGCCTTTACCTTTCACCAGCAGCATGACTCGGCGTGGCGATTTCAATTTCCTGACCATCTCCTCCAAGCTGAAGGCACCAATAACTTTCGTGCCCTTTGCTTCGTTTTCCAAAAACTGTTTTACCTTCTCCGTCGTACGATTATAAGCACAAACGACAAAGCCATGATCGTTCATATTAAGAATCAAGTTCTGCCCCATGACAGCCAGTCCAATGAGGGCGATGTCTGCTTTCCTGAAAGAGAGAATTACAAAATGCATAAACCGTCATTGTGAAAGCACAAAATTACAATACAACCTGTTAGATAAAACTTAATTAACTTTGTGAAACAAAGCTGATTAATAGCATAACTGACGTATCGAAATCACAAAGTTCCTTGCCAGTACTTCTTATATGTTTATCCGATGACTTAACTAATAATTAAAAGTATTTTAACATATCGAAGGTCACAAGGACTATGTGAATAAGAACAGTAATTGGATTATAATTCACAATTCTACATGCTGCTTACGGTTCTGCCATGATCCCTATGTCGTGAAACAATATAGCCAAGGGATAAAAGCCTTCTCAGATTTTCAGGAGTCTCCAGTAGCAACAAGTGGTCGCTTTCTGCTACTTGATTGCTAAGTCAACTTATCCACGCGGGTAAAAGACCTTCGTACACCGCTCGCGGTATTTTCTTCGAGCAGTCAGCCGACACCTCGATAACCAATCGTGTTGCTTGAAAAATTGACACTGCTCCTCATTATCTTTCGTCACTACCAAGTCACGACATGACCGGCTGACTCTGCAAGTGATCCCTCTACGGTTGCCTTCGCCGTTGGATAGCCATGAAATTCATTATTCCGTCACACTTCGACATGCTCTCGATATAGTAATACAACCTGTAATCTCACGCCAATTCAAAATGACATTCTTTTCCGCGATTTTTCAGTGCCGCGATCAACTCTTCGCCGCATACCAAATCTACATTTTTTTTTTAAATGAATCGAATTCTAAAAATACGAGTTAAACGTAGCTTTCCGAGAGAATAAGCTAATAACGGTTTGAATTTTCGCGCGCGTAGCAGACGTGCCAATCAGCGACGCCCATTCAGCGATGACGTCATCCGTCCGCCGGAATCATTCGTCACACTTCGCTGCTCTCGAAATCGAAATATAAGCCAGAGATGAGTTGGGAGATTGCTTACGGGCAGAATCGTGTGATTGCATCCTGTGCTGCCCTCTGGTTTCGTACGTTAGCTTTCACCGTTTTTTGGCCCCAAGGGCGGCGCAACGAATTTCTGATAGTAGCTCGCGCACTCGCGATGGCGGTACCATCTACCAGTCGCCGTTGGCGGCTCCCGCCCGCCCGCACGCACGCACGCACGCACGCACACCCGCCCGCCCCAAAGGCTCCAAAAAATTGAAAAACGCTCGATAACGATCGAAAACACTAGAATATCACTCGATAACACTCGAAAACGCTCTGAAAATGCTCAAAAAACGTTCTGAGAATGATCGAGAAAGGCTCGAAAACGTTCATAAACTGTCGAAAAACACTCGATGACGCTCGGAAACGCTCGAAACCGCTCTCAAAATGATCGAGAAACGCTCGAAAACGTTCGAAATCTCGCGTGCGTGCGTGCGTGCGTGCGTGCGTGCGTGCGTGCGTGCGCGCGTGCGTGCGTGCGGGAGCCGCCAACGGCGACTGGTAGATGGTACCGCCATTGCGAGTGCGCGAGCTACTATCAGAAATTCATTGCGCCGCCCTTGGGAGCAAAAAACGGTGAAAGCTAACGTACGAAACCAGAGGGCAGCACGGGATGCGATCGTACCATTCTGCCCGTAAGCAATCTCCCAACTCATCTCTGGTATAAGTCGCCATCTCGCGCCGATTCAAAGCGACATTTTTTCTTCTCGTGAAGTTGCGACGCCGCGGCGAACTTCTTGCCGCGTACCAAAGATACATTTCTTCAAAGTGAATCGTATTTTAAATACACAAGTAAAACGTAGCACTCCGAGAGCGTAACGAGGCTAGTGTCAGGTTGAATTTTCGCGCACCTAGCAGACGGGCGATCCGCCGACCAATCAGCGATGCCCATTTCGCGATGACGTCAACCGGCACAGTTTTGCGATCGCGGATTGGTGGTTAACCAGGTATTTCAATGGGGCCTCTCAGATATTCAACATGTCGCGATTCGCTTGATTAGATTAGGGCAGGTCTGCGTTATATTATCCCTATGTTATCGTTATTCCTCGACTCTCGGTTATTTATTAGCGGTTGTCACCTACATAATCAACGAAAATACGTAGGGATCCACCGAGCCGCAGTGACTTCTCTCGGGATGCGGCGAACATAACCCCGCGACTATGAGAATCTTCAGGCCCGACGCTGATCTCATTTTCGAAAGTAGCACCGTGTCGTCGTAAACGTAGGTAAACAACACTACTTCCACAGTTTAAAGGCCGAGCCTCCAGTATGGGACTATTATTCTCGAGATTGTGGAGTTTTTTCGGAAACGAAGGTAAGTTTGACGTGTCTTCGCCGCAATTAATTGTCCTTTCTCTTTCCTTTGTGCAAGATGGTAATCGGTTCGCTCGCCTGGAAGCATGCAAAGTTTTTCGCTGACAGCTGGGTTTCTCGAAAATCCACCGTCTCTTGGCGGAAACGTTTTTATAGACTCCTAATGCGTAACTTTCTCCTCCCGATTGGCTTCCAATGGTGTGCCATGACGCCCCATTATCATTTTATGTCTTACGTCAAGTAATCTTACTTGCTTCGCTTAATGAGATAAGCTGTTGCTTAATGTTTCTCTTCATTGTCATGCATTGAGATAAATTTATTGATTCAGCATGTTTGAATAACACATAGCCAGCACCGCTTTTTATTAAGACTTTCACTTCAGGCGTTTAGTATTTATGTGCATCATTCCGTACCTGGTATGCTCTTTCACCTGAAACTCAGAATTTAATTCTCACTAAGGCTCTGAATATCGTATAAAGACAAGAATTTAATCTTATGTAAATTAAATCATAAACATTTAAATATTACATTTACAGAACATAAGATAGTTATGGTCGGCCTCGATAATGCAGGAAAAACGACGATCCTGTATCAGTTTTTAATGAACGAGGTTGTCCACACGTCACCTACTATTGGATCTAACGTCGAAGAAGTGGTGTGGAAAAATATCCACTTTATAATGTGGGATTTGGGTGGACAGCAGAGCTTACGAGCTGCGTGGTCCACTTATTACACCAACACTGAATTCATCATCATGGTCATAGATAGCACTGATAGAGAAAGATTAGGAGTAATCAGAGAAGAACTGTACTCCATGTTAAACCACGAAGAACTAAGTAAAGCCAACGTTCTAGTCTATGCTAACAAGCAAGATTTAAAGGGCAGTATGACGGCTGCCGAGATTTCGAGGCAGCTAGACTTGACGTCAATTAAGAAACATCAGTGGCATATACAAAGCTGTTGTGCATTAACCGGTGAAGGGTACGTATTATCTCTTACAGTTTGTCCCTTGTTACCACAGATTATTTAATCTTATCAGTAAATTTAATTTCAAAAATGAAAATTAATCTCATGCAAAAGTTATTTTTTTAAATTAAGTAGGAAGTGAAAAAATATATTAAATATCTTATTTTTCAGACTATATCAAGGATTAGAGTGGATCGTGGGCCGGTTAAAAAAGACATGACGTAGATTATGAGAATCGAAGACAGCTCTAACAGAGTATTTGATATGTAAATTATGTAACGGGTGTAGGTACCGTGTCACTTTGACGGTTGTACAAATTAACATAAAGAGGCATAAGATTTCCCTATCAATTTAGCAAAATTCAGTATAACCCTCAAAGTGTAGTCTCGTAAAAAATCATGCGATGCTGAATATCGTTTTACAGTAACATGGTGGACGGGAACGTTTTTTGTTATCAGACATAACGACGTCAAACGAATTCAGATCATCCATCGAATAAGCTTAAGGTGCATGTAATTGTGCAATGTTTTCTCGGAACGTGCTCAAAGTTTAATACTAGTATTTTGCTACAAAAAGGTTATCCATATTGGTTCGCTCCTACTTCTACCTTATATTCCACGTTAATCTGTAAATTAAGCTAAAGCTAATGGATCGTTGAATTTGCAAAGCCATTCGACGGATACGCTTTCATGAATGAAGTACCATCCGATTGTCACTTTGAAAGAGTGTAAAAGTCTTGTAGTAATGTTTACATAAGAGATCTGCAACCTGTAAAAAATCTCGTCCACCTTTGTAATGTAACAAATCTTAAGACCGTCGAATTAAATTAATCGTTAATTCTATGTGCGTAATGATAAGTCGTTCGGCTTGTTGCGAAACTATAACGATACATATATGCCGTGTATATAGTTTTTATACTTCCTAATTGACAGCGATCCATTGTAAAGAGCGAACTCGCATGTAGCATTGGGATAGGCTCAGATTTTTAAAGTCCCTACATAAGAACGTAAGCAGATTCATTAGCATTCGGTACGTGCAAACATCTTATAAGACTTCACCGCGAGGTTACTCAACAAGCCTAACTGTAAACTTGTAAACGGAATGCAGACTACTCTGTGATACAATGTGGATTTAACAATGAGACAGTTGTTTGCTCTAGAATAACGTAAGGGATGAGGGAACTTTAAAGTGGACATGTATTTACGATGTACACTCGTTTATTCCACGTCGAATGACTTTCGCGATCTGTAATTTATATTTTTTAACGGCAACTGCACTATTAAGTAGTTCCGTAAGCTCACGGACAAATTTGCAAACGCTTAGAAAATGTAACTTCATTGCAACGAAGTGAGCCACGTGTTAATTATTCATTATTGTTAATTTATTCGTCGGCACGGATGTCTCGGTAGTTTTGTTTAAGCATGCAATTATCTTTCATGAAAATTCCCAGCAAGAAAAATTTGTCCTCGAATTTATGGCACGACCCAATACATCATACTTTCCATAAGTTTATAGACAAATTTGTAAACGGCTTAAAAATGTATTTTCTTTGCAAAGAAACTAATCACGTGTTAATTAACAATGTATTCTTCGACACTCTTGATAATTTCTCGGTAGATTTTTGTTTTCTAAGCATGCATTTATCCAACGAAAGTTTGCTCTAAGAAAAATTTGTCCCAGAATTTATGGAATAACTCAATATATCATTTGTTTTTCGTTTGGCATTTTTTGCGATGTAAAGACAAAGGAAGGAATGAGGTTAAGAGCATGATTACAGTCAGGCTCGTATCGTTTTAGGTGCACGATTAATTAATGGTAATTAAATCGAGTGACAGCTGTCTCGTCCCTTTCATTCGAGCTGTACATGTATAACGATTAATTTCTATGTAGCTAGAGAAATAATCTCCGTTAGGTAATTTTAACTGATATAACATAAAATCGTAATCAAGACGGTCGAGCATTATCGAATGTAAACGAAAATCCATCTTAGCGATCATTAGAGGTACTCTGCGAGCGAGGAGGGTAAATAGCGTCCAGGTTTAAGAGTGAGACGAACGTTTAGGAGTTTTAACACGGGAAGAGGGACGTTGGTTTTTTTCTCATATTGAGAAGATCTCTTCGAGGTGGACACCTAGAGGTACTTTGTTCTTTGCCGAGGTTCGCTCAATCGTCCGGTCATCTCTTGCGAGCGATTTGTAGGCAAATTATCGAACTGGAAATGTACACTTTGATCAATCCTTTTTTTCTCTCCCCCTTTTTTGTTCGTTTTTTCTTTTATTTTTTTTTTTTAACGTATACTTGTTATGGCGTACCGATTACGAGATGTAGAACAAAAGGCCGACATTCGACGAGTATATGCGCTAATTGGAGACGATGCGTTCTATATAAATTTGTTAAATGATTTGAAGTTTGACATTCTGAAATATAAGTCGAAGAGGATTCCATCGAGAGATACTTACTCCGTAAATTCCCGTACGACCCGCGAGATGGCCTGAAATTTATGCAAGTAGTTTCCGAATTTGCGAATCAATTGTTGGCGAGCATTCGGAAAATTCAGGAATTCGTAATGTAAGGCGCGCACTGTTCAAAATGAAAATTCCCGTCGACGGGATTCGTAGGGGGGAAAATTAGAGAAGGGCGTCGCGCATGATTTGAAATCAAAATTTTTATCAATGGTCATTTGTAAAGGTAAAAAATTCTTATCAATGATTTTTCGTAATGGTAAAAAATTCCTATCGATGGTCTTTCGTGAAGGTAAAAAATTCCTATCGATGGTCTTTCGTAAAGGTAAAAAATACCTATCGATGGAATTGGTAAAGGTAAAAATTCCTATCGATGAAATTTGGCAAAAATAAAAATTCCTATCAATGAAATTCGCGAAGGGAAAAATTACGAAAGTTCGTCGCACACACTTTGAAATCAAAATTTCCATCGATGGGATTCGTGAAGGTAAAAATTCCCATCGACGGAATCGGTAAGGGCAAAAATCCGTAAAGTTCGACATGCCCGATTTAAAATAAAAATTTCTATTGGTACAATTCGTAAAGTTCGTTGCGCCCGGCTTAAAAGTAAAACTTCCGATCGATGGGAATTTACAGATTTGACTGCGCACGATTTAAGATGAAAATTTCCGTCGAAAGAATTCGTAAAGATAGACAAAAAGGTTCTCAACGAGTGGGAATCTTACGCAATTCGTGCCAATTAGGAATTTTCCGCGATTTTCTCGCATCCGGCGTTAAAATTCAAAATGGCCGCCGTTGTTTTATTGGGCCCCTTGAATCGGGAATTCGCCAAGTAAATAAAAGAGAAACCTCCACCACGAATAACCATCAGCTGGAGTTATCAGGATTCCTATTTATTTAATCTTTCTTACTTCTTGTTATAAATAAAGTACCGCACACACTCATCCATTCGCTTGACGGTGGGTCTACCACTGGTCGTTCTCCGTAATTTACACGCGGTCCTTACGGCGTTAACGTACAAAACAAGCGGCTTCTCATCAGCTACGCTCTCTAAGAACAATAACTGGGCGCATTAGGCACGTCTTAAACGCTATTCTCGTTTATGTACTTCGTTAGGTGGACACGCAAACATGGGAGAACTAAAGGTTTTGCGACGGTCCTTGCCGAAAGGACGCTCTTCGTTAGCACCAAAACTTTGTTCGGCCTCGGTGCAGAACACGTCCTGGGACGTTATTAAAACGCTTCCCCCGTCTCTCGTTAATTCGATACAAGGTCGGGCGATCCATACGAACCAATGATTCCAAAGATCCGGTCGAATATTCACTACGGATAAACAATGATTACGGTCCTTGCGGATAAACAACGGGCGCATAAACGCGCCCCTAGAATCCAGCCAAAATCGGCAAATCGATCGTTCCTTGACCTGACATTATTCCCTGTCCTCGCACATCTCCTATTTTACCTGGTGATCGTCAATTATCCTAATATTGTCCTGTGCGATTAAGGTCGGCGATCGTATCGACGCCTCTAAGGTGTCCAATAGCGTACAATCGTGTACCTCTCAAGGTGACGCGAAAGTAGCCTCGAAGAGGTTTCGTTTATGACACTTTTCTCCTAATTGGGTCTTACGAATAGTTTCAAACTTCACTACGTGAATACGGAGGCTACGAGGAAGGTCTTGAGATACATGAAATTTCAATTTTTCTTTTTTTAATATTTAGACATTTTAGACATTTTTTATATATATAAAAAAAAATTGAAATTTCACAAGGGTCAGGACCTTCCTTGCAGCCTCCATGTTCACGTTGTAAAGTTTGAATCGATTCGGCACACCCAGTTAGGAGAAAAGCTTCATAAAGACCTTTCGGATGCCACTTTCACATCCCCTTAAGGCGGGTCAGGAGATATGAACGAATCTCTCACATGAACGGAGAGACCTCGGTCTAAGTTACTCGTGTTTCTAGTCGAGCTATCTAACTCGCTTCGTCGCGCGGTCCGGGTCGAGTTGTACAACCGATGACACGATTAATCGTCGGCGCCTCCCTCGGCGAGGGGAACGCGAGGCTTTTCGTTAAAAATTCAGCGCCCCCTCCTTGGATTTCTATAAAATGATTCCCGCTCTTCCGGTGGTCCGGAACGGTTGCGCCGATCCTGTAAAAATCAGTATCAAAAGGCCACGAGGAGGCCTCGTAGCCGCGATTCCGTGTGCCGACGATGTTCCCTGCGACCTCCTGTGATGCATCTAAGGGCGAGCAGCTGACTGCTCCTGGTGAACGCGTGATCTTGCTCGCGACGACTCCAGGGTCTGAGGGTCTTTATTTCCTTAAGCCGCCTTGACGGCCTTCATGAGGAGGTCGGTGCTGAGGGACTTGGGCCTCTCAATGGGCAGGCCCAGGGCGCGGTCCCAGACCAGGGCGGCCAACACTCCTAGGGCTCGGGACACCCCGAAGAGGACGGTGTAGTAGTTCATCTCCTTCAGGCCGTAGTACTGCAGGAGCACGCCGGAGTGCGCGTCCACGTTCGGCCACGGGTTCTTCACCTTGCCGGTCTCCAGGAGGATGGGAGGGACCACCTTGTACACTTGCGAGACGAGCTGAAAAGCGACGATAGGATGTTAATCGATAAACAGGTAACCCGGCTAAAGATAATGCTACGGTTCCACCTCAAGAGTCAACCGTTTGGGAAGCTTTTCTTCGGGGTGTAGAGAAATGTCTGAAATGTCATCAAGTGATACCAACCGTGATATTTAATCTTCTTTTATATAAAATTTCATAAATGTTTGAATGCAAATTTTAAAGAATTAAATTTCACGAGTGCCCACCTTCGGGGCAGGTACACGTTCATGTGGTGAAATTTCAAAGAATTCAAAACGACCGATTCATAGAAAAGTCTCCCAACCGCCGCTTTCATGCTCCCTTGGTACCGCATCTCATACATGTCCCCACCTTGAAGAGGCTGTCGTCGGGAAGGTGCTTCAGGGCGAACTCCCGCTGGCAGGTGTACCTCGGATCCGTCTTCCTGAGAACGGCGTGGCCATAGCCGGGCACCACCTGGCCGCTTTTAAGGGTGGTCCAGATGAAGTCCTTGAGCTTCTCGTCGGAGGGGTTGTCGCCGACCTGCTGGCGCAGCTTCTGCAGCCAGACCAGGACCTCCTGGTTGGCCAGACCGTGGAGAGGACCGGCCAAGCCGTTCATACCCGCGGCAAACGACAGGTAGGGGTCGGAAAGGGCGGAGCCGACCAGGTGGGTCGTGTGCGCCGATACGTTGCCGCCCTCGTGGTCGGAGTGAATCGTCAGGTAGAGGCGCAGCAGCTCGATGAACTGGGCGTTGTCGTAGCCGAGCATGTTGGCGAAGTTCCAGGACCAGTCCTTGTTCGCGTCCACCGAGCCCAGGCCCTTGCCGCCCTTGTAGGTGTTCCTGTAGATGGTCGCCGCCACCACCGGCAGCTTCGCGATCAGGTTCATCGAGTCCTCGTAGACGGTCTCCCAGTACTTGCTCTTGTGCACCCCGCTCGTGTACGCCTTGACGAACGCACTCTCGCTGTTCAGGATTGTGATCGCCGCCGAGAACTGCGTCATCGGGTGCAACGACTGCGGGAAGTCGTTCAGCGCCTTCGTAACGTGGCTGGGCAGCTTGCTTCTCTCGGCCCATTCCTGGGAGATGGCCTTCACCTGGGCGCTGCTCGGCACGTCGCCGGTGATCAACAACCAGAAGAGACCCTCCGGCAGCGGTTCCGAACCCCCCGAAGCTTTTGGCAGTAGCTTTTGACACTCCGGGATCGACTTGCCCCGGAAACGGATGCCTTCCTCGGGGTCCAACACCGATGGCTCCCATACCAGACCTTTGATGCCTCGCATGCCGCCGTACATCTGGAAAATTGTACAAACCGTTATCGTCGTATCACACTTAATACAAATTTGGGTCGGCCCATGAGTTCGTTCTATATGAATATTCCAAATTTTATTATATCTTGTTTTAGCTAGAGGAGCAATAACTGCACGTGGGGAAGAATGAGGGACTAACAACGGGAAATATATCGCTTAATATTCGTCACAGCTTCTGTACGACCCGAGTCGGTGCTAAATGATATTCAAGGGGAGAAGAAAAAAATTTATTACGGCCACGAAATTCTGATAAGAGCTCCCTGTTCACGGCGGACGCTGGATCGCGATCACATAGTAGTCACGCGGTGCACACCCATCTCGCGACGTTTATCATCCGCGTGTTATCAGCAACATACAGAAAGTAATTCGTCACGACTCTAGGTGATAATTTCGACAAAGTACGCGCACTCGTTACTAGCGTTCCATGGATCGAAATGGCTGATAAGAGATATCCTCCTTTCAAGGATCCCTCGGACGTCGGTTCACAAATTCCTTCATCTAACTAATCCTAATGGTCTAATTAATCCTGGCGCAATGGTCCCGATCCATTATCAAGAGTTTCACAATAGCTGAAAGAAGTCATACGTATTAACACGACTCTGAACTAATTTCTTCACGTGTTAAATGCATTAGATAAGAACCCAGTGAAGGCGATAACTACCATGTCGACGGTGACTTCTCCAACTTTGGTGTTGCCATAATTCTTGCGGAAGGTCTTGACGCGCTCCTGCTCCTTCGGGATCTTCTCGGCGAGGACCTTCTTCAAATCGGTCGACGCATCCGACAATGGACGCACCAGCATCGTCGGGCTAATTTTCTGCAAATAGAAAAGGCGAGATTAATGACAACGCTCGACAATAATGACCCCTCGCAGCGACACGTAACAATGATACGGAAATTTCGATTGATCTTCAATGCCACGCGTAACACGGAATTCGTCACAAAATAATCGCGAACCTTGATGACAACCCATACATTGTTTAATCGACGACAACCTATTCATATTTCAACGTTGAGAAATTTCATTCCAATAGTGCCATATCTGCTTTATGCGCGTAAAACGGAGTATCATAATTTAAACATCACAAGCCCATTCTTTCCTTTTGATATCGCAAAGAAATGGACGCGCCGGAATAAAGCAATACTCTTGTATATATATTAGCATTTCATTAACATATGTTTTGTCGAAGTAACGCCAATCTATTCATATCCTATCGAAAAAGTCTCACGTTATCAGTGCGTCTCCGTTTTTCGCGCGTTATGCTGTCAGATTAACGGAATCGTAAATAATAATTAAAAAACGAAAAGAAAAGAAAAGAGACAATGAAGTCGTCGCCAGTCAACGATTTTCCATACGCCCTACACCCAAACACGTAACATTATTCTGGATGACATGGCAGGACAAATTCACCTCCTGATAACTGCACTTGTACAACCGTGCGTGCTTATCGTAACATGGACATCTACACTGTTGAGACTAGCAACGATACACAAGGGGCACGAAGTATCGTTAAAGTACGCGCGCTACTCCGGCAATGTTTCCACGTTATCTTTCACATTATTTCTTCCTTTCTTTTTTTAAGCATAACCTTACAGCAAATTTTCGCTGGCCTTATCGTTCGCGGTGAATTCAATTTGCACGAGGGGAAAAGAAAAGAAAAATGTGAGCCGCTACGCAGAGAATCCACTTGACCAGAAGTGCATCGTTATCAGCCTTGAAGAATCTGATTGCTCTTGCACGCGCCGACTCGGCGCATCGCGATTTCGCCTTAGGGTCAGAGATTAGAGTTCATTATCAAATCCGAGCTCGCGGAAACGCTCACGGATGCCGACAAAGGTCGCGAGCGAGAAGCTGGACCAGACGTAATCGCGATAGCGCGTTACGATTACGTTACATATACATATTAATGTAGTAGCCAGACTGTAAAATCCGGCGTTTTGTAAAACGCGGCCAGATAATCAAATCCTCGTCCACTTAGCTTTATCTTATAACCCGGCCAGTCATTTTATAATGCGATTAGGCGTATTATAAAACGCCGGATTTTACAATCTGACTACGACATACACATTTGCGTCTCTAAATGTTAAGGGGAAGTGAAACACGTCGAGGAACTCGGTCAATGTCCATAATGAAGATTTTTCTAAATGCCTACGTTGCCGACGTTCGTTTTTATATTGACAGCTGGGTCGAATTATATTGGGTATTGTACCAAATGGCATACTCAACCTGTCGTTTTCGTACAATAAATATCAAGAAATCGACGTAAAACTCCAGAAATCCTCTGGATTCATGCTTTCTGGGACCCTAATTGACTGCAGAGAGACCCCCTGCGCCATCTGTGATTTCCAGGTCAATTAAATTTTCACTCCGAGACCTCGTATTCCCATCGTTTTAGCATAAAAGTGCATACAACACTTTTTTTGCCTTTATCCCGTTCAAATGCGACTTTATCGATTACCAGAGTGTTCTAAATTGTCGTAAAATTGTCCTGACCCTTTCGTTTCTCATATCAGAGTCTTCGATAATTGTATATTGATCGAAATATGAGAGCTCGACGCCATTTTGGTTTTGGTCTGAGCTGAGTTAAAAAATTTGTTTAAAAAATCCAAATTTTGAATGTGTCAGGACAATTCTTAAATGATCAGGAGTGACGTGTCAACGTTTCGGCGCGTTTAGTCTAATACCTTTGAAAAAAAGTGTTGTATTCGAATCAACTGATTTGAAGGGGGTTTCACTTCACCTTAACGGTCGGCGAATCCGACAGAGGGCGAAGATCGCTAAGAGGCCGATCGTCTCTTATCGGACGTGACGTTTAATCGCCCCGTCCAGGTCCTGCGTAACCCAGCCATTCGCGGATGGGACTTTTAATGTAAAATTAGAACGGAGTGACCGTTGTCTCGCAGACGATTGGACATTGGACGTTTCCCACGAAGACGGGAGGCCCGAGACTGGGGGACACGGCGAGCGCGCTCTGAAGAATGCGTCCGAATGGAGAAAATCGCGAATCCCGATGGATTACGCACTTCCAATAGATAGGCGAAATCGCTGTTACGCACCTCGATTGCGCAAACCCGGCGACCTCGACTAAGCGCTTTTTAATTCCCGCTTAAGTAATTCCGT
Source organism: Orussus abietinus (assembly GCF_000612105.2). NCBI lineage: Eukaryota > Metazoa > Arthropoda > Insecta > Hymenoptera > Orussidae > Orussus > Orussus abietinus. The sequence continues at coordinate 147,169 of NW_019394271.1, read as the reverse complement.
GTTTAATCGATTCCATCGATAGCCTGGGAAAAGGGATGTCCATTCTTTCCTTACTTTTCGCTTTCATCTTTTTTTCTTTTTCAAGCCGCTTGGTTAGACTCCTCGAAGGATGGACTGGAGGATCGGGCATGGGATGGGATCTTGGGCTGAAAAATAATTACATATGAGATATTGGTTAAGGTGATAGGGAAGTGGTACCTAAGGGGTCGATCGTTTATGGAACTGGATGCATCGAATCGTTTGAGATTTTATCTCCGTGAATGTGGAGGCTCCAAGGAAGGTTCTGACACCCATGAAACTTAATTTAGTATTGAAGATTAAAAAAATGCTTAGAAAGAAATTTTTAAACAATTAAATCCCATGGACCTCCACATTCACGTGGTGAAATTTCAAACGATTCGGTCCATCCACTTAGGAAAAAAGCTTCATAAACTAGACCTCTTTGACGCCACTTTCATATCACCTTAGAGTTCGTACAATTAATCGTAGAAAAAAAAAAGAAAAAAAAATAGCTGTATCAAAACTACCGCATAAGGCATAAAGATTTAATGTCGAATAATTCATGTTGACGTTCAACACGATCGGTTACGAAATTGTCGCATCAGGAATATTGCGCAAAACGCGTGGTGTTAATTTTGAAAAATTAATTCTCACATTTCAGTAGGTCTGTCAGAAATTAGTTGTATTAACGATATCGGATAAGACACGTAGAGTTAATCCGGAAAGATTAATTTAATCATTCCAGTTAATTAATCGGAAAATAGTTGTATCAGGAATGACGCATAAGATACGTGAAATTAATGTTAACGACAGGACAGAGAGAGATTACGAACATTTGTATCGACAACCGTGGTATGTAAGGTTACTATTTGTGAAAGGAACTTATTCATTTCGCAATATACCTGTGGAATTTTTTAAACGAGCACGATAAGAATTTCCACTCCATCAAGGCGTGCAATGTAGAGACCGCGTGTCCTTAAACATTGTCTTTCCATCGTAAAGGCAACTATCGTTTTGACCTCTCGTAAAATCATTTTAACGAGAACAACAATTTCTACTCCGCTGAATTCCGTTGTTCAAAGACACGTGTGTGAAGCTTCCGTTAACTAAATGTACGATTTGGCAGAAATTTTCCGCCGTAATAACGACGAGTTAGAAATGCATACATTGCATTGTTTTCTTAAATTCCTCTATATAAGCAGCCTTCAATCATTTATAAACATTTTCACAACAAGGACGATAACAATTTCCACGCGGCCAAGATTTGCATTTAAAAAGACTCGGGCTCACGAGATATCTCGCGACTAAATATGCAAATGATATCTAATTATCCTTTATTCGATAACAACGCGTTTTATATTCAAAGTAACGCATGTAAGCACGCACCGTAATGGTTTTCGCGGTTACGAGTCCTAACGTAATTCCGGAATGCATAAATAAATCTCGTACGTTTTGTTTTTCCTTTCGCGAAACAGGTGACGACTGTCAATGATGAAAATGCAAGGGTCATTTCCGCAGTCATTGAACGATGCGTTAATTATTGCTTTCCCTCCCACGCAATGTCACTGGCGAAATGCGAGACGGTAATAGGAGAAGGCTTTTCCATTGCCACGGACTAGATTACGAGGTGTGAAATTGATATCGAGTACTGCCCTGGACAATGGCCGAGTAAACGGACTCCGCGATGCAGATATTTGATTCTGAACTTTCCGCAAAAAGAATTGATTCACGGTGGATTGCATTTCTTCAAAATGAATAATTACCCCTTTTATTTAAGCATCATACCCGATTTTTCTCCGAATGAATTTATAATCATCTAACCTCGTGTTATCATTTTATAAAATCGTATGGCAAAAATTGATACATTTACATGCGAGATTTTAGGCAAGATTTTCTACCTTCGCCGAATAAATTGTGAGGTGTGAAATTGATAATATCGAGTATTGTCTTGGACAATGGTCTAATGACGATTTTAGAGTTTCAAACAATTCGGCCCACCCGGTTCGGAGAAAGGTTTCAGAAACGATTGATTTCTTAGATGTCACTTTCACATCCTCTTAATTCCTAAAAGGTGAAGGATAACGCGACACCGATTACTTCGTTAAGTGTATTCGGCAATGCAGCCTGAACAAATTCCGGCTCGGACGTTCGATCCCGACACGTAACAAATTTTAACGCGATTAAAGGCGAAGCTGTAAATCGCCGGGAGTGACGTCACGAGTCAGAGTGAGATCCACAGGTTGCTCGGAAGTCGTCTTTGTCGCACTCATTGACGACGGAGCGAGTATCGCGCTCGCGAATTAATTTGATGCGCTGAACTTGACCGCGCACGTGTCGCCAGTGCCGGCGAGTAATCTTACGTCACTGCGAGTAAAGAAATTAGGGAAAAAAGAGAGAGAGAGAAAAAAAGAGCGAAAGGCTAAATGGAGAATCGATGACGTCATGAGTTCCAACGTCGTGAGGGTTAACACCTGAGATATAAATACATACGAGCCTACGCTCTCAATAACCACAAACTAAAGGAACTCGAGTTTCATACACGTAAATCTAGCGGAAATAGGGCGGTATATTTAAAAATTAAACGCTTATCCATCCACGGTTGTTTCTCCATGTTATGTACGAAATTTCATATGCGCACTCAGTTAAGGGGAAGTCAAACACCCTTCAAATCAGTCGATTTGAATACAACACTTTTTTTAAGGGTATTAGACCAAACTGTCCGAAACATTGACACATCACTCCTGAACGTCTAAGAATTGTCCTGACACATTCAAAATTTGGATCTTTGGACAAAATTTTTTAACTTAGCCCAGACCAGAACCAAACTGACGTCGAGCTCTCATATTTCGATCAATATACAATTATCGAAGGCTCTAATATGAGAATCGAAAGGGTCAGGACAATTTTACGACAATTTAGGACACACTGGTAATCAATAAACTCGCATTTGAATGGGATAAAGGCAAAAAAAGTGTTGTATGCGCTTCTATTCTAAAACGATGGGAATACGAAGTCTCGGAGTGAAAATTTAATTGACTTGGAAATCACAGATGGCACAGGATATCCCTCTGCAGTCAATTAGGGCCCCAGAAAGCATGAATCCAGAGGATTTCTGGAGTTTTACTTCGATTTCTTTATAATTATTGTACGAAAACGATAGGTGGAGTATGCCATTTGGTACAATATCCAATACAATTCGACACAGACTGTCGAAATAAACTGTCAAAATAAAAACGAACGTCGGCAACGTAGGCATTTAGAAAAATCTTCTGTATCGATGTCGATCAAAGTTTCTCGATGTTTCAGTTCACCTTAACCCGGCACGTGTCGACGCTCGCACGTTCAAACTCACGTGAGTATCTCCACGCGCCATGATTGGTTGACGGCGCGAACCGCGCCTCCTGATTGGCCGCCGACCTCGACGTGGCGGGCCAATCGCGGCATGTTTTGACTATCCGCGATACGCCGCCAATTTTCACGGGCGGCGCGGGAATTGGCCCCCGGCCATTGTCCACAGGCGTACCTTTGAACGCTGACCGACCATCTCCATCGGTCCGTTGATATGCAATCCTCGAGATAACGCGAATCTCGCTTAAATAGAATGAAAGGAAAAGTGACAATCCGCGTTAACGCGTTTTTATTTCCCTTCCCTTCAGCCCGGCGTCCTTGTGGCCATCGATGGCCAGATTCGCGCGAGTTGCCGTCAATACGGATTGTCCAATGGCCGACCTTTAAACACTGACCGACTCCGAGGCGAAACGGTCACGCGACGAAACAACCAATTTCATCCCGTTGATACGCGCTCCTCAAGATACGGCATCCATTACTCGAACGCGGAAAAGAAAAAGAAGTCAAGAAACTTGCTTCAACGTACTTGAACACATTCCATTTGCAGAAAACTCCTAGACATCCGTCAGCGGCCATTTTTGAAAATGCCGAATCTCGATCGCGACCACAAGAACGATCCCTTCTACTCTACGATATACCCGAAGGCCGAGTCTGGCGAGCCTTCAAAGCGGGATGAATCGGCTGTGAGAATCTTCCTGGGCGAACGTCGGCCGCTCGGTTAATAGAAATTTATTTCGGTTAGGCAAACAGGTGATACGAAGTTAAGCGCCGTGCATAAAGATCTTCGCTTCGAGAGACCCGATCGTACGTGTCGGTGCATAAATCATGTATAAGCCTATACATGTACATATGTACACACAAATAAGCATGCGTCTATGCATCGAACTTACATATACATGTATATGCCCGTATATATAATCGCGTATCATAATATCGACACTCTATCCACGTATAGACGCGAGTCGGTGCACATGTCTTACATAAATCTATACATGTATATATATGTACAAGTCTACATAAGTGCGAGGTCGGTGCATCTGGTGGACTAGTTTCGTCTTCGGAAAATGTAAGTCCTGTCCAATCGGTCGCATACTTTTTCCGTTTACTGTACCGGTTGTACAGCTTCAACAGCACCTTTTTTAGTCCCTTTCTCCGACCTTTTCGTTTCTCTCCTCCGTTACGGCCTTCCATTTACTCCGAGGAATTCGATGATCACGGTTGCAGCCGCGCTGTTAAAGCGTTATGAAAGGATCATTTTAAATATATATCTCAAAACGTCATGACATTAGGTTGACCCATCAAATAATGGGGTTTTTCTTTACACCTCACGTTACGTGTAAAAAATAAACACGCCATTACTTACGCATCAGCTCAATATTTACAAAACCTTTTCTCCAAACCGAGTGCGCCGAATCATTTGCAACTTGAGCACATGATTATTTAGGCCCTAAGGAAGAACGTGGTGGTCGTGAAATTTCATAAAAAAAAAATGCCTTCTTGATTCTAGTCTGAGATAAATAAAAACAATTTTTGTATGAAAAAATGAAATTTCCCGAGCACTACGTTCTTCCTCATGGTCCTCCATAATCACACGTTGAAGTCTCAAATGATTAGTTGCATCCAATTTGGAGAAAAGTTTCATAAATATTACATTTCAATATATATATGTATAATAACCCTTTCATATCCCGTTAATCTCGTTATTTCATTCGTAACGATCGTCGATACGTCGTTTATGTATGCACTGGAGGATCTAGCGGATAAAACATAAGACGAAGAAAAAAAAAAGAAAGTACACTTTTGTCCCCCCCAATGGCCTTCAATTAATTCCAACATATTGCAGGATAGTTGGAATGGTTCCGCATTAATTTTCTTCTTTCTTTCGGGAGGAAGGGTTAATTAATTTACGGTCACGTAATGACAAATGCTTTCGGCAGTGATAATGGCCATTATCGCTCGGTTACGTAATGAGAGATCGCGCGTGAAGGGCGTTTTCAAAGGCGAGAGAGATCGCACGCGTTTATCCGGCCAATTTCAGAAACGATATAACGTCGTGGCCGAGAACCGTACGACGTCGGATTGGGAAGTACATGTTCGTTTTATTAGCTACATAACGGCATTGCGAGTAACGGGCCAAGTCACGGGGAATTATCACCCCCTTATCGCCGATTGGAGTCGGCGATGCACGTCTACGAGGAAACGAGGGATTCCCACGTATCTCTGGATAATATCGGGAAGAGAAAATTTCCTGCCTCCTCCAACAAGCGAATCGATTTCATGCAAAATTATATTTACCACGAAAATAAAATGTATCACCTCTAGAAATGAACATTTCGAGTACGCTGCATTAAAATGTCCCCTAACGGAAGAAATATATTTTATGCCAAGTGACCTATCACGACATCGCGATGCATTTCCACAATTAGAAACGAGGTTTTCCTGCATACCCTAATGTTTAATTAATACTATGGAAAGTAATTTGTCACAACGTTTCCAGTTTATCTCCACGAGTGGAAATTAAAGCTTCGTGTAATATCATTGTCACGAAACTCCGAAGTATCTCCTCAACCGGAGGATACGATTACCTTAGCATCCTAGCTGTACCTTGAATTTTGTACAAAATAATATCCATGAAATTATATAAGATATCTCAAAGGAAGGATAAAAGTTTCCATGCACCTCGACTTAGTGGAAATTGTATAGAACAATAGACATCGAATTACCGCACTCGCCTTTGCTCGACATGTCGCCGGACAAATCGGCCTTTACGTAAGGAACAAAATGAGACGACTCGAAATACCGTGTCACGAGATCGAAGGCTGAACTCAAACGGTGTTAAATAATAACCGCGATGTTTGCATCTCCTCCCGAAAAAAGATTCAGAGCTGCCAAACAACGGAGTTATTATTCCTCCTTAGAAACCTCGAGCGAAAAGCAAAAAGAAGAAGTATTTCCTCCTTTACCACAAGGCAGCTGTCTCGCACGATTCGCAGTTCCTCCCAACCGAGAATGTAAATCCGATTGATATTAAGCCACGCCTGGATCTTATTTTTATATCTTTTTTTTCCGCCAATTTCGCCGAAGCGACATTTTCCTCATTCCTTTGCGTTCCTCCTTATTTCTCGCCCATCCTGCGCGCCGACATCTCGAAGACCTATTTTCCTCATCTAATATAAAAATGACACCTAAAAATCAGAGTTGTGCCCACGTGACAACCACACTAAGTATAACAAAAAGAAATTATAACGTCACATTATAATATGAAATTGTGGAAGAAAATGAATAGAGTGACTTCATAGCGTACGTTAAAAATCTATCCCACAATTTCATAAGATGTTAAAAAATGAATACACCGTGTCTAAATAAAGCTAGTAATAAAAATATTAAAATGATGATTTCCATTTAAAGTCCCTCTGCCCGATTCTGTATTTTTAGATTATCGCACATTTCTGGCGAAGGGTACAATTCTAACGACTTCCGGTTAGCACGAGAAAGCACGCAACAATATAACATACAACCAACTATGGAAACGCGGAAGTAACGCCGGAAGGGAGTAGTAAACAAGACCGAAGTCAAGAATGAACAAACATATAAATGACAATACGCCAAGTGGCATCCGTCGACAATAATAAACACAGTGAAGAGGGTAGAAAGTCTGTTTTTAGACGTGTCAGTCCTTGCTCCGAGACATTGCTAGATCTCGCTCGACCTTGATCAATGTGGATCACGAAAACAGAGCATTTTTAGCCCCAGGCTACCAATTGCAATCGAAATGCCTTGCCAAGTGACATAATCGTCAAGCAACGTTTTTTTTTTTCCCCCAGGGTATCAATAGACGCGATTCCGTCGATAAAGCTTATTCCTCCGAATTTCTCAATTTCGGCGTGATTTCGCGACGTGAACGTTCGAAAACATCCGCGGGATACACCTTGCTGGTTAAGTCAACATTTTCCTTTCCTATCGGCACGCGTTCGCTCGTAGTTTCCAAGATGGCGGCGATTACGTAACGGGCGAGTCGGCCACGTGTGGGCGGCCTGTCAAGTGCCAAACTTTCGGCCGGCCAAAAGGGTCGTGACCTTGAGGTGACATTAGGCCGCCCGGTTATGGCAACAGCTCGGTCCGAATTCCCCCTGCGACTCCGACCTGATGAAAGAGCGACGATTATGGGCCCAACGTCCGAAGACTAAAGTGACGGCAGAGAGGAAAGAAAAGATTCCATCGTTCGGGGGCTCTTATCGTGGAAAATCGTCTCGGGAGTTCACCAACCGCGTAACCGAGGTCAGAAATCGATCAGATAGATAAGATCGAGATCGACGAAATTTATGAAATCAATGCGATCGTCGAATTCGATGAAATCGAAGAAATCGATGATATTATCGAAATGGATGAAATAGATGAGATTATCGAAATCGATGAAATCGACGAGATTATCGAAATCAATGAAGTCAACAAGATTATCGAAATGGCTGAAATCAACGAGATTATCGAAATCGATGAAATCTATAAAGTCGACAACATTAATGAAATTAACGAAATTAATTAAATCGACGGAATTAATGAAACCGACGAAATTAACAAAAACGACGAAATTAATGAAATTAACGAAATTAATTAAATCGACGGAATTAATGAAACCGACGAAATTAACAAAAACGACGAAATTAATGAAATTAATGGAATCGAAGAGATTAATGAAATTAATGTAACCTGCGAGCCAGAAGTTCTTATACCAGTTATGTACAAAATGGAGAATGAAAACATTAATGAAATTAATGGAATCGAAGAGATTAATGAAATCGATTATTGCCGAAATTGACGAAATTAATTAAATCGATGAAATTGTTAAAATCAATGAAATCAATGTTAACGAGATAGATAAATTCGAGAAAATGAACTAGTACGTGCCCCAGGGAGGAAGATTACGTTCTTATCTCGGGAATGTATTATCGTCCTATCTTGTAAATGTACTTTCCCCAAATCATTATCTACTGTTCGAAATTCCACCTCGATAACCTTCACGGGACAAAGTGAGGAACCTGCCGACCCCCCAAAATTATCCACTAAAACTATTCAAGATACTTTCAAATTTCAAATTACAACAAACGTCACAAGCACATCGAAAAATAGAAGAAACCAAAATTTTCAAAAATAGACCCCATGATCTACAGGTTAAGGTCATTCATGTATCAATAAATCATATCAATTTGTAATCCGGGTAGTTAAATATAATTCTACAATATCTACATGCCACACAGCAATTAAACCAGTGCAGATCGGCTTGCACAGATTTAACAATATCGCGACGATTTATCGTTACGCGTACAGCCATCTTTAACGAGGATCTTCTTAATTTTTTGAGTTTTTCTATTATCATGTACGGCGACTTCTTTGCCTATTGTTGTTCAGAAGTCCACATGTACACCCCTGCCTGAAACCGGATGCGTAAATCTACATCCTTTTTCTTTTTTTGGAGAGGTAGGAAAACCCGATTATATTTTCCGTGGGACGAGTATTACATAACTATTGACAGTTCGCCCCGGTCAGCGGCGAGGATATCGATCGAGTCGGGCGGCTATTCGAGAGAGCACCCTCTCGAGAGCGGAGCGCGTCCCTTTTCTTTCAAGCGAGTCGTCGTTTGGACTAGCTCGGACTTGAAGAAAAAGTCGGCATGTCACCTTCGCCGGAAAGTGCGGCGTCAGTAAAGCGGCGCACACGCGGCGTCTCCGAGGGAGAAAGCGCGTACCTAGGGATCCTCTCTTTCTTATAATAGAGAGAAGGAGTCCGAAGTTTCCGCGAATTTCCCGATTAACCGAGACGCGGACGCGTGGGGTGCACAATGGAGATTTTATCGACGGGGGGCGGGCCCGACAAGGATGACGCGGGCGCGCGTCGCTGGGAATCCGCGGAAGCACCTTTCGCGGCTGGTGACGCGTTCGAATCGCGCACCGGAAGAGTCCGTTACGTTCGACATTCAAAATCGAATGGGGTTTATGGAGCGAAAACGAGAGGTCACCGTACCTGCGCCTCCAGGCAGCGTCTCGCGGTCATGCGGAAAAGTGCCATGGTCCTGCCCCTTCTGGGTGTTATTCCTGTTCCTCGTCCTGAGAGCGACCGGCCGACTGCGTGGAGCTCTGGCGCCCAACTCTACTGACTTCGATGCCTCCGGTGTCGCGCGACGGACCTACGCGCGCGCATGCCCGAGCCGCCCGTCGGGAAGGTCGCGCGCTGATGCGCCCTCCCATTGGTCGTCCTAGGAGAAACTGCGCGTCGCTGATTGGTCGAGAGCCCGCGCACTTGCGCGCTCAAATTTGAACGTGCAGGTGCTCCGACTCGATTTCGAAAGGCAGGGGATGGCCTGGAAAACCGCCAAATGACGCCGTGACATTGAATTTCAGGTGACGCGAAGAGCCGGGGAAGTTCTCCCGCCACTTGGCGCCGGTTTTATCTGTTTCTTGCCGGCACGATGATTTATGTATTTTGGATAGTTCCACTAAATAACCTGTCTCAAGCCACCTATAATTAGAACGCGTATCTGTATAACTTGTGGAGAGGAAAGTGGTATTCCCGCATTCAAATAATCCGTATTTATCGCCTTATTACGGTAATCACGAGTTTCTAGGAAATGTTAGACGTGATTGGCTGGGTGGGTAAAATAGTAAATCTGTTTCACCGATCGATTTATACCCGATTTTTTCACCTACGGATAAATTCCCGATCAAGTTATCCAGAAGATATCTTTCAGTTCGGTTCTCTTCACTTCCAGTTAAGAGTTATCCTCCGGATTCGGATATCCTCGTACTCGCGGGTCAACAGCCGGGACGGGTTAATCGTCGGTGACAGTGGAAGCTGCTGGATTGTCGCGTTATAAGTATACCACTACGGCAAATTATATACGAAATTCGATGGTTACCCACGGACCTACTGCCCTCTATGGCCACGCCGCGTACTAAGGACGGGAGCAGCGCGAAATTTGAATCTCCCAAGGAGCAGAGCCAGAGGGGCCGAGCCGCGGTGTGCCGTAACGTGGCGTGCCGAGGTGTTGCCTCAGAAGGCCCCATTGGCCAATGGGGGGGCCCGAGGCGACGCCATTGGGGCTACCACCCATTTTTATTTTTTTTTCCTCTAGATAACGAAGCTTAGAATGGCTTAAAATTCAGTGAAAAAAAACCAAACCTTTACTTATCTGGCAGATATCTTTATCCGGAGGATAGCTATCCGGGAATATGCAAAAATCGGACCTTAGATTGTATTTGATGAATTTATTGGATGTCACGCGTAGAATGTCGCATCAAATTTCGATGAAATAAGCGCGACGCGAGTGCGGAAACTCTGGACTTGATTTGACACGATGCTTCGCTCTCTTATTCGGATGCTTGTATTCTATGCTTAGTTATGGCTTATCGCGCGGTTGTGCGAGATACCTTCCTTTTTTAAGAGAAAATGTTTTATATTATTATTTAATTTAATTAGACTTGTTAATTAGGCTTAATACGACAGTCTAATTAGAGTAACAGTGTACTCTTTACTGGTTGAGAGGTTAATGCCTTCACATCGATTCTAACCTGTATCGCTAGTGATGCGTTCAGAAGCGTGTTGAAATGTAAGCATTTAAAAGATGTGATGATAACTCATGTCTTTGATATTAACATAAGAAGGAATAGAATTTATAAAAGTGAGGCACAGTCAATTATTAAATGATGTCCCAACGAGTAACAATGACAACCTCAGAAATGCCAAACAACTCGTTATCATGGGAACCTCTAAGACTGACGCATCTTAAGCCTTCGTTTAACAACAATGAAGTAGCTCTTGCTGGATGCCAAGATCTCTGGCATAAATTCATCATTTTTAATGCTGCAAACCACAAAATGCCTACGATTCTGACTGCTGTTATTGTAACCTGCGAGCCAGAAGTTCTTATACCAGTTATGTACAAAATGGAGAATGAAAACAAATGTGTGTTTCTTGCGAAGTGTACTTTGGTAGCAATAGAAAACCTCGTAAAGCAGAACTTGACGATAATGTTGCCCTCGGGACAAGTTCTGTACATGGACATCGTTTTGGGATTCCTCGACACGCAGAACTTGATGATAAACCCTAGTAAAGCTGTGACCCATGCCTTGTATTATCGATATGAACCAGCTAAGAAGATATTAAATCTCGATAACTTTGAGAACGATAAAAACTTGGGCCCAATGTATTGTCCATTATCGGCTCCCAGAGTCTTTCTGTTTGTTTTGCGTTGTGCAAAAATGGGAATTTTGGGCAACGCTCGTGATATGAAACTCCCTGTACGAGAGTTAAGTCTTCGCAACAATGGCATAACTGCTATAATGCCGTATGAGAAATTTTTCAACTACCATTTAACGAAATTAGACCTGAGGCACAATAAAATAGATGATGTGGATTATTTACGGTATTTCTCAGAATTTAGAATAACGGAATTATGGTTAGATGGAAATCCTTTATGTACAAGGTACAATACATCGGAAGAATATATACAGGCTATAAAACTTGTATTTCCACACTTGCAAAAGTTGGATGGAATTTCGATTGGCGTGGAAAAGAAATTCGTACCCATGTTGCAGCCTCACTATCTGGGAGATGGCTCTAGATCAGGTTTGATCAAGCAATTTGTAAAGCATTACTTCATGTTGTTTGACCAAGAGGACAGAATCGTTATGCATGGTCTATATGACACAGATGCATTTTTCTCTATGACTTTGGTAACAACCTCTAACTATGTACATAGATATCTGTCGAGGCTCGTTGCCAACAACAGAAACTTACTTAAGTTTGTTGATTATGCCAAGTGTCATGAATTTCTATTACAAGGACCTGAACGAATCATTAATGCACTTAGACGTCATCCGATTACTGTGCACAATTTAAAGACATTTAATATTGACTTACTTCATGTAGGAAGTAGACATGCAGTGATCTCGGTGCAAGGCTTATTTTCCTATAAACAATTGCCAGGATCACGTATGTCATTTAACAGAACGTTCATTATTGTCGCAAAAGAAGACAATGAATATTGCATCGTTAATGATCAGTATCATATCGACAATGCTCCAAGTATAGTGGACAATAAAGATTTAAGGCAAGAAGTGAAAGAAGTGCCGATATTCAAACCTACACTGTTTAGTCCCTCCGAGAAGGAACAGTTACTTGGATTTTTACATGAGCTAACTTCAATGAACTTGAAATTTTGTCAAAGATATTTAGAGGATGCCAATTGGAACATTCGTGGAGCGATAATCAACTTCATGAAAAGTTATACAGTCAATGACGTACCACCTGAAGCATTTAGGTAAAATCATGTAGTCAAACAATTAGTTCATCTACAGTATATTGTATAATATTACGATCCTTTAATGAATAAGAATGATGGCTACTTTTAAGTAGTATTATTTGTATATAAAATCACATTTTTTGTAATAATGTACAATAATTACATAAATTGATATCCACTTGATTTTTGTATTTATATACTAACGTGACTTTGTTTCGCTCATTTTTCCGAAAATACGGAGCTCATGTATATAAGGCTCCAGAAATACTCAAGTCATTGACACAAAATTTATACAGCATATAAATGAATGACGTTCTCTTAAAGTTATACAAAACATAATACATTAATCATCATCAAGGAATATATCCTAGTTTTCGATCTAAAACCACAAATAATACTCAAATTTTAATTTCTTACCTACAGTGGATGATATTCCGTTATCTTTGCTTTGTACAAAACTTGACGATAGAATTACCTTGTCATTTAACAGCCTTGCTGTGTATTCAACATAGCTATGCTTTTGTTAATACAAGGGATGGTGTTCACGTTTGAATTTACACCAAGTTCGAAAACCTTCTGCATGAGTGGCAGAGCATGCTCTGAAATAGAAACACAAAGATGCAAAATAGCAATATACAAATGCGTACTTTTAATAATGTTAAGTAATACATACCTTGCATACAAAGAACAATGTCCGGTAATCTATCCAGAGCCGACATTAGGACATCGGCTCTGGAACTATCCAAACATCTCTGAAACGCAGAGAGTATATTCAGATTAGGAGCAGGTCGATGCTTCAAAGCTCTCGAAAGCAAAGTATGCGCCAGAGTTCTAATATTGCCTTGCGGAGACACAAGGAGTTCTGCTATGTTGTCAATTACAGGTTCTAACACCGATGGCTTTCGAGATGACAAGTGCTCTATTTCTTGCAGAGCTGCGAACACATCTGAAACACAATTTGAAACAATTTATATCACTTTGTTCATTGCTTTTGTGAAGCATATGGTATTAATAATTTACCTTCTCCGTGAAGTTTAGTTAATGTTGTTAATAATGACGTCCAGTGCTGCGGAATGAGTGGTTTCGTAGGTGGAGGTGTTGGTGCAATCGTAACAAGTACTTCTTCGTTGTCTTCACCCTCTCTGGGTATCGGTATCCCAGATATAAGATTTCTCAAGCTCACTAATCCTAGATGTTGCATTTGCAACTCGCTGTAATAAAAAAAATAATTAATGTTTATAAGTGTACAATGAATTACGATGCGATGAATTCTAAAAAATGTTTATGTATAATTTACTTACTGGAGAGTGTGAGCATGTTTGTGCAAATACTTTAATGCCTTTTGTGCATCGTGAGAAATATATGCCTGCAGTAATGCAACGAACCTGTTTAATAGCGGTATAAGTTCTTTTATATGGCCATAGTTCTGAAAGAAAAAATCGATTAACCAATAGAAATGCATGATATTAATTATGAGAAATAGTAATAAGTAGGTATTGATGAAATTCCTACCTGAAAACAGTAAAAATAATTTTCGAGCGTATCCTCGAACGCAGTTCTATGCTCTTCGTCAAATAAATGAGGTTGCAGTAATTCCAATAATCCCATAACTTGCACAAAAAGATTCAAATGGTGGCCCGATCTGAACTGAGGAAAGCCCAAGTAACATCTTCCTGTAAGTGATGAAGACAGCATGGGAAGCTGTCGTAAGACTAGGATGGGGTGAACTGTCGCCATTTTTCTGGCGCACAATTCAAATTCCTGAGACTTCGAAATCCACGATTTTTGTCGCGGAGTTGCTGCCAAAGCTGTCAACAGGGAATGACTCATGCAATCCAGCACTGAACCGGTCCAATTTGTGATTCGTGCCCCAGCAACAAATTTTTTCCTTTCAAATGTATCAAGATAACAGATCACTTTTGGGATCTTCATGTATAAATGTAAAAGAAATTGATGTGCCATGTCAGAATGTTGGCTGAAAAGAATGGATGACAATTAGTAAATGTCAGGCTTCGATGGAATTTAAAGTCGCTTAGTAACTCTTACTTTTCGCTTTCCATCATTTGCCCTGCCAAAAATCTAACAACGGCAGCTATCAAGTAGTCATCCTCAGACACACAATGTAACAATAAATCAAGTCGTGTCTCCATTTGTGTCAAAGCTGCATTCCTATTCTGTCGATTGCATATGATGACAGCTTCGGCTACTAGATATGCCACTAGGTTTAATAACTGTGCATTGGTTAAAAGTAAAACATTTTCTGGAACGTAATGTTTTGGAGTGAACTTATCCCGACCCTGCCAAAGTTTAGGATTGCATGTCAGTGCCCATAAGAAATCCAATACAGCAGTAGGGTCGTATCTGTAAAATGGTTATTTAGTATTTATATAAATTTTAATGCAAGATTTTTGTTCATTCTTTCACACACTTACACTTCGTCGCACTTATCCAGCAAGTGTCCCACACATTTGTACAACGTCGCCCAGCTAGCTCTGTGTGTCAACAGTGTTAATAAATAAGGTCTACACGAATGCGAGGTGGTAACACTCTCGTCGATTTTCATATGAAAATTCGTCTTCCCGAATAACAGCTTGATCTGTAACGACGGACAGATACCAATCAACTCTGGCTCCACCGAAGCTAACCAATCGATTAACAGACCAGTTCTAGGTTTCACGACACATTCGTTGCTATCGGATAGCAATAACTTTGCCATGGCTTCAACAAGAACATCGTTCTTTTGTTGCTTGAGACACACATCTAATAATTTACGACCCACTCCCTCTAGATTCACCAGATCTGTATTTTCAAGTATTGTCAGAGGATCTCCATTCTGTACCAGAATTTGTCCCGTTAATTCTTTTCTCTGCTGAGACTTTTTTGAGTGCAAATTCGCAAAGTCTTTAAGAATGGATAATATAGGTGCTTTGACATCACCGATTAGAGATGTCAAATTTACGCACATGTTACGTGCAAGTTCCACAACCTGCATCGACGTTGATGCTCTCTTTAGTGGTAACAAAATCACTCTCATCAATGTGCAAGAATACTGAGGCATGTGAACTAGAGATGACAGGAATTGTTTGACTTGCATGGAGCTCAACACGCTGCATATATGTTGGATTGCCAAGACGACTGCGCTGCTTTCCTTGGCAGACTTCTGCAGGTCCTTCGCAAGAGTCTTGTGCAGTCTCCTGTAAGCTTCTATTTTTTGATTAATTGGCAAACTCTCAATAAACAATCGATTTATCAGATGCGGAACGTCAGTTTTCACAGAACACTGTATCACAGACTGTTTTTGCACCATCGAACTGGGTGGTAAAGTTTCTTGAAGCTTCCCCACTGTTAGCATACTCTCATCGGGTAGCTGTGGCTCCAACAACTGCAGCACTTGCACAAACACTAATCCACCTGTCGCTCCTCTTTGATGCTGGACTTTCACCAGCTGCGCCATGTATGTCTTATCCAACACAGCTTCCCCAACTGATCCTGGATCGATCTGCACTGCTGCATCCAGAGTGTGCAAAAGTTTGCTCATCGAACACACCGGTATGCCAAAGCTTTGAATAAATAGCACCAGCTGTTGCGGCTCGAGGTCTTTCAAAGCTGCATCGACCAAACGAGGTACGTTGCTTCTTATCATGCGCAGTTTAAGCCAGTCTGGGATGAGTAAAGCCTCTTCGCTGGTGTCTACCAGGAAAGCCTTCGGAGGCTCTCCGGTTTCTGGAAACCAGGTGTCGAGGAGCTCATTGAACAGTCCCTTGTCATCGGCTGGGTCATACGTCAGCAGGATGATCATCGCATGGACCACCAAGATGTGCATCGTACACTCTTCTCCACTACTCCACTGTACCAGGATCTGATCCTGACTCTCGGACCAAGTGTAGCCCTCTCCTCGGGGTGCTCGCGCTTTTTCCAGGTAATTGCAAAATATCGCCATGAAGGCGTGCAGCGTTTGCTTCGACTGCTGAGTCTCATTATCTGACTGTGGCAATATGGCAGCGATTATGGTACTACGTTCTACGACCAGTTGAGAAATTTCATTCGCCAGGTCGATTAAGTCCGGGAGCTCATCTTCCAGAGTGTGAACCGCGAGATAGGATATATAAGCTCGTACCAGATCCGGACAATTCTCAACTTGACAAGCGCCGCGCAGTGCCGTGGACACGAGAGATCGTACGGCCAGAAAATGTGGAATCGATGGCAATTTTTTGAGCAACCACACCTCCCTGTAACAGTGCAACATCATTAATGAACGCTAGATTTCACATATTAGCTAGTCAAAGCTAGCAATGCGATATACTACTCGTATTCTTTCTCGTTCCTCATTACTATTAAATGACACTTAGAAACGTACTTATCGTTTTCCCCATCTACCTCCATACTTTCTTCCTCTGCAGTGATAGACCCCAGTACCATTTTGAGTCCAGTGATGGCTTGGAGACGACTTCCGCTCTGTTGGCTGCTCAATCTTCGTAAAAAATATTCCAGCACTTCGTAGGCATGTTGCTGGTCCTGTTTAGGATCGGTAAGCAGGGTCTGCAGGTGTCCAAGTAATTGCTGTTGTCTGGGCTGTTTATCCACTGCCTGAGCATTAGTCGACAGCAGAAATTCACAGAGACACTGGACGGGCAATTGGCTGAGGGAGCCTTCACTATTCTGAACGAGATCGGCTAGCCAAGGCATGCTCTGCGAAGAGCTTTGCTGTTGTCTTTGGATAATGTCTAACAGGAAGTCTGGTTTTCTTGAGCGACACAGCAAATGCCCCAAACGATGTGACACATTTAAGGATTGTATCTGAAGTAACACTGGTTGTGGTGGTTTACGAGCTATCCCAGTTGGATCCATCGTGATCAGCTGTGGCAGTAGGAGACTGTTCTGTTCAGAGATTTGCATCCTCGTGGAAGCAGCGGCTAGATGAGACTCATATTCAAGGATTTCCTGTTTTTCTAAGACTTCCACTTGCAGTTCTTTGGTGCGCTCTTGTTCTATAATTTCTGGCAGGGCCATCGTAGGTGGAGGATATGAAAAGTGACTACGTAAGCAAAACATAGGTTTTAAATACATGGATGACTGAACATGCAGTGATACATAATTCTTCTGACACATGAGAATACGCATTAAATTTTATCTCACGTGTATAAAGGTAACAACTTACTTCGTGATACACATTTCCATTAGTGTTCTTAATATGGGGTATCTTTTCCACGCAAGGGCTCCAATTGTTGATGGATTGTGTGCCGCTAGTATTAATAACATGATCCAACCTTTCCAATATAAATTGGATATAGCTAATGTAGGTGGAACGTACCTGTAAATACAAATTAATGTAAAATTTCATGCTCACATGATAGTGAGTCTATTATGATAAACAATGTTTTACCCTGCAGGTATGTTGATCGATCCAGGTGGCTGATATACGCAGAGATTAAAAATGAGTTCGATTAAATCGAGCTTGTCAGCTTGTAGCGTGGGAAAAGATTCCGTTGAGTTCACTGCTGCCCTGCGTATCAATTGATCTGCTATGTCCAATGTCTCGGAATGAGTAATTCCATTATCCTGTTGAATTTAAATGCCAAGTGTTTTAAGATGTATTCATAAAGCAGATCTTTAAGAAATATTTTTGCACGGTTCTTACCTTGGAGAATCCAATTAAAAACAGGCGTAATAGAGTACTTTGTAAGAGTGGCACATCGGATATTACACGCATATAGAATACTCTGTCCGACTCTGGTGGCCAATTGTCTAATTTGTAGTATTGTTCTGGTGATTCCAACATCAACGTCTTATGCAATGCATGGAACAATTCGTTTCTTCCAACCCCATACATCTGGGGTGCAACATTGTGTAGCCATGAGACTGCTTCATATTGTATCGTAGCAACTAAATTTTGAAACTGATGTAAGAGCGCGATATCTTTTTTATCTCCACGCTGTGCCAAGACTGCTGCCTCCTTCACCTGTGGACTTATTGCTAAAAACATACACAAACACAATAAGTCTGCTATCGAGATGAAAACTCTGTCTTTGAATTCAAAGTTTAACAATTGTTGAGCAATATCCTGCCGCTCCCACATCAGAGTTCTGGCTAGAGTTTTTAAATTTATATCGTGTCGACATACGCGCACAATTTCTCTCAACAGTGCCCGGAGAGGTCTCAAGTAGTCTTCGCGATTCATTAATAGATCTTGGAAAATTTCCGCCAGCAATTTAGCCGATTGTTCAGGAGACGTTTGAAACATAACTGCCAGCATCGGCATATTGTTCGGATTCCTTGCATTTGACAACTCATTGTAAATCGTATGTTTCAGAATTGTCGACAAGTTCTCCGGGTGTAGTCCTATTAACTCCTTGACTCCATTTAAGTACAGATTAATTACAGCTTTAGTTTTCAGTCTCATCTTCACCAGTTGACTAATTACTTCCACGTCTCTTTGAGTGTGAGACGTGCAGTTGTAACAGACGTAACTTAACAACTCCTGTGCAGGTCTCATTAACTTAGGATTGTGCAGCCATACTTCTAATCTCGGAATGGCTATGTTCCTAATTTCTACAAATCCACACGTGGATGAAAGCAGCCGTAAAAAATTTCTCGTGATCGATTCAGGTTGTCTTCGGTTCAATTGTTCCTTTATAGCTTCTAACACAATGAGTTCAATGTTGTCAATGCAATGAGCATATCGTGGACACACTGGAAATTCGATCTTCTCCTTTTCGTTAGAGGTTTGTATCGTAGAAGTTCCTGAATCCTCATCTTCTAATGTTGACGGACTGTGGCAGTCTCTCGGTGTTAAAACAGGTAATTCTGGCTGTAAAACATTTTTTGGCGGGTGCCTTGTATTAAACCCTGTTAAAATGTTATCAACAAAACCCTTGCACTCTTCATTATCCACCCATACACGTTCTCCCAAGGCATCCTCGATATAAAGCTGCATAAGAAGAGGTATTTTATATTATATTATTTACCTAGTACAATTACTGCGTGACATAAATATATATTAGTTATACCTTAACAAAAATTTCTGGCCAGCTTTTCTTTTCATGAAACCCTCTCATTAATAAATTAGCTGCAAGCACAGGAACCAGAGGATTTCCTTTGCTTTTAAAGTTATGCGACTGGTCTCGTTTCAACAGAGAGGATAAGGCATGTAATATACAGTCATTTGAAAATATCGATGGCCGAATCTTGGCCAAGTACATTAGTCCCATGTACATTAATACATCTGGTTTCCATCTCTGGTTCTTTAATGCCTTGATAACCCCACATATAATTCCAACAACTTTATCTCCTTCATCATTGTCACTAGCTTCGAGAACCATTGGCACGAGATCAGCAGGTTCGCAATCTATGGCTACAACTTCCCATGCTTCTGCACTGGAAAGAGCAGGTCTTGGATGCGTTGCATGTGCTGCTAGCTTTGGTTTCTTCTGTGGAATTAAAGACTGAATCGACCCAGCAGGTGCTTCCTTTTTACGGTCTGTACCTAAAACAAATAACAATCCTTTAAATACCATAAACTTAACTTATATACTCAGTATTCACTAGTAAACTGAATTTAGACAGAGTGCAAAATGGGAAAATATTCCTATAAGTTTATACATGAAAGTAAAGAGAGAATGGTATATTAAGGTTGAAATAACAGTTTGTCAATGACGATTCTTATAATAAGGGATTACCTGAAGAGGAGGAACTACCACTAGTCTTTCCATGAATTACACCGGGTCTTTTGGTATCTGAACTTTCTCCCCGAGAACTTTTCGCACCAAGAGCAAATAAATCCGCAGGATGCTGCGCAACTTTGTTCTTCGCTCCACGACCAACTCCTGCTTTACTCCGATCCATTGTTCCATATATCTAAGTACACCTGAAACAGTTGTCAGCTGAGACACCTTTTAACAATCTGATTTATTATTTACTAGATATTCATAACAAAACATTGATCAGCACTTTAAATTTAAGGCAAAAGTATTACCAAAAAATAAAATAACAAGTTTCTTGACAATATCTCATCTTATAACGAGAGCAGTAGCTAGGTAGAACCTGGAGAATTAATTAACTCTACCGTTCTAAACATAACTTCAAATAAACATTTCCATTTCCAAGTTATAACAGAGATGAGTTGGGAGATTGCTTACGGGCAGGATCGTGCGATCGCATCCTGTGCTGCCCTCTGGTTTCGTACGTTAGCTTTCACCGTTTTTTGCCCCCAAGGGCGGCGCAACGAATTTCTGATAGGAGCTCGCGCACTCGCGATGGCGGTACCATCTACCAGTCGCCATTGGCGGATCACGTACTCGTGATGGTATACCATGCGGCAGTTGACGGTGGTGGCTTACCTACGCTTACCGATACTGCTCGCTTTTGATGGCAAGGGAAGAACACTCGTGACGCTCCATTTGACTTTATCTACTTATCTACTACTATTAAGTACATTGTTGCCTTGAAGTCGACGCGATGCGGAGCTTTGGGGCGCGCGTCGGTGTCGCGTACGGAACTCTCGTGCAGCGAATCTGTGAGTGCGATAGCTCCTAGAAATCTTCGCGCGTCCCAACCAGCCAAGCGCCAAGCTACGGGTCGAGACGTTGAGTATGTGTGCATTCGGCGCTACACTCGACAAGTATGCGTGAGACTCGAAAACTGCGAAAAATCCTCCCGAGGCTTACCTAACTGCGGATATAAGCCGAGTCATTTCACGTATGATTGTTACATTTCCCTACTAGCGTTATCGAGCGTTTCTAGAGCGTTTTTGAAAGTTTTCGAGCGTTATCTAGCGTTTTCGAGTGTTTTTGAACGTTTCGAACGTTTCCCGGTCCTTTTCTGCCGGAGAGTTGCCGCAGAGTGCCGGAAAGTGCCGGAGAGGGCCGGAGAGTTGCCGCTGAGTGCCGCAGAGTGCCGGAGAGCACCATCGGTATTACCAAAACGACTGATACTTAAATGAACTATGGTTGAATAAGATTTATAATACATATTTAAATAATAAAAAGAAAACGAAATCGAAAGCAACACCTGTTATATCGTATTCATAGCAGTTTCCTTAAATTAACAAAATACTTGATAAGCTTTTCTGACCTGGTCTTAAGGAAAGCGATGTGTCAATCTCACATAAAAAAAAGAATATTAAGACTCGTGCTATGTGCAATTAACCTCAATTGACTCGAAAGCATTTATTTGTATTTTGCTCGTCGTCTCGAGTCGTGCCCGTTAGTCACTCACTTTCTCACATTTACTGATTCATACTAAATTAAGACACAATTTTGCCATGTTAAATATTTATTTTAATCAAATGTTAGTTCATTTAATGCAGTTATGCACGAGACTTTCAAACCCCCGACTCCCTCTTAGAACGATAAAACGATATCTTCTTAATCATCAGTGAACAGAACGAATGACATCGATGACATGTGATTTCGAAATATTCCTTCATTCAACTTCCCTGCATAACACGAGCCAGCACGAGCCTATAACAATCCCCGACAATACTACCGAATACTACGCCGTGTACACAACGTGTACTACAAATCCCCAACCGAACATGGCGCGTACTACAATGTAATGCTGCATTCACCAACTCTTTTTTTCTCCCCCTCTCTAACCAAACTATACTTCGTGCATTCCATTATCGCGAATTACCGCTGCCATTGGTCACCTTTTACACGCTGATAAGCTGCAGCCAGGACATGCACTCTCCCACACTATTACGATCTATCGCTGCATTGACTGCATTCCGCTCTACTACTTGCAGCGTAGGACTATAGTACCACTTGTTCCGCGGCCACAGAATCCGGCGCTCCCATTGGCTGCGCTCTCATTCGTGATTCGTTGCGCCACCTCGCTGCCGCTCCGCATTCCATCTCCGGAGATATCGGGCAATACCGGGAGATACGTGCCCGCGTCAGTGTGCGGTGGTGTGTCGAGGCGTGCGATCGTGTGCGGCGGATCGTCGACGGTGTGTCGCATCGGGTGCAGTTTCACCAACACAGAGGGGCGGCTTCGAGTACGCAGCACCTCATTATTCAAGATGGCAAGGGAGAACGGAGGCGTCCCATAAGGTGATTGTAAACAAGAAGGCGTTTTCGAAACGAGGGACGGATTTCTAACCAAGAAAGAGGTTCGTCGCGCTCTCTGACGTAAGGAAGATGGCAAAGTCCGTATTGAGCTCGGATACCCTTCCAAAGGCAGGGCGAGTAAACGAGGGTGAGTGTCAGATGTGTCTCTCAGTCTCGATTTGTGGAGTTTGTTTGATAACGTCGTTTTCCCGGAATGTTCCAGTGTGTCGCGAGTGGCTGGTACACGAAGACGGCGCACTGGCTTACCGACTGCAGGATGAAGAAAGTAGGTGTAGTTCTTCGAGTCCGTGGGAAATGTTCCCTCGAGACTTGTTTGTACCTGTATCTTGAATTCCTTAATGAGTCACTGAGAACCTTTTTCTTTGTTCTCAGTTAAGGAGCATTATACGGGAAATAAGGTACGCAATGCTCAAGTACGGGAAGATGCCCCGAGGGCCAGGGTCGAACAGGAACTGGAAGCCTTGAGATACCAGAATTATGTTCAGCAACAGTTAGTAGAACTATGTTGAGTATAACGATGGGAATTGAATATTTTAAGCTCGTCTTAGGATATTGTTGCATGTTTTCGATGGTTGCACCTACGATTTCAAAAATTTTGAAACTATGACTTTTAGAAAGTAAAAGAAATTTTTAAAGTGGGACATTAATTTTTTATGTCTCTAAAACTTATACGTGGACTTAATATAAAGCGATCAATGGGTATCCCATTTGGTTTCCATTACCATTGTGAATCGATAAACGCGTGGATTTACAAAGTACTTTTGAACCGACAGAGAGGAACGGGATGCCCTTGTCGCGAAGCAAATAGCTCTAAATCTGGAACGAGAAGAACGACACAAGGAACGAGAGTTGCAGGAAAGAATGAGGTTGCAGTTGAGATTGGACGACGAAGCAGCGGAGTTGGAGGCACGATTGGTAATCCAAAAGCGCGTTCAAGAAGAAAAGGATCGGGTGAGAAGACTGCTGCTAATGCTTAAGATTTTTTAAATTCTTTATAAAGACATAAATAACCTTAAATAGGAGCTAGCAAGGAAGTTGCAACAAGAAGAGGAAGAAGCCTCCGAGGATACAGGAGATGGTCCAATTAACGAGCAGTTATTACTCGACCAGAAAATCGCGATGGAGGCACAGGATGCAGAACTGGCGCGGCTGCTGCAAGAAAAAGAACGAGCGAAGGCACGGCGAGCCAGGGAGCGAGCTAAACAGAGAAAACTGGAAAGGCAAATGCAGCAACTGGAGGGGCAGAATCTCGAGGAGAAACCTCCAAGACCCGACAAGCTGGAATTAAAGGCATCTCATGACAGGACCAAGTCTCGTCATAGCTCCTCCTATCCAGTTTATCCCGATCCAGAGGAAATTCAAGTATTGGACGAATCTATAGAAGAGGTACGAGAAGTACCTAACGTCGCTGCCATGATCGATCCGACCTACAATGGAAACACTCATCGAAGTACGTCCAGTGGTTCTAGTAGCACCGTGAGTCCTGGGTTCGCCCTGCCTATGTCGCCACAAGAATCGTTGATAGACGATGTGCCTTGCTACATGCCTATACCTGGTCAAAGACGTAATCAGAACCAGTCTCCCTCGAGGATGCACAAGGAGAAGCAGAAACGACGAGTTAAAGACGGATGCAAACAGCAGTAGAGAACACAGGTGAGACGGTTTCAGATGTTAAGGATTATTCCAGGGTCCTGAACCTTACGACTTTGCGACGTTCCCGTATAGACTTAGCGTTAGGTGAGTGTACGGTGACAGTTTGTCAATGATCATGAAACTCGAGATAACCCCAAAAATGCCTTAACGCAACGCGACGGATCGCTGCGATACTTCCGTGCAGAAGTAATGCTAAGATTGTAGTACGTACCGATCCCTTTCAAAATAAGAAGACTTCGTCCTGGCGCGAAGTTGGTCGTATTAATGTGCCTTGCTAATGGGCAAAATTCTCTTCACGCCTTATACGGGCGTTTAATTGATATAATACCGAAACGGCCATCCGCCGTACGAAACTAATATAGTATTTGTAGAATCGGCCCCGCTGTTGGCGATAGCGCTCCAAAAGTGTACCGTCCTTGAATCGAGTGTTAATTTTGATTCACAGGTTATGTCATAAGAAGTAACTTAGTACTTGCTAACATTTCTTTGGATACTTTCTTTGGGATGTAAGGCTAACATAACGAAACCGTAGTTGAATCAGAATGCGTCGAGCGAATCGCAACACCCAGCGATTCGTAGACACTTTTTCACTTTTTATTCCTTTTTAACACGTCAAGAATGATTAGCACCGATAACACGTGTTCGGCTATTGCCTGGCGACGCCTATTTTGTACAAAAGAACGTTTCATTCGGTATTCCGAGTTTATTATTCGGTTAGGATCGTGATTACTTTGAGATCTCCGTGTCCGAAGGCTGTCCACTTTCCACTCTAAGGGGGAGAAACCGCATTTTCCATTCTTTCTTTCATTTCCTTTGTTCTTCCTTTTCTTAGATCATGCCGCTATCGGAAATGAATCATAGTTTAATAGACCATTGAACATTCATGTCGATCGTTCGGTTCGACGAACTCGATCCGCCGGCTTTACCTTGTATTACTTCACCGCGTAATTACAACGACAATGACAACACTGCCAAAGATCTGATACTTTAATATTTGGTTCGCGAGTTGAGATCGGTCTGTACGAGACGTGTAATATCGAGGATTAAAATATAACGGTGATGTATTCATCGCCGGACGCGAAAAGTAGCACAAGAAACGCGGCTTCGTGAACTCACTGACATTTCGCCGGGAATTGGGCACAGGCGATGGGAATTCTCTCCCCGCGTAACACTTTTGCGACAGTGAAACGCATTTGAGGGTCCAGGTCGGCCATCTTGAATTTTAACGAAATTACGTATTCACAAATAACCTTTCGTCAAAAATATTATTCTCGTCGTGGTATACCGATTGGGAATCTTTCGTAATTTCGTTTGACGTTAAAATTCAACTTGGCCTGTGTGTGTTTATTCGGACTCTTCGGAAACGCTCGTACCTGGATACACGTTGCAATTTCCGAAGAAATTCAATGAGATTCACGACCTGTCGGGTCTTTGATGCATTAAGGCCTTGATGAGTAGCATTAATTACATACTAATAATTTAATAATCAGTCCATACTAATGATGGAGCGTACGATTGTTGATTCCGGTAACTTTCGGTTAAGAAAAGGATTACGTATTTTTTAGTGACGGTATTTGTTTTTAATTCGACCGCGTAACGTCTGTAGATATACTCGGGTTAAGTTTTCGAAACTCTTGGGTCCTCTTATATCAATAAGTTGTACTTCCCTAGTATTATAATTTTCTAGTTGACTTTTGGAGGGGATCTCGAATTTACGAGACATGCAATAAAGAGTATGGATGCGTACCCGTTAATTGCGTTTCTGATTTAACGACCGATCGGTTGCCTTGGTAATAATTTATGATTTCAAGGAGGGCATTTTTACGCTAGGATCTAAGCTCACTTAATTATCGCAATTCTCCACGGTGACTGGACTGTTCTTTTGACAACCTTATACGTTAGTTTTCCTATACGTTTATTGTATCAATATAAGCTATACATAAGCATATCAATAAATTATTTACAACCGTATGGTACAAGTATCCGTCGAACCAGCAGCTCGTCACCCCGGAAACCCATTGCGACATGTTCGATGATCCTGGGACAATAGAATTTATCGGATAGGATGAAAATTAAAGGGATCGATTTACAATAAAAGGACTGTCGAGAGAATACGATCTTTTCGGTTTGTTCGAATGGAATTCGGTACGTAAATTAACGATCGCTGAGAGTCCCTCCTTTGTGAATTGGAACTGGACTTTCGATGACGGGGGTGTACAATTGTCACACACGAGACTAATTCTGTCTTCATATTATTTAATGTGTTATCAATTAACCGAAACAAGGAGATCTTATGCTCTATCGATACAGTATACTTGGCTGAATATTATGCGACCCGAGGGCGTGTAACGCGATAATTGTAACGACCTTAAGAAAATTATAAACAAATTCCGACCCTGCACATCGAATAAAAGTGTTCATCGAACCAGAGAAGTATAACGATGGGAATTGAATATTTTAAGCTCGTCTTAGGATATTGTTGCATGTTTTCGATGGTTGCACCTACGATTTCAAAAATTTTGAAACTATGACTTTTAGAAAGTAAAAGAAATTTTTAGTGGGACATTAATTTTTTATGTTTCTAAAATTTATACGTGGACTTAATATAAAGCAATCAANCTTTACAAGTCTTTACAAGAGACGCGTTCTATTTTCCAGCGAAGGTGCGATCTCTCGATCGGAGGATAATTTCACTGGGACTTTCTAAATGATTTATGCGCTCGAGGGTGGGAGATTTAACGAGCAATTACTCTTCGCATCTAATTACACCGGCAATTGCCTTCCCGAGGTCTGGCGAAATTATACTCCGATATTGAATTTAATCGTGAAGCTGATTTCAAGTTGCGAATGTGCGAATCGAGGATCGTCGTTTTCATGCCAAACTCGTAAATGTTGGTCGGAGAGACCTTAAAAGGATATATTTTCCGCATCGGGGATATCTTTAATATCAGAAATCGCCGGTCAATCGTGTTATGGCTTAATATATCAACGCTCGGTGTTTTAACCCTAGAATCTGAAATGAAACTTTTTATTATCAAACCTTATAGACATCGTTTTTCTAAATCACAGTATTCAGCGTGAAAACGATCTTGTCTGGATTCGCATTATCGACGCGCGCGATTTATCCCGAGTATTATACAAAATTACATAACCGTCGCTTTTCGACCCGTCTGAGAAGAAATTATTTCATTACCGCTTTATTATTGTAAATTTTGTGCGAGACTGAAAGATCCTAGTTTCCCTTCGGTTCGAGGATTTCTTCTTTCTCGGCAACTCTGGCTCCATCTCCATCTCTTCTTTCGACAACGGAGAGATAAAGTTCATATTTTTCCTGCAAACAGAGATCATTAGTAATTGTTTAAACGATCTGCGGGGGGATTTACGGAAATGCCAAGCTTGCGGGATTTTATAGCAATATTTTAATCTCCTCGATAAGCAGTGCCATTACATTTTTGCCTAATCGACGTTATCGCATTTCTCGTATTCAATAGTCTTGCACGGAGGGCTTTATATTTTAGGGACAGGGTACAACAGAAAAATCATTGTTTAGAATATTATTTTCTTAGATTAGCCAGTTTAGGCTCGAGATAAATTCGCTTACACAAGAGCAAGCGCAGGACAGTCAAAGTTATGGGTTTAGGGTAGAATAAATACCTACGAGGCTGCTTTGGTGTAAGTGACTTCGATCTTGTGTGTGGTGGTGAGAAAACATATTCTGGTATTCGATCCGTCCCTGCGAAAATAAGTTTGTACAGTCATTCGTTCTTGCTTCACTAAATTTGACTTATCAAGTCATGTATCTCGGATACGTCAAGATCTATATAAAGTCTCGCTTAAAAAAATGTCTACAAATTTGACCGCGAGGTTATGGGGAACGGCTTAATAATTTTATGTTACCTCTCTGATCTCTAGGATACCCTGACGGTTCACTAGGAGGCGAGAAGGAGAACACTTTCTCCTCCTCGACACTTTTCTGAGAGGTTTTCCTCCCTCTTTTAGGTCTCGATAAGGTCTCTTCGTCTGGTGAATCTCTAGTCTGGTCAGAGGTTAGGGGAACTCGCACTTCGGAATCGTCACTCTTTTGAGATGCCTTCCGTCCACTCGTTGGCTTGCCCACTGCCAACTCCTCTTCGTCGACACTTACTCCAGACGTCGTTCTCTTCCTCCTCTCGAGCTGTCTCTTGACAGGCTTCTTGACACTTTCATCTTCCTTCTCCTCCTTCTTTGATTCATCTTCCATTTCCTTAGATGGCTCCTCTACGATAACCTCCTCCGTTAGTCTTCTAGGAAGCTTTCCTATCCGAGTGGTCTTTCGCTTCGATGGCAGTTTGACAGGTTCTTCGCTGGCAGCTCTTCGCTCTCTGGCTATGGAGCTCTTTTCCTTCTCCGTGGTAGCCTTCGAAGGCCTCCCCTTGGCAGGACTTAGAATTTCCTCAAGTTCCTCGGGTATCGACTGTATGGAGGAACGTCGACTCCTGGTGTTCGCTGCGGGGCTACTGGTCAGACTTTCCAAGAGCTGAGGTTTACTTCTCCTGGTGGGCACTGGAGATCGTGGCTCTTCTGCGATGATCTCTTTCGCTAAGCTGCTGGACCTGGTGATTCTGGGAATCTCTTCGGGGATGGTTTCCTTTGTTATGCTGTTAGACCTTGTGGCTCGACGAGTCTCTTCAGGAATAACTTCCTTCGATGAACTACTTCTTGTGATTTTAGTCTCTGTTACGGTATCTTTGGGCACCGAGCTGCCCCTCTTTCTTGATGTTTTCTGTACAGATTTTTCACTGACATCCGAGGTGACCGAAGAAGACCCAGTAGCTCTTGAAGGTAAGCTTGCGTCAGGATTATCATTGATATCCGATGATACGGAAGAAGACCTGGTTGCTCTCGATGGCAGGTTGACATCTGCATCTTTAGACGAGGAACCTCTTCGAGGCTTTCCTACTTTTTTCGCTGGTGTTGTTGGTTTCTCTTCATTTGGTTTCTCTGTTCTGGGAGACACTTTGGATTTAGTTAAAACGATTCTTGGCTCCAAAGTCACTTGTTCTGGTATCAGGGTAGAATGTTTAGTTTTTCTGCTGGACTCTTTGGATTCGTTTTCGTACACTTGCTCCTTTGTCACTTTTAGCGAAGAGGTTAGGGTTTCTTTTGCTTGCGAGGATGATCTTGATCTTCCTTTTTTCACAATGTTCAAGGAGCTGTCCAACTCCGAGGACTCGGTAGGGTGGACTGCTTTTTCTAGAACCTTCGTCGAAGAAACCAGAACTTCTTTCACCAGAGAACTACCCCTTCGGAATCTCCCTATCTTCTCTGTCTCTGAACTCACCTTTGACGAAGACGCTGCTTCCTTGATCAAAGAGGAAGCTCTTTGAGACCTGGTCACTCTTCCCGGAGTCTCTTTTTCTAGCTGAGGTGCATCGATATCTTTCGTAGGAATACGTTTTACCGGAGTCGAGTCTTTACTGCTAGATTCCTCCGTCGAAGGCTTGGCCTTTGTTGATAATCTTGACACCGTTGATTCCCTGTCACTTTGAGGATCCACTTTAGAAATTGGAGACTCCTCTTTATTCCTTTTTTGACGTCTCGCTGAATTTTCTAACTCATCCGTAACATGCAACAATGGCGAAGACTCCACACTAGTGTATTCTAAGTCATCTGTCACATCGCTATGTTGATTCTCTTCTTTCTGGATATTGAGTACTTTTGTTGTCAAAGAAGTATTCTTGTTCCGTTGAGAAGTATTAAGGGACTTTCTATTTGTGATTTCGCGTACTTCAAGGTTAAGCTCTCTTGCATTCTGAATTTCTGCAGCTTCATCGATACTCTCTTTAGCTTCTTCGCTAACATCTGATTCGTCTTCTGTGAAATCTAGGTTATCGTACACACCTTCAGTTGGCATGGACGTAGAGACAGATTCTTCCTCGTGTTCTACTAACTCTTCTAACTCTTTTTCACTCTGTTGATCCGCGATCGGCTGGTAGTCGTCGTCCTTGGAGGACTCGTCATCGGTGATGTTCAAGTCACGAGCCAAGAAACCGGAAGTTTTGGATGCTCCGTTGTGATGCACAGAACAGGAAGATGTTATGTCATCCGAAGTAGACTTTTCATGCGAAGACTTACCGTGTTGAGTGCTCGTTTCAATGGAATTAGATAAGCTATGAAAACCTTCGTTGTCGCTTTCTTCGTTGTCTATCAAAGCTGGCATGTCGTCTTCCTCGGAGCTACTGGCCCGAGATAACCTATCGCTCCAGTCATCTTTCCCACATTTGATTTTATACTTCGCGAGTTCTTCATTCTCTTCTCTCAATTTCTCATGATCTCGTTGTACGGCTTCTTCATCCTCTTTGGTACTTTCTTTATTTTCCTGCTGTCTTGTGTCATTATCGATTACTCTTGAATCGAGTTCTACATAACCTGCACGGTATCTAGTAAGTTCATCTCTACCGTTTGAAGTTTCTCCTCTTTCCAAAGCCTGCGATGTTTCATTTACACTTTCACTCCTCGTAGACTGTCTTGTTAAATGATTCTTTGTATGCTCAAAGAACGGTGTAGAGTCAGTATCTTTTTCCACACCGAGTTTGCCCATGTCGGTGACACTTTCACTTCCATTAGCTTCAAGACAGTTTTCAGAAACTGTGACCATTGTCAAGGTACTCGTGCGCGTTGAAATCGATGTTCTGGTTTCAATGACCATCATTTTCCTTGAAGAGTCTGTACTTTTAGACAGCTTATCCTCCAGCGATTCATCGTTCCTCCTCAAAGGAGACCCGTCAATCCTTCCTTGGATAGACTTATTTTTATTACCACCGTTATCAGGAATCCCAGAATGGTCGAAGCTACTTCCCGAAGATAATATCGTTGATGCGTACATCGTGGAGTTTAGTAACGAATTTCGAGGCTTAGGAGTTTTCAATGCAGGTGTGCCAGCTTTATCACAATTAAAGAAGCCCGCAGAAGAGTTGCTGGATGTATCCATCGGCAATACAGAGGTTGAAGAAATTTTCCTAGAAGCAGTACTACCTGATGTAATGGGTGAAGCAATATTCGGT
This sequence comes from Orussus abietinus, assembly GCF_000612105.2. Taxonomy (NCBI): domain Eukaryota; kingdom Metazoa; phylum Arthropoda; class Insecta; order Hymenoptera; family Orussidae; genus Orussus; species Orussus abietinus. The sequence goes on along the minus strand of NW_019394271.1, from coordinate 115,763 downwards.
TCCAGGGATGTGTCCCTCGAGGACCTTTGACTGCTTCTTTTCAATCCTGGCCTCGGTCTAGGTCCAGAAATATTTCTACTGCCGATGCTGCTATCGTTTAATAGCACACTTTCGTTGAAAGACTTCTCACTGATGTTCGAACTGAAATACGTTTCGGTGCTTTCCTGGGACACGTTAACCTTATCTACAACACTCTCCGCAGGAACACCGTTAACTTCACTAATAGACAAATCGGAATCATCATTGGGCTGTCCAACGCTGAAACGAATCTGTCTTGGGGGTTTCTTCTCCTTCTCTCTTGGCTCATCTGTCAGCCGTTCCCATAAGTTCTTTTCGTTACTAAAAGTACACGGTGAGGTAGAATTTCTAAGTAGCTGTCGAATCTTCAATATGGATTGAGGAACCTCCGTATCTTTCAAGGTCTGGCTTCTCTTCAACACCAACGGTGTCTCCGAAGCAATATTCATGCCTGAATCTCTTTGGCTACCCGATGAGTTTCCTTCGTTGGAGATTCTTCTCCTCTTCCTGCTCTCAGGCGACGTTTCTTCATCTCTTCGATCCAAAGTATGCTTCCCTCGCCCTTTTTGCACCAACTCTGGGAATACCACGCAACTGCTGGCAATGTTATTTAAATTGGTTTTCAATGATAAACACGGAGCACTCACGAAAGGTATTCTTGCCCTTTCTCCACGCACATAAGTTTCCCTAACTTTCTTCATCGCACTCTCATAGATGTCCTTTGTTCTGGGACAACTCTTTCGGTGAGACATCGGTCTTGGATATCTTGACTCTGTGCTGACATCCAAACTCTTGCCTACATTGGCTGAGAATTGTTTTGCGACTGTAGGCATAGTGGCACTGTACGCTCCTAATATAGTTGCAGTCACAGATTGAGGCTCTTTCTTTCTAAGAATCGGAATTTGCATACTGCTTGCTTTAGCGAACTCGCATCTTTGCAGATAATAGAGAAGACGTAACTCGTCGCACTTGTTTTCCTCCAAAAACCTCACAAAGGCTTCCTCTTCTTCGGGGTCTAACGTCAAATGAAGTATGTCGTGAAGTTTTCCGTGAGTCTTGCATGCCAGGAAGAACCGAGAAAGCAACTCGGCGTAATGTGACGGTGGCCTCCGATGAAAGGCTGATTGGACCAATCCATACTCCACCGATAGACTGATTACGGTGCCTTGATCATCGAGAGATAGAAGAGGTGGATTTCTGACTCGCAGATACGTGAGAGCCAATTTATGTTTGTTGTTCTTTATCAAGGTCCTTATCACCAGCTGATGATGCCAGTCCTTGAAATCTGAATCGGAAATCAGTTGATCCGTCAAAATCTCTAGATTCCCTTCGTAATCTTCATGATCGAGCCTGAGTAAGTCTTATCAAACTCGGACTCAACTTGAATGCCGAGGGATACTTTATAAGCCTGTCGACTCCAGGATAAGAACCTTGGAGAAGTGTCGCTAGATCCATCAACAGGTAAATCGTAATCTGATGCTTACTCTCCGTCTCATCGATGTCAGACCGATGGCAATCGGCAAGGAAACTTCTTAACAATGATTGCAACGAAGGTGGAGGATAGTTGCCACCGGTATTCAAATCACCACTCTCTCGCTCCCACTGAGCTTTTAATGGCGAACACTCTCTAGTGATCAACTCATCGATGAACAAATCCGACACTTCACTACTGTTATTCCTGAGTTCCTGGTTCATCGGTCTTCGCTTTTCCTTGTACATAGCTGCTATTTTCTCACGCGGATAGGGAATCTTCAGGCTGAGAGACATCGGTAATGTCTCATCCTCCATATCATGGGTCTCTGGCAGTAATCCTACATGATAGAACCACAAAACTATCTGGAGATGAGTGGCGATTCGTTTGAGTGTTCTGAATTGCTTCGTAAGATCACTGGATTCTGCTGGTACCATAGCCACGACGTTCATTAGACACTCCAGTTGTTGACAGTAAAAGCGCAGAATTTTTGCCTCGGCCTCGCCAATGCTATTGCCGGACTGATCGAACAATGGTACGCATAATCTATCCGCTGCCAACTTTATCGTAGAAGCCCTTTGGACTCCCCACTTGAGAAATGCTGGAAACAAATAAGAGGCACTACCGTCGGACCACTCCCTTGCACACTTTATCAAGAACGTAGCCCATCGTTGTTCCAGACACAGAGATAGTAACATGTCACGTTGCATATTTTGATCACAGTCGAAAGAGCAATCAGTGTTGAAAGGAATAAGTCCTACAGCCAGACATCGATGATACGTCTCTGATGGCTGGATTAAGATTACGGGACCAGCGCGATATATGTCTCTGAGGAGGTCAAGTTGGAGTCCTTGAGTCATCCAAAAATTCAGTCGACTGGAGCACAGCTCCACCCACTCCAAAGTTAAGGAATTTGGGTAGAACAATTCTTCCGGTGTAGTTAATCCATTGCTTTTGAAATCCTTCAAAGTCGACGAAATGTAGGCACAACTTAGAATCGTATCTTCTCCTATCGCTTCTGATTCTCCTCTGGTGTTGTAGCTGGCTAGGATGCTGTTGGGGTTTTGGCACTCGCCGATGGTGTGTGGCATTTGCTCCTTATACCATTGATTCAAGTCAAATAGAAGAGTCCTATTGTCGGTCCCAATTAACAACAAGTTGTCTTCTCCCTGCTTGTTGGTCGAGTCTGTTTGCTCTTGGTTTAAGTTTCTCTCGACAGGACTTAAACCTATTATTCTCTCTCCTTTCTCTAATTTAAACTCAAATTTCAAACTCGGGGCAGCTTCTAGATTGAAGTATAAATTTGTTCCCTTGTTATGGTATTTTTTTTCGAATAGCATAGCATACATTTTTAACATCGGGGACGCATCCCCTGATTCGTCTTGATATGCTACCCACAAGTAGTAAAATGGTTTTGGATCGTCCGTAGGCTCCAAAAGGGCCAAGTGGCTGATATTCATACTTCTGTCAACCGATGGACTTATCCAACCAAGCGAGCCATCATTTTGCCAAATCATTACCCTACCCATACATCCAGCTATTAGGCAGCCGATTTTTTTTGAACTTACAAGTGCAGTAGTTAAGTTCTCATCGTAGAGAGGCATCGACTCGTACTCAGCTCGGTTGAATTTTAGGGATCGTTCGATATCTAAAAATGATGGAACGTGAGATATATTTATACTAAGAATTTGTAACATTCAAGATTACTTACAATCAGTTAGTAGGTCACAGGCAGCATGTTTGTCTTTATTGAAATGATGTCTGGGAGTAGATGATTGTTTCAAAAACTCAATCTCTGTTGGAGACGATTCATCTATTGGTACTTGGCAACTTTCTCCTTCCCATAATGTACGCCGTAGGTCGATTATTATATGACGAAGGCTCTTTAGAGTGACACAAGCTGTACCGTTATCAGAAATTAAGATATTACTTGATCTATTATCGCTCAACTCTTCCCATTCGGCACCACCATGTATAACACAGACTTGCTCCACACCAGCTGGCATCTATAGAGAAACGTGGTACTGTAAGCTATAATACTTGTATAATTGGCAACAAAAGAATGCAGAATATGCATTTAATACTTACTCGAATAGCTCTGAGTACACGCGAAGTAGTGCAGTCATATATGCATACTAATCCGAGGGAATCTTTAATTCTACTTGCTCTATTATCCAGTTCTACTAAAAGTAGCGGAACTTGACCAGGCTGTGCCGGAAACGCAGAGACACAAGTGACTTTATGCCGAAAAGTCCTCGAAGCGATCGTCTTTCCACTTCTCGCATTTATCACAACAAAGTGAGCACCGCGACTAAGCCACGCATAAGCTGCATTATGGAAAAGTCCACCAAGAGTGCTAAAGGGACCCTTGCCTAGCACGGATCTTACGGGTGACTCTGTTTCTTCCTCATCTATGTTGTTTAAGCCATTCCAATTTGCAATCTGGAGTTCTATCGATCTGCGAACCTAAACAAACATTTAAGAAGATATCGGAGAATTTAGTAATCGAATGAAAATGTATTTTAAAAGAATGCAACGATAGCATCTGTACAATCTAACGGATACATTTTTATTCTTCAATGCTATGATAGAAAAAGATAGACATTCTAAGTTACAATCGACAAAACTCCGCGAATCACGTATTCGTAAATGCGCGCACGGGCTTTACATCGGTCACTAATCTGGTCATTTATATTAATCAAATTTAAAGAACAATATCGCAAACAGTTACCTCGCAACTCGTTTCTTCTAATTTCTTCATGTTTCAAACGCGTTGTCCAAATTATACCTACTCTAAAAAGCATTTAAAAAAAACAGTTTTCTGCGACACAGCGAGAGGTTATGTACGAGCTTGCTTCACAATTTTTTTTTACGCAACAGTAACCGCAATCTGGTCTTGTCTTGGATATGGCGCGTCCACGAAACCTAACGACTAAATCACCGATACAATTTTGATATCCAAATCATGAAATGAAAATGGAATATTATCTATCGCGTTACGCGTGTGACCATTTTAAAACGCGACATAACCGTGGAATGCCAATCCGGGTTACCAACGGTAATCTTCGAAAACTGAGGCAACTGAGGTCACCGCGAGGATCGGAGAAGATCAACTATGAGCAGAATAATTCCATTTCCTGAAATAATGATCACTCTAAAAAAGCGATAGTAACAGTATTTTAAGTATTTCTAAAGGTGAATGTGTCACGTCAAAATTATTATTCTTTCTTTAAAAAAATTTTTGTATTATCCTCTTTGTCCAATATGGCGGACGGAGATGAACGACAGATTGTCCAACTTTGTATTCAAAATTCGGTATTCTTAATTGAAGGGATGTTTTCACGAAAGCGACGAACGGTACTTCTAGGTTGCTCAAATGTTTTAATTTTAGTCGTTTTTTAACGAATTTCGAATGAGAGATAAAGAAAAAAAATCATTTTAAATTTGATATGTATTCCCGTGTATGTATGTATGTACATCATAATGTGAATTGTTCTCTAGTTAGTTGTTATACCAGCAAGAATACCGCCTTAAATGGCGCGAGATTCAAATGACTGCATCGTTTAACGATAGCATCTATCAGTTTGCCACCGGTTGTTATTCTAACAACTGAGTTTTAATTTTAATGCTGTGTCCATTAGTGAATAATGTATTCTAAGATCTGAAGGCTCCATTATCGTTAATTACTCTTCTTCTAGATACGTCATTGCATAAATATTTAATGTATTTTAATAGTAAATGGCTTTGGAACTCGGAGGATGCCGGCTAGTTGCCGGTGCTATGGAAACATGGACACGAAGGGGTGGACCATGTCTCTTGAAATTTTGCGATGATAATCACGTTGAAAACATTCAGTGATTTAATGAGTACATGGAAAATAGTACAACGGCGGTGCTACGACCTCCTTTCACATAAATACTCGCTACTTGTAATTCTTATAGCATTTACTTGCATATTCATCGGCATAATACATTTTGGAGAGGTTAGGAATGTTACGTCAAAGTAAATTTGAGATTCTTGCAATGAAATTACCGGCTAGATGATTGCACTTTTATTAACAGTTGATTTTGTCTATCTGGGTTATTAATCTTATGCATTTATTCACTGAAGCATAATAAATGCTTTATTAGTATCGGCATTGTCATTGTTATTATTTTATTTATACAGACTATTTTGTCATTCGAGTAAATCATTTTAATTATTATTTGAATTGATAACATAATTGTCCGTTTTACAAAATAGGTTTGGATAGCATGGAGCAAAGAGAAATACAAAGCAGTATTTCATTCATTCAATGACAATATACTTGGTATATCATTTCAAAATAAATTGTGCCAACATGTACCCATTGATGTGGTGTATACATGGGTAAATGGTTCCGATCCAGCATTTCTGAAAAACCTTCAGAGATATGTTTCTCTAAACGATATAAATGCAGCTACACCGAGGTTCAGTGATAAAGATGAATTGCGTTATTCGCTTAGATCCATAGAAATGTACGCCCCTTGGGTGCGACATGTATATATTGTAACCAATGGCCAAATACCAAATTGGCTGGATATGGATAATCCACGTATGACCCTTATTACTCATGATGATATTTTTCTTGATCCAGCCGATTTACCGACATTCTCTAGTCCTGCAATTGAAAGTCATATACATAGGTATGGTAACTACTTTGATCAAAATGGAATGCTTAACAAATGAACATTTAAATTTGCATTTTAATGCTTACCAAATATTATTCCTTTACCAGGATTCCTGGTCTGTCCGATAAATTTTTATACTTTAATGACGATGTGATGCTGGGTGCAGAAATATGGCCTGAGGATTTCATAACACAAGCAGGTGGTCAAAAAATATACCAAGCATGGTGGGTCCCAGATTGTTCTGAAATCTGCCCATGGGCATGGGTTGGAGATGGAGCATGCGATCCGGCTTGCAATACAACATTGTGTGAATTTGATGGCTAGTATAAGTTATATCTCTGGTAAAAGAAAGTTTAATACGTAAATATTTTGTCCCCTATAATTGTATCATAATTTAAAAATTACATTGGCATCAACATCAGCAACTATATACTGAAAAAATATATTTATTAACAGGTGGTGACTGTGACGTTACACCAATGACAACAGATAGTGAACCGTTAGAAGAAGAAAGTGATTATCCTTACAAATTTTTACAGGATACACAATTAAAAAATCAAGATGCTATGAGAATTTTGAATATTTTAAAAAATAGGAGCAACGTACTGACTGCGATGACCAGTATTGGATCACTAGTTCAGAGATCATTGAAGTCACCACCGTCAACTGCCGCATGGTATTACCATCACGTGTACGTGAGCCGCCAATGGCGACTGGTAGATGGTACCGCCATCGCGAGTGCGCGAGCTCCTATCAGAAATTCGTTGCGCCGCCCTTGGGGGCAAAAAACGGTGAAAGCTAATGTACGAAACCAGAGGGCAGCACAGGATGCGATCTCACGATTCTGCCCGTAAGCAATCTCCCAACTCATCTCTGATTGCACACGGAAAGGCGAACGTGACAAAGCTCTCCGATGCACTTGGATGCACTTGCTTAGGTTTTATAGAATGAGGTGCACGTCTCGTCGTGCTACCTAACCTCTAAGGCAGGAATTCAATTTTTGTTTAGAATCATCTACAAGATAACCTAGAATAACTAGATAACTCTAAAATACCTTTGATATTTTTCAATCATTTAAAAATTGTATTTGTTATTCCCCAGCTGTAAACAATGCAGATAAAGGATGTAGTAAACTTACTTTTAATCACTTTATGCGTACCTTTATACAATTACAAGCACCATTCGGATAACTATAATTACTATCTCGCATGTGTCACAGTTAACATTTTATTTGCGAACACCTGTTTCGATATTACAAAAATACAGAAGTGTGATACGTGAAGTAAACTTTAATAGTTATTTTTTTTATAAAACTTTATGCAAACACTTGTGTAAACTGTTAACTGTTAGCACAGTTTCTCACACTTATTGACAAATATTAATTGGATTCGGAACACGTCTTTATTTGTACTGCTCCCTTTTAATGTATAAAATATTATATTTGTCTTGCATATGTACAATTTTTGTTAAAAAAGTCATTCAGAAATGTAACGTATAATTTACAGGTTTACTTATCCAACTTATATAAATGTAAGATATTTACGTAAGTATCTTCAATCCAATTGAAAATTGATAGATTTATATCGGCTGTACTGATTAGGAATAATGAAAAATTAAATTGTTCATTACTTTTAAAACTCTGCAAGTTACAAAATGAAATTCACGCAAACACGATTTGTATTATTTTATCGAATTCGTACTTTCCTTCAAATTTTACATTACTATTTGGAAACTTGCATAAAAGGGTAAATTACATTCTGTTTAATTACCCTAATAGTCGATGTCAATGATAGTTTAGAAATTTCGGCAATATTTCATTGACATAAAATATGTTGAATATGAAGACATCGCGAAAGTAATTTATCGAATTAATAAAAACTACTTAATTGATGCCAAAGTTATAAAAAATATATACGTATCACTGTTTGGAGCTATTTCGTTTTAGAGCACTAATTCTGTAATCATCGATCGCGTTTCTGAACTTTCAAAATCACCGATACGGTGAATTTTTCTGGTGATCGTAGAAATATACACTCTTTGCAGCGAATGTCACTGAATAGTAGGTTCGATAATAGAAAATACTGTACATCATGTACAGAAGCAGGTAGAGAACTTAATCAGAAGTACCGTCGTCCATCTTCCACTAGACGACTCAGCTCTGCTGCCGAATAGCCCAACAGCTGCTTTAGGTCACAAACGAATTTATAAACAAATCTTTTTCCATGAACCTTCGAGATCATGTCACCGTCGTAATAGTAGCGTAAAGCTCTACTAAGCTTCTCATAATTCATGGATGGTTTATTCTTGCGAGCTCCCCACAACTGAGCTACAGCTTCGGGCTGGTTCAGCTTGAACTCTCCTTCGGTCCCCACCCACTGAATAGCACCTCTTTGTTCTCGATCAGTCAATAATTCCAGGAGAAATTGCCATAATTGAATCTGACCGCTATTTACTCCTCTACTGGAAGTAGCTACCATAATAGGCGTTGAATCGACATTTGTTAACGGCACACTGATCAATCGAGATTGCTGGGAAGTTGCGCTGCGTACTTTTGCACTCTTCTGACTTCGCACCTTCATGGTTCTGTCTGAATTTTCGTTGGCAACCGCTGGAGGATCCTTTTGTACCACAGCTGCAAATAGTCAATTGTACAGTAAGCAATTGTTTTACATGACAGTATATAAATGAATTATCAATCTACTTACCAACAAATTTGCACTTCCTTAGTAATTCTAAATGTGTCCAGAATACATCACCAGGATCGAGAGGTACTTTTGCTTGGAACTCATCCAAAGTTAAATTGTACAACTGCGAGCCAGTGATATTCCAATCAGCTAATCTCAAAGAAACCAAATTAAATTGTCTAACAGCCCACTGAAGCCAATGCTTCACGTGTGTTTGGGTCCATTCTTTTGGATCTGCTGGAATTTTCAGTCGCTCCTAAAATCAAGACACCATTAATTATAATGTTAAAATTTTTATATTTTTAAAAAGTCACCTGTTCCTTTTTATATTGTGCATCGACCATCCATCTAATCACATTTTGCTTTCCTTCTTCATTCGGCGTGGCAGCAGCCGAATTATGTTCCGCTAAACAAGAAATTGATACATTTGTTATATACTGCTGATCGCATATACTGAAAATGCAAACATGGTAGTTTTAATAGAGCGTGTTACTCACAGCTATTTTCAGCAAGTTCCACATAATCTTCTGCTGGTTTTAAAACATCCACAATATTTATACGACGTTGTGTTGCTTTTATTTGGACGTTTACTTGCACCAAGCCTTCGCCTTGCACACACTGATCGACCAAGTTTTTGTGACTCTCTAACTGAAGCAAAATAATATTATTAACAATTTATTGCAAAATCAATTCAAAACTCAATTGGATTCGTGGCAAAGGAAATGATAGGTTTTGAAGCTAGTATGATTTTTTTAAATCATATCGAACACTTATTTACCATTTGGGCATCTTGTAGCCAAAATGAATAATCCATCAGCTCAACGCCGAGCCTCTGTTCTAAGAGATTTCTTAGAGTTGATAAAGGCTCCCTGATATCCATGTGTTGCATTAAAACACCGTCGTTGTAATCGTCTCCATTTGTAGCACCCTCTAATGCAAAACTGGGCTCTACTTCCAAGTCAGAACTCTCCTGCTGCAGTTGGGCCATAATATCGTCTTCTTGCGACAACATCGCCTCCGGTTCCATTTTTATTCGTTTTAACATTGCATAATCTGATTCCTCGTCCGTGTCGAGACTGTTTTTAAATGAATTAGCTCTTAGAAACTTATATTTCTCTTTGCGTATCTGATATAAAAGGTAAAAAGGCAGACAAAGTCTGTGATAGATTCGACTTCAACGATCGCAGGTTTTTTACTCTTTTATTAACTTTAAAAGGTTAGTTAATGTGAAAATAGTTTTAAGTTAAAATGTTTATTTATGAAGTATTATTATAACATATTTAACAATCTTCCAGTGTACTCGCGGGTACACATGTAAATAAAAATTCTTAACATAATCTTGACCATAAATAAATTATATAACGTACATTATTTGTATTATAAATAATTGTACCTTTTTACTGATGTTATTCGACAACTTCCTTCTCCCATAAGTATTCAGATTTATAACAATCGTGGCAATCGAATAGTTAACACGAAATCATTAACAACCTCCTCAACGTGGTAACCAAACAGCAATAGAGATGATGGAGTGCATCGTTGCCAAGTTTCTCTGAAGAAATTGCCATTTTCTTCACAGATGGCGTTCGCAATCGTTATATGTCAGCCCTGTCACTCTCTACTTTACCTTCATAAGAACTATTTTCAGCTATACCTAATAAGCGCCATCTTCAAGTTCACGCCACAAAACGATCCATAAATAGTTAAAATACAAACCGAATTTGACAGAACGAGAAGAAGACGGATTCCGACTGTACCTTTACATTTCAGACATTTTCATTCTCGATAACAGAATGGATAAAAAAATGCAATTTCAGTGATTTTAAAACTGTCACGAAGACTAAAAAATGTTTTTTTTTTGCGGTACAAATTATGAAATCATGACCTAAAAATTATATAAGGAAAGAAAAAATGCGTAAATACAGCAAATTATTAGCAAATGTTCGCGTTCGCTGTTTACGCAACAATGAGTATCGAGTTCGTTCGAAATTCGAATATTCTCACGAGCGCAAAACGAGAGATTGGTACTTTATTTTATTTTTAGAAAAGGCGTTCTGCTACGCACTATAATCCAGCAAGTAAAATTATATAACAATGCGATAATATTACAGTGGGACAACGTGTAACAAGTATGGTAACATGCTGCCTACATGTAAGTTACAACAGAGTTACAGCTTTCTGTTCACCTCTACAGAAATGAAACATAATAAATCTGTAAAACAGCGTATGTGAATGTTAATAGCATTAAGTAAATACAAATGTATCATATCTTGGAAAACTACATGGTACATAATATCATGGGACTCGGTAAATTCCCTCTCGTCATTTCTTTGCTCCTTTATAAATAGTTATACAATGGAAGAAAAAAAAATATTTATACCTTTACACATTGCTGTCCAATAATTCTATACTTATAATACTTTTATACAGACAATATGACTTTAATAAATCTTAATCGCTATGTAACAATTATATAGCTTTTATGTCTCTAGTAAGGTACGCTTCTATTGTGTTCCATATTCCTCTACATGCAACAATATTACACAGTAATGAATATTTACTGGTTGCTAATGTGACATCATGTCTCTGCCTATAGCAAATTTCCTGGGAGGATCACCTTGAGTATAAATCCTTCCTACTTTTGTCAGAGACTCTTGCACTCGTTAACTTAAAGCCCTACGGAGTTATCAGAGGCTTTCATAAAATATACAAAACAAAAGCAATTAATGTCGTGAAGAGGGGCTTGTTACACAGCATCCAATGTCCGTTCTTCGACAAGCCTTGTTGATTTGGTTCGTCAATGTGATTCCCACCAAAGCTCCCAGCTTCAGGATACCAAGATTCGTCGGTCACCGGGATCTAAACAAATTAATGATCTTAATTAATAATAACGTGTATCATGACGGACATGAATGCCTTCCCTTCTTCGCCAGCAGCGTTATATCTATAGGGAAAGCATTTATGCCCGTCAATGTACTTCATTACATACCATCGGATGCGAAGACGGTTTTATTTAACATTACGTGTAGTTTTATAAAAATTTATCTCCGGTTCATTATCATTTACCTGATTCGACGTCAACCACGTGCCAGTTGCCCATGCAGGGATTTCGGCCGGCGGTTCTGTGGACGAGGAGGCCCAGGACATTCCTCTGCCATAGGTTGATTGTCGTTGCGTTACGATAACAGCTGGTAAAATAGAATGATATTAATAAATTGAAAAATCATTAACTGTATTTTCTACAGGTCAAAACACTTCAATCTAACAAGACTCTAGAGAATACCTGACTGCTCTTCGTTTCGTATCGACGAATCGGAAGTGGTCTCCACTTGTGCAATCACTTCATCTTCCATATCACCGCCTACTTTACTTGGAACTGCACTATCATAGGAGTTTCCGATTGCTTTCTTATCAGCATCGATGGGCATGTCCATTGTCGATAACAGAGGTTCGTCTTTCGCGGGTTCCTGAGCTGTAAAAAATGAATATATATTTATTTCCTTATCGTCTGACACCGCAATAAAACGTGAGGTACATTTTTCGAGAATGCTCCACTCAAGTAATTTTTCATCTTACTCATTATAAATTATGCATGTTAATCAGTTATCGTATTTTATTGGCGCGTTGTCTAAATTTTGAAAAATATACGAGGCAAGACTTACTTGGTGACAAATTCAATGCTCGGCCGGTACTTCTAAACCTCGTTGGATAAATTGTATTAGTAACTGAGTCGTAGACATCACTGGACTGTCCCGAATAGTCATTCGGAGATGCTGTGTGATGATGATGATGGTGAGGACGTCTTTTAGTCCCCAAAAAGTTTTCAGAACCTTCTCCTAAAGGACTAACTGACAATGGCATTGGTCCTTCGGTAGGATTGGGGCAATCGCCGCTGTTTGGGCTGAAAAAATCATGAAGTTTTCGGTTAAAATTTTGGAACAACCACGTACTTAATCTATTCTTTGTATTAAAAAAATAGTGCGAAATAGTGCGAAAAAAAGACTATGTAAAATATAGGACGCAGCGATCATCGTGCATTCGTGTTTAGATGACTCAATTTTTGCAATTAATATATTCTTCACTCGAAAATTATTCGAAAAGAGGACGTACATATAATTTTGGCACTGATCTCGTAGAAAGCTGAGGGCTTTATCCAACACTTGTCTAGAGAATCTCGCCGCTGGACCAGCATTTTGATTATTGTCGCACTTTTTTCTGGTTTCGGCCACAACGCACGTGCGGAAGTGATGATGGGAGCTAAAACAATGAAATAAGTCGAAATTGAAGGCGCTATTGTTTCCGATGAAGGATATACGTGATTATGTGAGTACCAGCAGAGACTTGTCCTTGCTACTTGTCTTTTGGACACTTCCTCAACGAGAGCTGCATAGTGAGTACCACAGTGGGCCTCTTCAATGACTGTGGCTTTTATACAGCTGGCATGAATCAAATATTCTGTTGAATAAACGCATCTTCTTAATATAAATGAAAGTCAATGCACGTATATATTAACATTTTAATGCACATCTAACGAGAATTACGGTGATACATTTCTAGGAGTGGAAACTTATTTAATGTTTTTTTTGTTTTTTTTTTTCACTCACCAGACTGATACGTGGGCACTGAACACATCTGATGCACAGAAGAAATCGGAAGTTCCACTGCCATGTTGAATTGTTCTTTCCTTTCCTTCGAGAAACAGGTATCGATGTATTTTCTGATACAATCAACGAAGCTCGACCAAGTCCTGTGAAAGTGGAGCACGATAAACCAAAAGAAATGACCTGAATTCGGAGTAAATTATTAAATCAATTCAGGGGAACGAATTGCTAACTCCAAATGTCGTTTCAGGTTCTGATGTTAAAACAAGAACATTGCCCGTCAGTCTTCAACTCTCGTAAAACGACATTCATTAAAGGGAATACATTCAGAAAATAATTTGATAAATGATGGCCTTTTCATCGCCCTGATACATTTCTTGTTCTATTCGTAAAAGTGAAAAATGGTTGCTCTGAAAAAAAAATATTTAAAATGACAATAGCCATTTTTTCGTAGACTTTAAAAAAATATGCTGGTTAACGATCTGTTCGAGGCCACGAGACGTACTATCGGAGATTTTCTTGTAAGTTTTGCTTTAATTGCGACTTTCGTCGCGATTCATTGCGTGCAAGTTATCCCTAATCATCACGCAATACTCGCCTTTCTCGAGGTCTTCAAGGAACATAATTTGTCCCTACGCAGAGCAACGTCACAAGCTAAGAACTACAACGCCAGGATCAATACTGCTCTACTTTAAACATCCCCAGAAGTGGTACACGTCACTTCCGTGTTTTACCAAGGAATTAATCCTGGCGCCATGGTGGACATTCTTCCTACCCTCCGCGTCTTTTTCTCCATTTTAGACCACAATAAACAACTCATAGGAAGTTCTCATTTTATGAATTCTCATAATGGGAATTTTTACTTTCAATAAAAAAGAATAATGTCTGAATCTGAAATAAAAATTGCCCGGTGAACTTTACGAATTCTGGATTTCTGAAAGGTCGCCAGGAGTTAATTAATTTGGGACTTGTACTTTCAATTGTCCCCGACGAACATGACGAATTTTTATCTTTACGAATTCCTTTGACTGAAACTTTTGTTTTAAATTATGCTCAGTTAACTTTACAAAATTTTCAATTCACAGTCGCCAGGAACAAATTGATTTGTAAAATCAGGAACTACCTGTACTTGACACGCTTCGATTTATTATCAGTAATCCTTGCACGCGTGCCTCGAAATCGCGATGTCCTGCGGCTTTGTCACAAGCGACGAGTAAATGAGTAAATAACCTCCAACCGATGGAGACAAAAGGCTCGAAAATTCCGGTAAACAATGGAGTTGTTACGCTAGCTGGTCGAGTTCTCCGTACAGGCATATCGCGGGCAACGCTTTCAGGGGGAGCGGTCAGATTTACTATGGTTCGCGGATTTTTTTTTTTTTTCATCATAACATGATGAATAGGATAGTAAAATAGTAGAAGACTAGCTGTCCTGAGAGGATACCTGCACACCATGTCGATGTCCGGCATGTTGTCTGGGAAAATAAGGTGAGGGTCCTTTAGCAAAGGATCCGCCAGAGCGATGCATTTCTGGTGCTGCTCTTTGGAGCAGCTTTGGCTGGCCACGTGATTGATGACCGAACCTTTTTTGAGCAAAAATATTCTTTTCATTCTTGTGCGGGATAAATACAAATATTTTTATTTCGAAAAATGAAATTTTACGAGTTTCAAGACCTTCATTAAGACCTCCATAATCAAAATGTTAAAGTTTCAAATTATCCGATGCACCCAGTTCAGAGAAAAGTTTAACTAATATTTTGACTGAGAATTTACATCACGCTTTCGTAACACCTTAAGGCATAAAATTCCAAATTTTACTACAATCTGATGTACAAAATGTATATGAATCTTATGAATATTTTTAACAGAATTAAATCTACATATCCATAAATTTACACTGATTAGTTTGCCCAGACTTATCGCAACGACTCATTGTCACGTGTGTGGCCACCTTAAGGCTGGTGATTAATGACGGTCTCTGGCAATTTTTCGGAAGACGGAGCAGGAAAACTCACCAATTAGAAAGGCCTGCAGTGCCACGGCTCGTGAACGCATCTTCTGAAAAAACAAAAGAAGTGTCTCTTTAGTGATGATCCCTTTACAAAAAAAAAAAAAAATAGCAATAAAAGGAGGCTTTAATTCGGTATGAAAGGAAGCTCGAGCAACAGTTAGTTCGAGCCAGCTTGTATCGTGCCGACTGTAGGAAACGGGTCGAGTTTTGGATACGAACTAAGCCCACAATTTAATGGACTCGATCAATCAACAGCGATTAGATTTGTGGCCCCCTAGCGAATCAGTATTTGGCTAAGGCTTGGTGTGGCGTCACGAAGGAATTGATTTTTGCACGGATTGACAATTTTCCAGGGACGGTGGGGTTAAGAACTTGGAGTAACTTCCAAGCCAAGGTGTACAAACTATGACCTTAGTCGAGGCGACTTTACTATCTTTCTACAAGAATTATTTATGCGGGTATAGCATCGCTTTATGACCTCACTAAAGGCCTTGTCAATTATACTCGATTTGACATTTGACCCTTTGCTGAGCTTACAATCCCCTTTTCTCTTTCCCTGGTAAACTTTTCATCGACATTCCATGGAATCCATTATCTCAAAATCCTCCTATAACTACAGAAAACCTCAAACGCTTCTTATTTCCACTACTTAGATCTGCAGGAATTGTATAAGTTTACTCAAAGTTCCTTTCGAGTCCGAAGGGCGTTAATTTTCATCCACACTATTTTATAAAAATATTGCATATTGCTTTAGTAATTTATAATAAATGTACAGGTACTAATTCACTTTTAAGACGTCGGATCTGTAATTGTACCCTGTATACTAAAAGGGTATGAATTATACAAATTTTGTCTTAACAGTGCAGATTAAATTCCACTTTTCACGGAGTCCTTTTTATCGGTATTCTAATCTAAGGAGAGAATTTCTTCTTCCTCTATTTTTTTCTAGACCTCTTGTAGAAATGGCCTGAATTGAATTGGGGTTATTTTCGGGTTCCCGCTAGGGGATTGATTTTATCTGGATTTTCCTACAGCAAAGGGTAATAATGACGTTCGTATTGCGTTAAAGATCTTACACCTACGTTTCCTCGAGTTCAGTCGAGTCGGGCTAGTCATTGCAGGCCAGGGTCTATCAATCCGACATCGCCACAAATGCCACAGTCGGATATAGTCCTAGACATAGTTTCTTCGATTTGCGTGAAAAAGCAATACTCGAATCATTAGTGCCGCCATTAATGTTCCCAGTAGTTTGAATACTCGCAGTAGCGATGTCAAGGGCGGGTCCGACTCGCCGGAAAAGTCGCCTCGCTATATCTGCGATTATCAGTCGACTATACATGGACTGTAAAATCCGGCATTTTGTAAAACGCCTAGTCGCTTTACAAAATGATTAGTTGGGTTTCAAAACGAAGATTTGATTATCTGGCCGGGTTTTACAAAATAATTAGGCGTTTTGTAAAACGCTGGAGTTTAGAATCTAGCTACGACATATATCAATCGACGGCCGTAATGCGCTTTCGATTTAGACTAAAACCTCGGCGTAGAAACGCAAAACATCGAGCAGCGTTCCGTCGCCCCAGGCGCCGCTCTGCCGCATCCGGTTTGCTCATCCGGCGGTACCGGAAATCTAGCGCTATCCTTCTCGCAATCGCTCCAACCACGGGCGCGACAAGGACGCCATGCGCCGCGCCCGCCGAACAAGTATTGCAGTTCCCTATGTAGACAGAAACTGAGGCGTACGTTGTTATTCATAAAAATTGTCGTATACATTACCAAAATTCCAATTACAGTTGACACAAAGGCCTGTGTCCATGATATTAATAAACGTAAAAAATATTTGTCGAATCTCTTACGTCCTCGCGCCTTAAGATGAACTATGGCGCTGCTACGATTTCACTGAAATCTATGCTTTCCAAATGCGTTCCAGTAGTTTAACCGAGTATCCGTAGATTGTAATTTATTATTACACTGCAGAAATAAAACTGAGTACTTTGAGATTGAAAAATTGAAGAAATATCTTAATTTTTCCACAGAAGTGATAATTTCGAGCATTCGTCATTTTATATTTTATAAGTTAAGGCATAAGGCTGTGCAGCTTCTACGTCCAAAGCATTAAAAACAGCAGGCATTTGAGTCTAGACCTGATAAAAATACACATTATTTCAATTGTTCATTTTCTCTTCATTTGTAATAATTTTCTTCATAACTATGTCTTACCCCCCGTCCTTGGCAATTGCTCTTCTGCATATAAATGCTCCGAAATATGCAATTATGGCGTATCTTCGATGGAAAAACGTAACTGCATTTTTCTATCGAAGTTTCACGTCGAAGCTGTTCATCCTTTCCTCGTGATTAAATTTCTAGTTACATACCTATTTGATAAAGAACATCGAGAAAGTTCTTTCATCGTGAACAGTGGTCTCGAGGCTCGTAATTATCTCACTTTTATGTGTGAAAAATGTCTTTTAGCCGTCTAAATACTACAGATAAAAGAGGTCTTTTAATTCTAAAAGTAAGATATGAGCATATACGGACCATAATGTCCGAAGAAGGGTGTAAAATCAACGTGGCACAGTTTCTCCCCGAGCGCGTCCGCTCGAGGCGGTGGCCATCTTGAATCAGGGTGCGCGGCCAGGGGAAAGTCAAGAACGCTCGATGGAGGGCCATGCGGTGGACTCGCACCTGCCCGACGTAAGGAGTTTACGGGCGGACGCAACGCCTTGTAAATAATCGCGCCTCGCCATGACTCACGTAGCGACCATAATTACTGCAGCCTACCCTAAGCCTACATAATCTCATAGAAAAGCTCGCCACCCATATCCCCCCTTCGACTACTGTGCCGTCCGAAGATAGCCAATCATTGGCGCTTCGCCCCAATGATTTCTCCGGTTCGACTTTTCGAAACTAGAAGGCGCCGTAGGGGAATCCACGAATTACGAAATAAAGAAATCTGAAAAAGTTGTTCTAGGAACGATTTTTTTACCCTTTCCGAATGTCATATTTTATTACTTGAATTTTTCAGTAACTTTGAAAAAGAAAATATGCAAAATTATGTCCTTCGTTGTTGAATAACCTGGCGATATTACAATTTTTATAAAGAGTCGCGCCAAGATCGAAGAACTAGCACAATTCCCATAAAGTGTCACTAAATGGCTATATTTCACCTTACCATGTACAGGCTCTTTTGAAATTACCTTTATCTCTCCATCGCTTCGAACATTGACATCGAGCATCACCTTTTCATTTTCCACGAAGTACCCAAGTGACCCACAATGGCCAGATAAAATCCACCTTAACAGCTGACTTCTATTTACACATATTTCTTTCACGCTCGTAACTAGAGCACGCGCAACTAATTACCTGCGCTGCAACCTGAATTCTGCACTCAGGTTTTCCTCTAACCGGTCGTTCTCCAGAGGAACCATGAAGTAACGATCAGTGCCATAATTTGTATAATTCTCCTAACACACATCCTCAACCGAGGCACAATAACGACGTTCCTTAAGTCGATATTTTAAGTGATAGTTCATCAATCAATTTAAGGGAACGTGAAAGCGGCATCTGAGAGGTAAATCGTTCATGAAACTTTTTCTCAAACCGTGTGTACTGAATCGTTTGAAACTTTGCAAAATGAACATGGAGGCTATGAGTAAAGTCCTGACGCCCATAATATTTCATTTCTTGCACAAAATTAAATAAATGTCCATAAACAATTTTTTTTCCTTAATTGAAATCTCATGGATGTCAGGACCTTCTTTAGGATTTCTGTATTCCTCTAGCGAAATTTGAAACGATTCGGTAAACCCATTTCAGAGAAAGGTTTCATAAACGAGACCTCTTTGAGGACACTTTCGCCCCACCTTAATTATAATAATATAAAATAAAATCAATGGGTCCTTTTAATCCTTTTATAATATTCACCTCTAAATTCCAGGTGTCCAATTCCAGGTTCAGAGATGGTCGGCTCGTTCTTTTCGTTTGCAAAACACGTCCAAGTCTGGCAACTAATTCTCAACTAGTGCCGCACCATTGACTCGAGCAACCCGGTTTAAGTTAAGGAGCGCGAGTTAAGGACCTTGTCGGGCGCAAGAACCGTCGAGGGGACGTAATAGCCGGGAAAAGCCGCGACAAAAGGCGTCCCATCGGCATTGGGGTTTAATAAGGTGGCCGGTGCGCGTGGTGGCTACGCAGGTCAGGACTTATTGTTAAATTCACGCGAGAGGCAAGTGCGCCGTTCCGAACTCGTCGGTACACCGATGACTGGTCACTCGTGGCTCGGCGTACTACCTGTACTACCTGTGCCAGCGGATCTACACCCTATGGTTTTACCTGCCGAGTGCCCGCGAAATTATTGTCCGTTTCGGAGCTGAACACGCTCGACGTTCGATAGTCCCATGCAGAACGCGCCTATTCGGCTTTTCGCCTAGCGCCCGATTGTGCCACAAAATGACATGTCATATACTATTCGTGTGAATCGAAAGCATAAAAGCATCGGAGTAGATTAATTTCACAGAATTTAGGGAATCTAGGATTAACCATGCGCTTTTATCCTCTCTATAATGGGGTTTTGCTACGTTGCGATAGATTAAGAATATGAAATTTGCGGTACAAATTTTAGGAAATTTTATAAGTAACCGTACGCTTCTCTGATTTTTGTAACGGGATGTTGCTACATTGTGTCGGATGAATAGTACGTAGTTAATATTTAATATTTTAAACAGTCCCTCGGAAATCGACAGCACCGTAACGACAGCGAGAAGTCAACTTCTAACGTATATTTTGTTTATTGTATACTTAAGAAATAACTTTCATTAATACAAAATATATACAGTAAGTGTATCCGAGAATTGTCTCGATGCTTCGCAAGTTGCCGGCATAGAAAGTATGTTTGTTCAGTGATACATGACGCTTTAATGTATCATCTTTATATGTATAATATATGTCACAGGCAGTGTGATAAATTCGGGCAAAGTGCCCTGTTTGTTTTCCCAGATTGCTCGTTCATTATGCACATTGTTCATAACATACATATAAAAATGAAGATCACGAAGCTTTCGATTACTTAGCTTCTGTTTCTTCAGCTGGTTGCAGGAGAGCTGACGCTATCATTGCCTCCCATTCTGCGATTCCCCTATCGGACCGCTTTTACAAGGCACTTGGATGGCGGTAGAAAGTCGGTCTTTCTTTAGGAAACTAACTTCGAACCGATATACCGTGTTCTTTACCTCGACGACATTAATTTCCACCGCAGAAGGAAGTACGCAAAGGTACGCGTGACGACCAAAATCGTGCACAGCGCAATAACGTCGTTCCAAAATTGATCGCCCTGCATGGCGATTTCTGCCAGGAATTTATGGGGATATTTGTAATGACAGTATCCCGCGCGGCAGATTAGAGTCGGTCGATTTAGTCCATAAATAGCGCCGATGTATCTGCACAAATAAACTGCATTTGAGGAAAAAAAAAAGAAGGCGAAAACCCCGGAGGATAAAAATTGCAATATTTGCTACAGAGGTGCTTAAAAAATATGCAAAATATTCGAAATATTTTTAATTACAAAGGACCGATTAATTAAACACGCTTACCCTTCCAGGCCATAACGCAAGTAACTCAAGTAACTACCCCATTTCATGTAACTGGGCAAATCTCTCAGCGTTACTCCAAAACCAGCGAACATCATCATGGGCACGGAAAGAGTCGGTCCCAGAAAAGTGCCGTTCTGTAAATCAGCAAAAAATTCAGAGATCTGATGGTTTCGGACAATCATTATATCCTGGTACGCTGAGAAAAATAAAACATTCGTTGAACCAAAAAAATATATTTTTAATTCTGAGAATAATTATCCGACTCAAATAAGTTGTTACAATTCCGAAGAAACGCTGCATCCGATTTATTCGATTTCATTTGAGTGAAACAATTATTCTTTGAATTAACAAAATATTTCTCCGGTACTATTCAGAGAAATATTTCTCTGATTCCATGAATGTTTCTATTTTTCATGTAAATATATCTCATTCTTTTATTATATTTTGGTACATGTATAGCTGTCTTACCACCACGTTGAATACTGCTCCGATCATCAGACCAAAACCTTGGGCCACGAAAGCCACTAATACGCTGATCGTGAAGAACATTGTAAATCGATCAATTTCCAATGGCTGAGCGGACATCAGGTACACAATTACGACGAACAAGGCGCAAGAAATAATGGAAACTGGTATGTCGATTAACGTCACCGACGTGTAGAACGCTTTGAGGCTGTACCACCTATTAAAGTGCTCCTTCTTAAGGAGATTCATTTCAGTAGGAACTGCTCCAACATGAAACACAGAAAAAGATTACTATCGCGGTTAAATTATCTCATTTTCTTATCCTTGGCCACGAAAACGCAGGTAATTGGGCCTGGAAATCATTTTATGTGGCACACTCACACGTAAGGATGGTCAACATCATGGTAGTCATCATGAGGTGCATCAGCATCGAGAAAAGGAGATTATAGTTATCGAGGACTCTGGATCCTTCGTTTCCGGATTCGATAAAAACGGATCCTAGCATGAGGCCGGTGCATATATTAACCATAATGCGCAAGTGGGTCATGGTCTGAAACAGATTGTTCATTCGGCCCGTTTATGGTGAAAGTCATGAGTAACGTATAATAATAGAGAATGAGCAGGGTTCGACGGATAAATGAACGTAGTATTTTACAACATACTAAATACGTCTTATATGTATACATACATTGTGTCGGTAATGTGCTCATTAGCACGGCTGGCTTATATTTATGAATACACATTTTCAGGGTCAGGGCAATTTTCGTTTAATGGATCTTTGGGACTTAACTCTACGTTGCTAAAAATAATATTAGAATTCATGCACTTTTAATACATGAAGCTGTAGTAAAATTGTACATTTTATGTCTTAAACGTGAATCAACATACATTTCTTATGAACTTCTATATAAATTTGTAATTCTATAACGTCACGTTATAATTCTGTGAAACTCTGTAGGAAAATGTCATACACTTGTAGACCAAATGTATGACATATATGATTGTAAAATGTACAAATCTTCCCTTCAACGACGCTGTTCCTTTATCGGATCGTTCCCCAATTTTATCAATTACAATGTTCATGATTTAACGAAAACAAATGCATCTGCAACAAGTAAGTCATCAAATTGGATAACATTCTAATAAAAAACGACGAAGTAAGGAAACACTGAAAAGCAAATGCAATTAATTGACCTTCACCGGGCTTTCTAGTGTTAATAAGTTAAAGAGACAGTTCTTCCACCCTTCAGCTCCAAAAACCTGTCCGAGTAGCCTATTTTCACAATAATGTCATGCTTACATTAAACATAACGTGCTAAATGACCTCACTGAAGCGATAAGATTGCATTACTACGAGGCATCGATAGGACGACCTATAACAACGGATTGTTGACAAAAATCGACCAGGAGAACAATGTTTTAAGGCGATGTCTAATCCGTTAAATGTGCACTTGAGTATCGATATATTCTATTATGTATACTATTTTTAAATAATGTGATGATAATATTCAACGCGTCAGAATCCGAGTCCAAAGTGCACAGCACGCGCAAACGCATTCAAACGACAGTTCGTATCTGTGATTCATTTTGCTATCTCAGCTGGATGGTGATGAAAAAATAACATATAACATGACCATTGTCACGAGTGACATACTCACCGAGTCCCTCTTGCATTTGATGTATCCTCTTTTCAACAGAACTCTGAGTTGGTGCAGAGGAGACGTGGCTTGTAGACTTCTCCTCTCTCCGATTTTGGAGTCGTTCAAAGGATGTTTCGCTGAAAGTCACAATGTTGCTTAATAATGAAAAAATGTTTGGAAGTGAAGCTTCTAAGTTACAGGGAATCTTTAACAATTTTTCTTAATAACTTTCACGACCCGCGTTTCCGCATTGGGTAGTGGTTGTGTTGGGCACAACGATATTATCATAATAAATAGTAATTAAGTGTAAAAAATAAAAGTAACGAAATTGTGTCAATATTAACACGCAAAGATGAATGTAAGTTGTAATTAACTCAAAAAAAAAAAAATGAGTAAATGGTTCGCTTTTCGATGCGTTCCCTTTTCTTAATCCGCGAAGTTATACTACGGCGACATAAAAAGTTTCGCTTAAAAACTGGTAAATAATAAGGAAGAAAGGTCTTTTATCAAGTGTATTAAGTACCTCGTAAACTTTTAGGGTCCATCAATGCTACTGAATTGCTAAACCATTGGACAGATTTCCCATTTTGCGTCCCGGTTACCAAAGTGCTGATCTTGTCTTCTCCATACTCTCCACACGCCAATTCGATCACTGTAATTTGGAAATAGGATACCGCGAAGTGAGTGAATTTTAATAATTTCTAAAGCGATTACGTAATATCAATGAAACACGGCGCGATATTTAGATACCGACTTTTTGACAATGCTTATCTCCGTTTCGGAGTATTGCGAGTCGATGGCGGAAACAAAGACGATGTTCGTCTAGTTCTGGATAATAGATGATAAGGCATACCATAATCAGCAGGATTGTGGTACATCGGACATGGCAATTTCATGCTTTCTAAGTAAGGAACTAGTTGATCTGTTGCACCTTGGTACAAGCAGTTACCTCCTGCGAGCACGTAAACCTGAAATTTCAATTTTTGAGTTCACCTTCAATCTGATATTTATCGCTCTATCTTTTTTTTTTAACACCATTTTAATGAGGAGACCGTTGTTGCATTCTTATCAGACCTAACGTGTGAAAATAGGAAAGCACGATGATTTTCATTTATAGCTTGATTTTTTTCAGTGATCATAATTTTAATCAAACGTTCATCAACCTACCTGATCAAACAGTTGAAAGAGAGATGCACTGGGCTGATGTATCGTGCACACAATTGTACGTCCTTGATTTGCCAAAACCTTCAGTAAATTGACAACTTGCATGCAAGATGAACTATCTAGCCCTCTGGAAGGAGTGAACAATTTAACGATTAAAAGACCAGTTTTTTATTGCACGGAAAATCAGAATTTGATGAAAGTAATTCTTCTTAACTCGTCGCAATCGTTCATCGGCAATAAATACATTTCATCGAAAAGGAAAAAATAAACAAGAAATTTCAATATTCTAAGAAACCTCGGTGAATCAAGAGCAGGTAATTATCGACGTTATTAAATCTTCAGAAAGTTTGTGTAAAAACAGCGTCTTTAATGAAGAAAATCCATTTCCGCGGGTAATGGCGAGATTAATTTTCATCGAGACTTTACTCTATTGAGAACGGACTTCTTGTATGCCTTCAAGAGTGTTAGTTTTCAATGTCAATTATACTCCTTATCATAATGTAAACTTATACTGACATATGAACTCGCTGACCCGTTCGTCACGTTTCTGAGTTTGATGTACATAACTATTCACCTTTTGTGAAATTTGCGCGGGAAGGGGGGCAGTTAAAAATACTTATTAAAAATTTGTTTCAATTAAAAGAATTACAGAAACATTTTCGAAAAGGGTAACAATAAAGTCTTCCTTTATTCGATATGACGGCGCCAGGAAGTCTATCCTGTAATTATTTATAATAATTAATAACTTACGTCGTAGGCTCGTCCAGAAACATCACAGTAGGATTGTTAACCAACTCTAAAGCTATGGAAAGTCTTTTCCTTTGCCCGCCACTCAATCTCCCCGCTCTGGTCTGCATATGTTCGTACAGTCCCAGAGTCGTCAGAATTTCTTCTATCTGAAGTTCCAACAAATTTATTCATACATGACTGTAAACAGTGACATCTCGAATTCGTATAAATTAATCAAAACAACCAGACTCCACTCTCCGAGCCCTAAATATGCATTCATATCGAAACTCTGGCGAAAACTCGATAGAGTTTCGCACCAAATATCAATGCGAACATACATACGTATCTATTATTAGTACAGCATCACCATATATATAAGCGTATTATTACAATTAATCATGCGTTAATTAGCAGACAATATATTAGAATATTCCTCACCGTAGAATTTTTTTGATACTGAGGTGTGTTTGTCGGCATTTTGAGATCAGTCGATACTTTCATATTTTCGAGAACAGTCAGAAACGGCTCAAGTCGATCGTCTTGAGTGATATATGCACTGGATCTGAGAAATTCGGTTTTTTTGTTTCATGACAATATTTAATATGAAAGGGAAACGAAGCGTCCTTTCGCTTGAAGATTCCACCGAAATGGATCCAGTAATGACTGCTTTTCGCTAGACGTACCTGCGAAACTCGTCCATATCGCGAACTCGTCCATTTACGTAAACCATTCCTTGTACGCCAGTGATTCTGTAACCGGAAAGAATATCTAACAATGTCGACTTTCCGGCACCTGACGGTCCCATAATCGCGACAAGTTGTTTCGCCGGTAGACGTCCATTGACACCGTGCAGAATCTCCTTCATGCCTAAAGAAAAGAGACCAAAAACCTATTAACTACATTATCAACAACCATAATTAAATAACTGCAAAAAATGATATATACAAAATCGACCAGTGGAATTTTAAACAGTATGAAAATCCGTTTCCAATGTCGGAGTAAAAACATTGAAATACGCTTTGATTAAATAAAACCCATTAATAACATTGCCAAGAAACCCACATAATTAAATAATTACCCATTTAAAAAAATCGATAAAATGACAGCCGAATTTGAGCAATTCCGATTAAATGCAATATTCTTAAAAATGTTAAAACTTTCTTAAAAATGACACTTAATCAAGAATATTAACGATCGGCCATGTAATTTCATAAAAGCTTGTAGAAGAAAGTTTTCGTAAAAAAATAAAAAAGAAACGCTTCGTTTAGGAAAACTGTTTATGCGAACCTTGGATAAGAAACTATTAATGTTCATATACTTGCGGAATAAAAAAAATCACTTGCGGGATAAGTCTCTCTCTTTTTTTTGCACAAGATGATTCACCGTGCCAAGTATGCGCAATTGAGCAAGCAGGTAAACTGGGGAGTGAAAGTGCTCCTTGTCCGAAAAGTAAGTTCAACCGGGAAGGAGAGATAATATTGTACATATTATATAGTAAGTTACCTTTTCGGAAGCCAAGAGATACCACGTAGTTGATGTTTTCGAAAATAATGTCCATAGTCTCGTTGGCGGCGATTTTCGAAAAGTGCGACTTGCTCTCATTGCGCTCTATTTCCGGTTTCTCTTTGGCGAATGATTTCCTGTCTTCGAAGCAAGGTTTTAATTCCTCTTCGGGCCCCTTTGATGCCTCGTGCATCAGAACCTCCATGTTGGATGTCTTTTAACCGCTCGTTGATAACCCTCTCGTCAATTAGTATCGGTCGAAAACGAAGCTCTAATTGCGACAACTCCTCCGCACAATGGACTGCTCTTATTTTAATCGGACTTTCGTCGGATCTGGAACAAAAGTAATGCAGGAAGAATTTTAACCAACCGATTGCACTCCTTATTCCTCGGGGGATCAATCAAGATACGTGCGATCATTCTCGATTAGATTAGATAGGTCAATCTCGGACAAAGCAAGAGAAACCTCGATCATTAAGTCGTTGATTACATTGCTTGATTATATACAGCAGAACTTACAACCAGTTTACTGTTTAATCCTTAACGTGGAAAAGAAAAGTGCATGGATATATGTATATTTTAATGCAGAGGTGTGCATACCCAATTTCAGTCTCAATTTTCAGATACAGGCTGTCTTTTTTAATATCCATTTTGTAAACTCTAACTTTTATTTTAAATCAGTTTTGGTAAAATTTGTAATGTAGCATATTAATGTCGTAAGGTATGATGTGAAACCGTGATATCAAAATGATATCATTTCCTTCGAGAAAAAGACCTTATGACGTGAATAGAGTATATTTACAATTTCATGAAAATGAGTTAAAACGTAATAACGTTTCACAATTTAAAAAAAGAATCTTAAAAAGGACATTGTACTCAACTGAAATTTGTATTAAATATAAATTATTAATATAAAGTGCAGTATTAAATTGTACATGTTTAAAATTTTACTTTTTAGGAACTTCGAGCTTTCAATGAGATATACGAACTCTGAGATTCAACTAAATAAGACTGAAATTTCAATCGGCGAATAAAATGATCATAAAAGCGAAAGATTTAGAGATTCTACCGAAGTTGATAAATTCGGCTCGAGAATGCTTCAGTTTTTTCCTATTTTTTAATCGATATGTTAATCGGCGATTCGGAAGGAGAGCCTCCCGAAGAGTCGTGTTTATTTAAATGGAATTGTATAAATATAGCCTAATAGTTGTTTTAACTCTAGTGGATTTCCAGGCAACATTCTTTTGGAAATAGCTTTTGTAAGGTGTACGTTACGTAGACTCTCGAATTTAGCCATGCCCATTAAGGAGCAAAAAGTGGCAATTTCAGGTCTCGATAACTTTAGAGAAAGAAAAACAAGCAGTGACTGGAAAGTTTCAATACATTAAGGGAAAAGAAGAAAAAAAAAGGATAGACAAGGTTGCGACCTCGCTCACCTGTCCATGGCTCCTATCGGAAAGTCCAGGAACGAAATTCCTCGAAATCGGCTTGATAAAAAATATTCTTACATGTTCCTGAGAATCACAGTAATGTGTAATCAAAAATTGTGCAATTGAAAATCTTTTGGAGATTCTCTGAAGATACCTGCAAGGGTCCATTTCGGACGGTTCGAATTTTCGGTAAAATTGCATCTTACCCTCCGCCAATGGAGATGAATGACTGCTGGAGGGAAACAAGCGATAAAACGTTTTGTTGACAACCATGTCGATAGAAATATTACATTATTTGGTTCAAGTGACGTCGAACTACGATTGGGGGAATCTCGTAACATTACTCACGCCCAAGGATCTTTGCTACGCATTGTTCCGCTCTACAGAGGGCATTTCTTGCACCTCACTGAAATCACAGACTTTAGTATTATTGCAACATTTTAGCATTCTTCATCCGCTGGCTGTTGTAATCTCATTGAAGGCTATTTTACCGACTTACCCATAATGAAATTCTCGGAATATAGTCATTACAGGACCTTTCGCGTCATAAAAGATACCTTGATTTCGCAGTTATCATTTTCTCCTCTTGATTCTTTTCTTACCAAGAAGAAAACGTCTCAATATCGAATCTTTTTAGGCACTGTTTCATATGAGAGCTTCAGTCTACTTTTTTTCGATTTCTACTATCTATTCTACCTTCAATATACTTGCCTAATAAATACAAAGTCATTCTTTATTTCCACAGGGTTTACGTGTATAAGTTAAACATGTAAGTGACGTGTATAATAAAATATAATTACGTGGATTAAAAAATAAAATATGCAATCCACTATGTTGTGTTTATCGAGCGGAGTCAGAGGGCCTAAAAAAGGTCGCATTAAATACTTTCGTTCCGCACGTTAATCAACGTTAATGTTATTTACGATGTCAAGGTATCTTCAAGAATGCACATAAATGTTCACTAAGATTTCTATTAAGACACTATGCACGCAAAAACAGAAAGGACATGGGGCATTTCCTCGTTCTTCTGATTTGACGACACTTGATTAGTTTTTATGACGATTCTAAAAAAGAATTATACTGAGTGGTAATGTATGTAATCATGTTTTAATAATTCCAGGAAACAATTAGATTACCGTCATCGGTGCACGTCATCGTATACGCATAATTTCTTATACTTCTAGATGCTATTGAAGAATAGTCAGCATGAATAGTTAACACGGAATTAAAGGTGTTAATAATATCCCCGGAAACCAGAAAGTGGTAGTGGATATCGAAATGTATGTCATTCATGCATCCTAAAAACAATAAGCCCGTGATCCACAAATGGCAATCAAACGCTATTAGTATAAATCAATGACATTATCTCGGCAACGGAATAATTACCCACTAATGCTCCACACTTGCATAACGCGATGTTAGTAAAACTCAAGAGATATGTTACCTATACGGTACTCTTGAGGAAACAATTTTATCTCTTTTGCAACAACAGTCGACTCATGAATTTCTCACGTAACAATCTGTTATTTATAAAACGCGAATTGGATCACCAGCTTTTGGACGAATTTTCTTTTTTCAAAGGATTAAAAAGAAATATAATAATTCGTGTTTCAGTCATTTTCTCATATTTCGCCATGAGTGAAAAGAGGCTTAACAAAATGGAGGATCATCTGCACGCAGACAAATCAGCCTTAATTAATAAATAATCTTACTTGTATCAGCAAATGCAAATATTTGAAAATGTGACAGATTCTAAGACAAATTTTGGGAGCCGCAGAAAAATCAAAAACCTTCGTTCCTCAAATACGTTCCTGCAGGCGAAGTAAAAGAAAAAAGTGGATTGCAATATTCTTTGATAATGATAAACTGTACATCGCTTGTTTAATCTAGTAGTAATAACTGAATTTTTTTGACAGTCACCACTACCATTCAAAGAAATATTTCTTTGGTTCAATGAGGTCCTTTCATAGTGTGAAGCTCTCCTACGGTTACATCTACGCGTGACACAAGTGTAAACGTTTCTGCTTTAAATGCAATAATTCCTGCAGTAATCGCAAAACTAGATCGTCAATCCTTTGCTGAGAATGCAAATGACCATTTCTAGGAGGACTCCGCAAAATCCTTTGAAAGGAACCGAGTTGAAATTGCAGCCCTCCTTTAAGCCTTTCTAACCCAAGTAAGACCTCCCGTGTTTCCGTTTCCCTTTAAGGGCTATGAAAGTGTCATATACACCAAAAAGTCAAAATATTTATAAAACTCTTCATCAAACTAGGTGGACCGAATAATTAGAAATTTTAATCCGTGATTACGAAGGCCCTAATAAAGGTCATGAAATTTCATGAGTTCAAGACCTTTATTAAGGCCTCCATAACAAGGTGTTAATGTTTCAAATGATTCGGTGCGCCCAGTTTGGAGAAAAGTTTGACCAAAATTTTGAAGTTTAGTATATATAGAATGACCCTCTGGTATCACCTTAAAGGCCCTAAGCAAGATGAAAAATTCGACTCGGGGAGAATCGAAACAACGGTCCCTTTGCGCATCTCCGTGGGCCAATCGCGGACTTTGCGCCGTACGTACCATAGGGGACTTTCAACGGGAGATTCCAGACACCAATCGGAAGCGTGCGTCATCCCTGGAAGGGTCACGTGCACTTTGAATGCGGGTGCGCTGCGCGCGCACGTGAAGAGAGGCGGTTCGGAAGAGTCAGGGGCGCGCGCAGTCTCCCGCCAGAAGGGGCCCAGGTAAGTCGCGCGTCCGGTCGCGGGGCCCGCGCCGGGAACTGCGGAGAGCGCAAGGCGACCACCGGTCGATCGGCTCTCGGAGAGTCCAGAGAAAGAGACGTGTGCCTGGACGCGGTGGCGAGCGCGGTCTGACCGATGGAGGCACCGACGCTTCGCTCCTGACTCCCGGACACGTGCTCCCTTCGGCGGCCCCCTTGCATCCCCACTCCGGGCCCCGATACGAGTTCCGCAACTCCGAGAAAACATTCTCTGTGTGTTCGTCGCGAGCTTCTCGGGGCGCGCGCCCGTCGATAGACAATCTCTGTACACACGCTGCCCGTTGTCCCCTGTGGGCGTTTTCTTGGTTTTCGGGTTCGCGTGCTAATGTCCGAAGTGCACATCGACTCGGTATGGCTTGCAGGACCGGTTGTAATAGGAATATCTATTTTCATCCCTGGAGCCTTACCGACCGGTTTCTCATTTTTTCAAGTATAGCAAAAAGAAGAGGGTCTTCTCCTCGTCTCCTCGTCTTCTCAAGAAGGGAAATGCACGTTCTCGAAAAGGAACGAAAGGAAGAACGGAGATTTAAGGCGATGTGAAAGTGAAATCTGAGTCTGGACGAACTGGGGGTATCAAATCGTTTGAAATTTCAACACCTCAGGGTGGAGGCCCTATAGAAGATCCTGACACCCGCGAAATTTCATTTTTTTTATACAAATGACTAAAAAGGTTTATACAAAAGTTTGAAACAAATGCAATTTCATGGGTGGTAGGACTTTTCTTAGGGCGTTCGTGTTCACGTGGCAAAGTTTCGAATAATTCGGTACACCCGGTTCAGAGAAAAGCTTCATAAACCATTGACCTCTCAGACGCTACTTTCACATCACCTTAAGGTGAAGTGAAGTCCTCAAGCCAGTCGATTCGAGTAAGACACTTTTTTTTAAAAGGTTCTCCACCAA
The DNA here is from genome assembly GCF_000612105.2 of Orussus abietinus. Classification (NCBI taxonomy): domain Eukaryota; kingdom Metazoa; phylum Arthropoda; class Insecta; order Hymenoptera; family Orussidae; genus Orussus; species Orussus abietinus. Next base: position 84,135 of record NW_019394271.1, on the reverse strand, counting down.
TCTGACTGATATTTTAGCACACGACTTATGAGCACTTAAGGAATGTCCTGATACTTTCAATATTTTTATTTTAGAAGTATATGTATTTGGCGCCATACTCTGGCGAGTTTCTTGATGACCAGAATGGATACAAAGATTCCTCCCGTCTATATCTGCCGCAAAGAGAAATTAATTTATTGCGTATGAAAATATGTTTTATATTATTAGACTCATATTGTAAACGGTGATTTAAGGATCATTCGTGGCATTTCTTGAACGTGAAGGAGGAAAGTTCCTTGACTCGGATGGAAGCTTTCCTTCGACACGTTCTACCTGTGCCAACCTAGACTGGCTAGTTAGCACATCTATGTGTACTTTTTGCCTCGAGTTCAATGATCCAAGGTTCTACCTGCGATGCACTACCTGCAGCTTCGCATGCATAATGCTATTCTTCCATCGACCACCAAAGTGGAATATAGGAGTAGTTGATTTTAAATAACATGTATATAGTGTGGGCAGTATATACAAGTTTTACACATTGCCAAGCATTATTCGCAGTACTTGGCATATCATGCCCATAATGTGTAGATCTCTAATTATGAAAGACCTGTAATTTTATTTTATCGAAAAACTAACACGATATTGCTGTAACTTAAATGTATGTAACAGAAAATATGGGATAATTTCTTTGTTTTACATATTTTACTTAGCCAATTTTATAATTACGGAACAAATAGAAAACCCTATCTATGTGTTTGTTTGGACTAATCTCGAGAACCATTGGCTAGGAAATGAAATCAGACATTTTGGGAACACAAGCGCGTGGCATGCAATAATTTACAATATAAATAATACTACGGTTCTCACTCTTCGTTGTATTAATTGTCAATGAGCACTGAATGGAACTGGGAGGGCGAATAGCGATTTTCTACAATGAAGATTTTTACTGTATCAAACGCACGCACAGAGAATAAACAGTGCAAAGATGTAAATTTTTCGACCGATTATTATTACACTTTGAATCGGTGATTTCAACGGAATTAATTCCACCGAGAGGCAATATCCTCCTCGGCGTCTGGAGGAGATGTCTGGTCGGTATTTGATAGACATGCCAATGTCCGAAGTACACGATGTGTCTTATTGCGCATGCAGGTACACGCACGCCAAAGGGTTATTGAGATATGCTTGTTAACAGTGCCAGACATAATAAGAACATGAGTTTACGTAAATGTTTCCTAATTCGGGTATGACCGCGTGTGATAAAGTGGAAGTCAATTTGCGACACCGAGTCTCTTGTTCTCTATTGAATTATACCATAAATTCATAGACGCACATTTTTGCTGCGAATTTTATTTTGCAATAATTCCTTGCTTCAGTAATCGACAAAGTGGCAAAATATGATGAACAATACCGACGTTATTAATACATGATTGCGAAAAATAAATTGTCGAGCTTTTACAAATTTCACCGCGATCTCGTGGAACAATTTAATGTTTTTAGTTCGAAAGATTGTGAATACGCTCCCTCGTGCGCTATGTTATAAATAAAACTCATTAACAAATGAATTCTAATTGTCTTAAATTGTTTAATTCGGACTGGCATTATTAGTCTTTTGCGGTCCTTGTTGTGCTTGTCGACACGTCTTCGAAATGTCTTCCGGATCTGTCGGTTTCTGGAGAACTCTACATTCGGGTGATAAGAACTGCAACGTTCACCAAGCGTGGCCGAAAGAGAAAAAGGATGAAAACGAACACGGAAGAATGCCAAAAAGCACGTCCGACGTATATGTACAGGACTGAACATCACGAATGAAAATGCAAACTCGCCTCGAGCCACGTAATTAGCAATTGTTACAAGGGGGAACTGCTACCATTTCCTCTGATTATAGAAAATTAATATTTATTTATTCCCAAGGAATAAAAATCATCACTCTCAATCATTTTTTTTTTTTTTTAGAAACGTGATGATAATCAATCTGAATTAAATTGATACAATTATTCATTCATTTACTACCGCGCTTTTCTCAATAATCGCTTCCATAAAATTCGCCAATCGATTTGCATTTATTTAAGACAGTGTTTATTACTTGATTCGAATTCCGAAATAGTGCACAAAAATGGAAAAACTTCTGTCCCGAAGTTTTATGAGTCGTGCACGACATTTCGGCATCTCAATTAAGTTTGTATTATTGGTTGACGATTTTTTTTAAATATTTTAATCCCGATGCAAATATCAATTGATTTTGCTTCATTTTCGCTTAACTAATGTAAAACCATTTCATTCTGTCATTGCGATTAATCTCGAACCATTTATATGATCATTTCAGGGATGACGTTGGTAGCATTAAAATAATTATCGGTAATCGGTTCCTTTTTACCGGACCCATTGGTTGAAACAAGAGTCATTTATTGATCATAAACTTTCTTAGAAGAATTAGATTATTAATTATATGTGATCTTCCTCACATACGTGTTGTTCCCGATTAATTTTAAGTAGAATCAAATTAAGAGTGCTTTGTAAAAAAGGCTTCAAATTGACGAACCTGTATAATTAATTAACAATTAATTACTTTTTCAACTTCAACACCTGTACAAGTGGGATAAATCACGATACATCAAATGAAAATTATTTCGTGCGAGGAAAAGAGACTTCTTAGCTCATCTCGTTAACTCATGCAGAATATATAAATAATATAAATATGAAATACTGATGCGAAAAGGAACAAAGTAGACTAGTAATTTAGAAAACGCTGGAAATGCAGATGCAAAAAGGCCTGATCAAGTTCAAGTACAATGCATACTTATATATTTTTTGTTCTTATCCTGTATTGTAAAGGTAGTTGTTATAAAAAGCTGCATATGTGTGCGGTACTATTAAATGAGAATGAAACAGGTTTCACTTCAAGGCTAGTCGAAAGAAAATAAGTATGTCCTCTGCTCGAGTGTGAGTAAATGCTCGTAATCATCGTGCAGGATGCTTCAACCATGAATATTCTTTTTGTTAAATAACGCAAGCGAGACAAAGGCAAATAATGCCATGAAACGCGTTTCTCATTTTTCAGCTATTTTAAACAGTAATCGCAAATTTGCTAAAACTCTGGTATCACAGTTTAACACAATGGCCTTTATCCCAGTTGTTGCCTTTAAAATTTATAAGAGAACATTTAAAGTGAAAAGGTCGGAAAAATGGAATTAATTATCGTGCGTATGATTTCACGTGAGAAATTTTATTATTTCCGGAATCGATCACCGAATGATTGGCGGTAATAAAATTCGCTGACGAAGCTTTATGTAATCAAAGAAAGAAACATAATACCTATGCATATATCATGAATCTATGTACAAGGCAAACGCGACCTCTGTCACTAGTTTATCGTCATAAAAGTTACACATTTATTCATCGTCATCAAATCTATGCAGAAAGAAAAAATGAATGCCGATAAGACGTCGATGACCGTGACCAACAATCGGGCAAAAGAAAATCCCTTGCACACATCCGAAGAAGAATGTGTCTCTAGGGTGTGTGGCAAATTGCTAAATTGTTTGTCATACATGAAATGATGAAAGATAAACGTTGATTTCTCCGCTCGTGAAATCCTGCGCCAACGGTCAAAGGACTTTGATCAAACAGTTGGACCGGATCAAGATGCCACCGTGATTCATCTCCATTTTACAATTTATGTTTAGTACTAACAACATTGCTTGTGTCACCATCTGGACTTGGAACGAGTATTTCATCAAAGTTTGTCAACATTGGGTAAATATGATAAACGGTGACCAGGTGTGTGAGCATGAATTTTTTTCATCTTCTACGCAATCATTAAAATTTCCATCATATTGATGAGTCACAATGGATTCTGCCCACGGACTTAGGAACTTGAATGTGATACTTTTATATTGCCCGTCAAGTAAATGGACTTATGATGTAACACTCCTGTGTTATTTAATTAATCTTAAAGATAAAAGTACGAACTAGTTCGGAATTCTTTCTGTGAATCTTCACAACAAATCTTTCCGTGGTACTTTTGAGTGGTTGTGTGACATAAGATTTAAGGAGCTCCAGTTATAAAACTGACACTCTTGAATAAATTTTGCTAGAAAAATAATAATATAATATATTTGCATGACCGTTTATAAAGTCCAACTCAGATAATATGATATAAATAAACTCTAGTGAAAGTGTGATTATGCACATGAGCACATGCTAATTATTTGTAAAAAAGGTGATACGTAATGAACGCATCTGCAATTTCATTGCTCTCACAAATTCATCTGACATCTCTTTATCCATAGAAAATAATATTCTAATTTCTTTATGCACAGTTGAAGTGTTTTCTTAGGTACATCTTCGTGTGGAATGCTGGTTGCATTGCAAAAGCGTTTAGAAAATTCCTGGTTTCCGTCTTTCTTTCCCTGCTTAGTAGAAATGTCTTTCGCTGAAGAAAATAACCTATGAAGATCGGATAGAGCAGCAGCTGTGTATAACCAGGGCTCGGCTCCTTGTGGACCGGAGATTATTAAGTTCCCTGAGGTCCGTGTTGCAGATAACACCTCTGCATCGCCTGGTAACCACTGACACTGGAAAATTATTATATCAGTGGATAAGTAAATTAACTATAATGAGAGAATGTAATGAAACCAATTCATTGTTCGATTAAGAGGAGCATCTCATAACAATTAATACTGACATGTCCAATTCGCTCCATAACTGCCTCCGCAGCTGCTGGAGAACTGTCAAAAATCCTATTTTCTCGTACGTTATCACATAACTGAAGGAAAACGTTGGTAGCTTCTTTAGCAAAATCATGATGATCACCGTTGTAATACATTGCCATATATGCGTAAGCATATATTACATTTTCTATATTGAACTTCACGCAAGGTGAAGCTTTCTGAAATAAACATAGAACTTATATTAATAATGTTCCAGAACGAAGGTAAACGAATTATTTTTAATCACAAAGTTGATTTACCGATACTGCATCAACTCCAGAGATATTCAACAATTCTGGACAGTCCTTCTTAGGATCAGAATCTTGTAATTCATCAATAACTTCCTGTATTAATATCTTTTCTCTTGACCACCATGGTTTCCAATCAGGCAATAATTTGTCTGCTTCTCCATTGAGCACCATAGCTTTAAATTCTTGCCTTTCAGCATCAGTTAGTGCAGACCAAACTTCATCGGCATTATCAAGGTTTATGTTCTCCAAACGATCCCTTAAACTTCCTGCCTGTACATTAATTGAAACCGGTATGTATATTTTAATATCATAGAAATTTCAATGAATCATAAATCCTTTTCAGAGAGCAGAAAATTATACAAGATAAAAATTTATACACGCTAACATACATCTTCTTCATCATCCGAATCTAACTGCTCTGAATCATCATCGCTTTTTGTAAACATATCCTGAAGATCCTCATTCTCCAATTGTTCCTCTTTCATTCTTTTCAAAATATCAAGCATCTTATTTCTGGACTCTGTATCCGTCCTTCTAACTTTCAATTCTTCCTCAACGCAGTCTTTGTAGAAACTTTCCGAGCACTCTGAGTGTGCCATCGACTTGTAACAGTCCACTGTACAATATCCTATGTCGCATCGTGGACAAGTGTACTTACGAGGTTTAGTCAGACATCTGTAAACATTATATACCTCATGCATTGTTTCTTTAAAGAGTAAAATTACGTACATGAAACGTCCACAAAAAAAAGATATCTTTTGTTTTTTTATATCCATGCTTACATTTGGCATAATTGATCCGCATCTTTGCTCGATGAATTTAACATCTCCATCGTGAAAGTTGCCGATCTTTTAAATAACAATTAAGTTCGATGATTCTTCAGTATTTTGGATTCTGTACAGGGATGAGTTGGGAAATTGTTCACGGGCAGGGTGATTCGTAATCTCTGGTTTGTAATTATTGCGTTTTAACCACGCGAAAGAAAATAAGTAAATTTACGTGATAGACTGAATGGGTAATCATATCAAATCATATATTGAGAGTAAATGGTTATGTGGTGGTGTGCAAAATCGCGGGTCCGTGCTGCCCTTTTACGGAATAATTGGGAAGCTTATACACATTCACATCATGTAGTATGACTTATCATAGTAATTCGGTTTATGATTTACCGACCAACATCTAACCTACCAACCGTCGACTATATTGCAAATTTTCACTGACTTATCAAGACCCCAGCTTTTCTAATGAATCATTTGTTAATGCCAAAGAAGACGTTACAATTGTTAATGTTCTGTAAAGTTCCTTGAAAATAATTTACTGAAAACAGTGGAAGGTACACGAATTTTACCCTCAGGTATCGCCATAGTTGTCTAAGGAAGTTACTGTCCTGATTAGCAAATAATTGCAACTAATTTGTTTTGAGACCATAAGTAGGCTGGAAATGCCTACCAGGGCAAGAAGCCCAGGCTTAATGTCTTTTCAAGATCCACAGCATAGCTGGACGGATGACTTGCCAGTGTGTAAGCAATCCGGTGAGTAATTCATATTTAGACACTAAACAGCAATCTACGATTACTCTTTCTATACTTTTTTCAAACGATAATTCAGGCGTGGGATTCTCAACAAATCAAATTTACCGTGAAGATGGATATCGGCAGGAAGAGCACCCATTCGAAGACCGTAGTTTCCATTGTCACTATGATGATTCGACATTCCTCTATGGTGTATTCGACGGTCATGAAGGTACAAAGGCAGCAAATTTTGCTTTGCAAAGAATGGCAGCTGAGATATTGTTGGGTCAGTTAAATGGAAAAACTTTAGATGAAGAAATAAAGGAAGTGTTAAGGTAATGTTTAATCAGTTTTTTGAATAGCAAGATGATGGATAATGTATCTTAAAGAATGTATTAATATATTGTTTTATTTTAGGCAAGCCTTTATCACGGTTGAACGAGGATATCTAGACTCTATAGGCGATCTTTTGGCTGAACGGGCTAGTTTACAGTTCGATATACCAGCAGGCTTAAACTCGTATGAGACTTATCAAAAGTTTCCTCAACTGGTAAAGTATACATATTCAATTAATCCGTGTAAGGTATGCGACCATTGTAGCTTTTATGATTTTTGCTTTAGACCTTTTTGTATGTAGGTGGATAAGCTGAATGCATTAAATTGTGAATTATCTGCTGGAACTAGTGCAGTGGTAGCTCTAGTATATCGCAACCGACTATATGTTGCAAATGTTGGGGACAGTAGAGCTCTCTTATGTAAAACTGACAGCAACCAAGTTCTCCGAGTTGTTCAGTTGAGTGTCGACCATGATTTACGAAACGAAGATGAACTGTTAAGGCTATCTCAGCTGGGTATTGATATCGAAACAATAAGACAAGGTATGAAGAATTCATAGTGTATAACTAATTGTTAATTATAAAGGAAGTTCATTGCTACTATCTTAATATTATAATGAAATACATTCTGATTAAGGTTCTCATTTGGGAAATCAAGAAAATACTAGATGTATAGGGAATTATCTAGTTAAGGGAGGATATAGAGAGTTCGAGGAGTTAGCTTCTGCAACTGCCGAACCCATTATTGCTGAGCCAGAAATTCATGGTGGGATAGAACTTGATGACTCCTGCAGGTTTTTACTGCTAATGTCTGGAGGTCTTTATAAATCACTGCAGGAAGCTACCGGAACTGATCAAGTTAACAGAGAGTTGGCTCTTATAGCAGTGGAACAAGTAAGTGAATTTTAACAGATGAGATAAAACCTTTTCAGTAGGTTTCTTTCTTTTATTATTATAGTGGTTCCTTTAAATGATATAATTTTCAGTTTAAAGTGCAGTCTACTTTGACAGGAGTTGCACAAGCAGTGGTTGACAAAGTTGTACGAATTCATCACGACGTAAACATGAGTAATTCACGAAATAATTTACTTCCTGGAAAACGAGATGACATTACGCTTCTTGTGCGAAACATTAATTTTCCACTTCCACACGCATTGAGGAGTCCGATCAATCAGTCTGTGAGATTCAACCCAATCATCCAAACAGCTCCTTTAACTGTACTCCACAATGACGACTATTCCAGTACAGGGACAGGAGTAGCTGATAATTTTGACACTTCTACAAGTGAAACTTCAACGACATCGGACATATACCCTCCAGGTTCGAAAACTTCGAACAGGAATGCAAAAATCAAACCATACGTTGACTTCTCTGAATATTTTAAAACTGTGGAAAAAAGAAGGCAAGATGGTACGTTACCTGATGGTATTGACTTTTAATATAATTCATACTCTCAAATTATTTCAAACTTCACAAGAAGGCATCTTGATAATATTCCACTTCTTGTATCAAAAGTAAACTAATTCCTAGATGTTTTGGAATTCGATGCTAGTCTAACTATTAAATAACAATAATCTTTGTTTTATTGATCCATGCAAAAAATTGTAAAGGCCCAGAAATGATCTGCTAGTAGAACATTGAAACCGAAGAATGTACGTTAGGATTACAAGAGTATCCTAAGAATCATTTCACTTTTTAACATAAAGAGCTATACTTTATCTATACAAATCTCTTAGGACTTTACCAGTTGTCTATTCTTACGATTTATTTACTCAACAAACCAATAATTGTATTAATAAGTAATATATGTAAATAAATAGGTTTTAATCACAGCAATTAGCTTAAATTCTTTAAACTAAACATTTCATCAGTCACAACGCACTGAAACGTTGCAGATTAGCCACCAAACGCACAACAGATTCGTTAAAATAATTAGGCTTAGTAGACTTTTCTAAAATTTCTATTTTTCTATTTTGAATGTTACAGAAGCACTGCTCAGCGATAAAATGATAGCAGGGGCACCATTAAAAATTTTAATTTAACTTAATTTAACGCAGCGATGCACCGTTTTTAGGAATGCTATGCATAGCAGAGATGTTTGTCATTCCTAAAACAGATCAGTTTCCCAGTGAGAATGGCGCTGGGATCGCATTAGGGATCAAAACTTGCAGACGACTACTCCATCTTCAGTTTTCTTTGATTAATGCTTGAATGAATTAATAGCATCTCATTGGCGAGTTCCGCTAGACTCGGCCACTTACGACCACTTGATCCAATCCAACCGTATCGCGAAAAAATAGCTATTGCAAAATCGACTGAACGTTGAACCGAAACGCCCTCTATTTAAAAATTGGCATAATTCTCCAGTTCGAGCGAAGTCCCTATATCGTGTGTCGGAAGTTTTTGTTTCATCGAGATCGATGTAAATTGGTTTAAGTTGTGACTGTCGTTTTGGCCTGTGCAACGTTGACGGATGAGGACGCCGGAGTTTGACGGGTGACAGGAGAAGGCCAAATCGAGTCAGGGAGAAAGCGATCAACGGGTTGGTGATTTTCATCGGTAGTGGTATGCCTCCGTTTTGATATTATTATATCTCGAGGCCTCTCCCTGTACCAATTGCCGAAGATGACCTGCTTTTATTTTAGGATCGGGACTTGATCTGCGCTCGACAAGGATGGCAGTTTTTCAAAGGTTACGTGGCTTGTCAAGGCTTTTAACGTCCTCCAGAGTGATTTCACTTCCCAGGCCGAACAGCTATTACACGTATCTGAACGAAACCTCCGTCCCTCTACCGAATAAGGAGCCCTGCTGGGTAAAGAATGCCGATGAAGCCGTTGCCAAGGCTGGATTGAAATCAGGTATAATTTTTTAGAAGCTGACTCGGCATTTTTACTTCCCCATTGACTGTACGTTTGTTGAAAAAAGTCATAGCAAAGTTTGTTTGCGTAATTCCAGAGTATTGGCTATTTCAAAAATACGTGGGACTAAAGCAGACCAATTATGTGATAGTCTTGGCAGGATTTTTTTACAGATTTAGAAGAAACGATTGATCTTGATATCAGAATACATAAAACACAGCGATTAGATAATGTATGTCAACTAATCAGATTAGATGTAATCGAGTTATAAAGGGGTATATTATAATGCCTTGTTATACTTAATTCAGTTTGGAGTGTATTAAGAATTGTAGTTGATCTGTGGTATTCTGCAAAGAAATTTAAGTAAAAATACGGTGTCTTTTTTAATTCACTTGTATAAATTAATTGTTGCTGTTTGATTGAAATTAAGAGTAGTGAATTGTTTACATAAATCTGATTACACTAAGAGAAATAAATAATTTCTGCTTAATTGGTTCACATAATGCTCTTTCAGATAATAAGATTTTCGTTCATGGAGCTGCTGCAACACCCGTCGAACTCCTCAGAGCCTTGACCGACTACTGTAAAAAGTGTGATTTAAGTAATGTACGATTATATCACATGCATCTTGAAGGAGATGCACCTTACGCACAACCAGATGCTGCAAGTAAGTTCCTAACATGTCCTATTAATAAAATATGTTTTGTTAGTCACTATTATGTAACTCACTAATTTTAGTACAAGGCAGTCTATTAGCAGTAATTATGAAATCTTTTGAAAATGTTTTGTACTAGACTATGGAGAAATAATATGGAATCTAAACGCCATGCTTTTCCCTTAGAGTCAATATATTTGAAGCTAATCAATTTTTTGATTGTGCACAGAGCACATAAAATCCGTAAGCTTATTCATCGGAGGAAATGTAAGGAAAGCTGTAAATGATGGGATTGCCGACTGTATTCCCATTTTCCTGCACGATATTCCGTCGCTTTTCGAAGAAGGTATCATCATACCGGACATTGCTCTCATTCATGTCACGGAACCAGACAGTAGGGGCTACTGTTCTTTGGGTACTAGCGTAGACTGTGCAAGAGCTGCAGTTATACACTCGAAAACTGTTGTAGGTAAGTTTTAAGCTACCTGATTATGGTGCTAGCAAAGTATGCTGTCTTTTTGCTACAAATTTAACTTTGCTTTTCAGATCTTATTTATTCGTTCTATTAGACATAATATATTTCCATGGTTAACCTCTCTATTTAGCGATGGTGAACAAGAAGATGCCAAGAACCTATGGAGATGCTCTCATTCACATAAGTCACATCGACTACGCATTTAAATTTGACACAAATCTTCTTAGTCATGGATCAAAAGCATCCACCGATGCAGAGAAGATGATCGCCAAACACATTGCCGATAATTTAGTGGAGGACGGTGCCACCTTACAAATGGGCATTGGTAGCATTCCTGATGCAGTGCTTGCATCGCTTAAGGACCACAGAGACCTTGGTGTTCATAGTGAAATGTTCAGTGATGGAATCATTGATCTTGTTAACAGAGGATGCATTACTAACAGCAAGAAATTGATTCATCGTGGGCTGATTATAGGATCTTTTTGCGTTGGCAGTCAGAAGTTGTATGATTTCTTGGACAACAATCCATTCGTAGGTAAATCATTTGTTAATTTCATTGTGAAGGTAAAAAACAAACTATTATAATGTAGAATTATATTCAACATCAAACCAATTGATTTAACCCTGCCTTTAATTGTATCACCATGTTTCATTGAACTTTCTTTTATACCACTTATTTTTAATTTCTCGTGACTGTCTCTGTTTTTTATTACAGTTATGTTAGGAGTTGATCATACAAATGATCCCAAAATAATTGCCAAGCAACCAAAGATGACAGCCATTAATTCTTGCATTGAAGTAGATATTACGGGGCAAGTTTGTTCCGACAGCATAGGAACCAGAATGTATTCAGGTTTTGGTGGGCAAGTTGACTTCATTTCAGGAGCAGCAATGTCCGATGACCGTCTTGGTAAACCTATCATCGCCTTCACGTCGGAAACGGCGAAAGGCGTCAGCAAAATTCAGCCTGTATTGAAATCAGGTAAGAATTCATTGACAATCAATAATGTGTAATTCATACTTGAACTTTTAATCGCTATCAATGTCAATACTCCTACGAGCATGGATGGAAATTTTAATACTTGTTATTCATGACAGGTGCCGGTGTTGTCACTTCTAGGGCTTTGGTACGCTACGTTGTGACAGAGTATGGAATCGCGGCTCTCTTTGGCAAAACTCTAGCTCAACGCGCATACGCTTTAATTAACATAGCCCATCCGAAACATCGAGAGTCACTAGAGAAAGCTGCCTTTGAAAGATTAAAAACCATGCCAGAACCTTAAACAAAGTCTTTCCGTAGACATGGTAACTCCGATTCATCTATATGCCATAATCTACACGTCGCGGGTTATTCTCGCAGATGATTATTCTGTCTCGCTTTCCGCGAGAAATACATGCTCCTTGTCAACACTTAATGCTTCAGATTGAAACAAGTTTATACCGAAGCATTGTTAGAAAGTTTTTGATAGGCGCATATAATCATCAGGGAAGTACTGTGATGTCAAAGTTAAGCAAAAACTAAATGGCATTTATAGATGACGGGTCAAGTGTAATGTAATCCTGACTGCACCTGATAACGCTGAATATCACAACCGTACTAATATCGTAAGCTCAATAATGGTGTATAATATGATACTGGTACAATTTGAAGTTATTTTATTTTGTATTCACTGTATTCTTTTTATATTTCTAAATTAATGCAATAGAATCAAATTTTATGTATAATTTTCGATATTGTACTTCGGAAAAATACATGTAATATATTGTAAAATATCTGACACATTGCTCTCTTGTGCCACGCGTGACCGCCACATAAATGTAATCTGTACGTACAGAGTTGAGTTGGGATGAGTAGCAACTAATTGGTCCGTTGGTTTGTACCAGACGATCCAGATAGTTGAGACCGTTAGATTTGTTTACAAGCGTGCTCGAGCCGACGTTGCAACGCGACGCGAAATATCTTTGAATGACCGACGACATTCTTATTCGTGAAGAGGTTCAGGGGAGGCTCCGTAGATGGCGGGGAGGAGTTCGCGCAGTTTCTATGCCGACGCGCGGAGGACTTGAAATGAAAACGATCAGTGCGCCACAGTGATCACGGATCGCGAATACCAACGATTAACTATCGTCTATCAATCTAGCCTGTGAGCAATCTCCCATCTCATGTCTGTGTCAAGTATGTATGTATGTACTTGCGAAACTCTACCCAACTTCTTAATGCGGTAAACTAAATAATTTTATTGAAAATGCATTTGACTGCCGGTAAGTCAGAGATTTGTAAAATTACGACCTGTCGCCGTGTTTGATGACAGTGCCATCTCTGACTGGAAAAGAAGAAATCTGCAAACGGATTCGGGATTTTTTTCTACAGACTTCATAAACCATATTCTACGGTATCTATGGTGGAACGTCTGCTTCTTTGCTCCAAAGCTTAGACCTCCAAAGTCTCCAAAGTCGTCTGACTCTTGTGGAAGATGGCGAATCTTATCGGGGTAGATAAATTTCTTCAATTATGGAAAATAATACGTGCAAATGGAGGTTTACTGGGATCTTTGAAAACTCTGTACAGGTTAGGAAATTTTGTCGAATACTGCTTAAATTAAAGATTTAAAAATGTTGATTGATTAAAATCATTTCTAACCTTGATAACGATGTTATGTATTTTAAAATAGTAATATTGTCTTCTATATATGCATATTCTCGGTTTCTTAACACTATTCTACATTTTTGCATTCATCATCTTCAACAGGGAAGACGATTTAAAGGTTGGAACTCTGATTGGGATAGACAAATATGGTAACAAATATTATGAAAACAATTACTACTTTTATGGTACGTATGACAAGGTAGATTGTGTGTTAAGGAATATAAGTTGAAAACTGTCTAATAACTCAGTAATAGGCGAATTATCTATTGAATGAAGATTATGTTTTTTCAGTTAATGAACAAAGTTTTATATTAAAATAAGAGCATCAGGCTTAGATATAACTGATGTCAATTATGCCGTATGCAGTTATCTAGCTTACTGAATTGTTATATTATTTGATGTAATCTTTCCTTCAGGTCGAAATCGATGGGTTAGTTATGCAAAGGAAGTAGGTTTAGATTACGATGCTTCACAAGTTCCCCCAGAATGGTTCGGATGGCTCCATTATAAGACCGACTTGCCACCTCATAAAGATCCTAGACGACCAAAATATAAATGGATGGCCGAACATCGCCCAAATATGAGTGGCACTAACGAAGCTTATGTACCATATAGTACTACAAAACCAAAAATCCAGCCATGGAAACCGTAACTATTTGCTCTTAGTGTACTAGTATTTATTTAAGCGAACTAGAAAAATATAAATTTTAATGTAAATAAAGTTTATGAGTATCCGATATATCATGTCATCGAGGGAACGTTCCTTTAATTAACTAACGTAAATAAGTGAAACTTCAAAAAGAAAAATCCATCTCTTCAGCCTGTTAACCAATGTATCGTAAAATAATTTATTCTTGTGTTGGTGCGATAAAATGATCATACATTTCATTTTATTAAATGAAACAATTAGCAAATTTTTATAACCATAGAACTTGGTTAATTTGTATAACTATATTGGTTCAATGTTCAGTTGCCTTTGGATCATGTTAAAGGTGAGCTTATTGATGAGTGTTAGTCAAGCGTGATTAATTATAGTTCTTTTTGAAGTAATGAGATTTCTTTAGAAACTAATTGATGCTGTCACAGAAGAGTAATTGCTGAAATGTGATTCGTCATTTTAAAAATGGCATTCCAAAAACTGGATATTGAGTTTTGAGGGAGAATTTACATTTCATTAAAAATTTACAACTGCGCACCGCGGATTAAAACTGGTCCAGTTTCCTTTCTGATACGTGAGATTAGCCATGGATGCTCTCATCTTTCGTCTAATTCGATCATATGATTTTAAAAATACCGTTAAAGAAAAGTATTTCAAAAACTGGACATCGAGTTTTAACAGAAAAATTACAACTGCATTCGCAGACTGGAACAGATTGAAGCTGCTCCAGTTTCTTCTCTGGTGCACATAGTGAGCCATGGCTGTTCTCATGTTATCTCCACCTCATCTCTGCTCCAACGTAGTCCAATCATACGATCGTGTATAGTTCAAGCTCCCGTCTCCTTTCTCATCTGATTTCGTTCGAGTCAGGTTGTAAGGTTTTGTTTTATGGTGGTTTACTGTCATGGTCGGTGATGGTCGGTGAACATGATGACACGATTGAGAGGCAAAGCCTCTTTGATAATAATATTAACGATCATCTTTCTTTTATTGGTGGCCGTTTATCACATTCTCACTAACGAGATCGACGACGTGCCCTCCTCAAAGGTAATCTCGCATCTGAGGACAGAGAATGCGTACTCTTCGAATAATCTGATCGAATCTCACCAGAGAAACGTAGAGAATCATAACCTCCAGGAGGAGCTCACTGGAGGAAACGCGAGAAATGTGCCCTTCAGAAGTTACAATTATGGCAAGGCCTACAACACCGAAAATCCTCTCTTCAAGGGGCACAAGATCGTGCACTTGGATCTCAAAGGAGCACCACCCAAGATTGGCTACTATGATCACTTGTTCCCTTTGTTGTGCAAACTCGGAGCAACGGGGATCTTGATAGAGTACGAGGACACCTTTCCGTTCGATGGACCTTTAAGTAACATAAGTGCTTCTAATTCCTATTCCAAGCAGGATATTATTACCATTCAGAGATTAGCCAAGGCTAACGATCTTATAGTCATACCGTTAATACAAACTTTCGGGCACCTAGAATTTATTCTAAAATTAGACAAGTACAAAGACCTTAGGGAGGTATTCCGCTATCCTCAGGTAATTTGCCCGACCCATAACGAGTCTTTTCCATTGATTACTGAAATGATCGATCAGGTTGTAATGGCACATCCAGATTCCCAGTACCTGCACATCGGTGCAGATGAAGTTTATCAATTAGGCGAATGTAGTCGGTGCTTAAATGTACTTTCCAAACGACGCTGGAGTAAGAAACATTTATTCCTGGATCATGTATCGACCGTAGCTCGATACATTACCCAGAAATATCCTAAACTGACGGTCTTAATGTGGGATGACGAGTTCAGGGAAATATCATCCGAGGAGATCATGGAAAGTGGGCTGAACGAGCTGATAGAGCCTGTCGTTTGGAAATATACCACCGATCCTGGAGCTTCTCTGGCGGATCAGCTGCAGGATAGTTATTCGCAAATCTGGCCAGCTATCTGGATCGCTACAGCATTTAAAGGAGCAACGGCCCCGGACAGATATTACACAGATATTTCGTATCATTTAGAAAATCACAGACGATGGTTGGAAATTATCGATAGGTATTCAGATAAAATAAAATTCAAAGGAGCTATTCTGACCGGATGGCAGAGGTACGATCACTTCAGTGTACTTTGTGAACTGCTTCCTTCGGCACTTCCATCTCTTGCAGTAAACTTGGCCATGCTTCAGTCTTCCGATTTAAGCGGCTTCTATGCGGAAGTACCAGATCGAGTTACACAGACTATGAAATGCGAAGGTACAATCTCATTAAATATACCCGAGCCTCAGTATGGATGGACTAAGTGTGATTACGAAGGAGTTGCAGTGTATGCTGCTACATTAAGATTATTCCTCTTGAATCAAGAATGGAATAAGTTAGAACAAGATAGTGCGTTTAAAGGTTGGCTGAAAGAGTATAATATTAAGCACATGTTTTCCAGTCCGAGTCATGTTGAACATGCTCTTGGAGACTTAAATAAATTCAGAATGGAAACGTTTTATATTGAGAAAGAAATGAGGGTGGCAATGGAGATGATTTACGATAACTTCACGATAGAGGAATGGATCGAAACGTTCATTACGCCACTGAATGATAAAATTACTAACTTATGGGAAGCTAAAGAGAAATTATTGGAGCAGTCTGTTTGGCCGAGGAGGCCGTTAACTAAAGCTGAACTTTAAGTAGCCAAATTGTTTTAGTTCTGGAAAATTGCTTCTAGAGTCTGTGACTAATGCATATTGCTAAGATCAAATGAAAATAGACTGTTTATTGAGACGAAGACGTAAAGAAGCGTGCAATGAAAACCACTCTTCCAAAATCGTATCTAAGAAAGTATTATGTGTAATGTGATAGTTTATCGAATAGTTCACTTTTAAGCAAGGCAATGATCATGCGAAACGTTAGTGAACGTTTTAGAGTCAACTCATCCATGCCGTCCAAATTTTTGACAAAGGGAAAGAGGAAAAATTTATATATTCCAACGTTAGTTGGCCATACTGTGGGACCGAATCGAATTATAATGGTGCCCTTGAAAAGGATAGTTCACTCAACGAACAAAGGTGTACTCCTTGTCATACGTAGTACAGTAGTTGATATTGCGCTAATCTGAGCAGTTTGCAGTAACTTTTCGACATACCAATTACATACGTAATGTTCTACCATATTTATGTACAGAGAAAAAGAGAAAGCCACTCTTATCCATTACGCAGTAATTTACAATTGTCATCTCGCTCTGCCAGTATATTTCATAAGCAAAATTCACGTTAAAAGAAATTGCAACGTTTCAAGGAACTGATACTTTCCTAGGTATTTATTAATTTTTAAATAATTGTGCTATACATTTAGAAGAATCTTTGGGTATGTAAGTTAAAAACTACCAAATAGTTTGCATGCAATTATGACAGTACATGTAGACACTTCATGCAACTGAATGACTTTACAATAGGACATTTTGAGAATAATTTGGATCCTTGACATTTTACAAACGTAACACATGCCCTAATTTTTCAGGAGTATCATGTTAGGAAAGAAATCCAGCAATTCTGAATCTCATTGTATTCTGAACAATCATTAGCTGCACGTATTGGTGCACTTCAGGGAATCTAAGATACCCAATGTACGTACTGATGAACGTAAAGATATTATACTCATGATACATACAATATTTTATAACTGTACTATTGCTCGTGCAATTGTCACTCATTTGTTAAATGTTAATGGTCATTGGTATTCAAGTCAGTCCGTTCCACAGTTGGATGAGTTATGAAAGAAAGCATACGATATGCCGAGTGACTTAAAGTTATATTATTTTCTGTTACGGGGGTATTTCGTTTTTCGCCAGCAAGTTATTCGGTAAAAGAAAATTCAATAACTTTCAATCATTCTGCGAGTGAAATGTTTTCTATTATAGTAATTGTTGATAACGTATTTGTTAACGTAATTTGTAATTTATTAGTTTCAAGTGTACAGTTCTATAGGATGTTTTCGCAATATGATACATATAAATATAAAGTGTAAGACTAACGGTATGACGTAATATACTCGGAATTGTACAATAAAGGTTCTTATACGTTATGTTAGCACCAATGACCTGCAATTTGTGGACATAGCCACCCCTTTCTTTAATGGATATGCATATGAGCATGCCATAGCTAATTACAGAGATGAGCAGGTGCTCATCTCTGCTAATTATTATAGTACCATAAATGAAAACCGCCTTATTAAAACAAAAAAAACAAGATGCATTTACTCAAATAAAATTCCCAAATTATCAATACCAGAAAGTTTAGTCAACAAATTTCGGTCGGAAGACACATCCATTCTCAAATTGTTTATAAATGGCGTCATCGAGTAGTTCATACCAAAGTACCAACTCATCTCTAGTTGTCTCTAGTTCATATCAGAGATGAGTTGGGAGATTGTTCACGGGCAGAGTCGCGCGATCGACTTCTGTGCTGCCCTCTGGTTTTGTACGTTAGCTTTCACCGTTTTTTGCTCCCAAGGGCGGCACAACGAATTTCTGGTAGGAGCTCGCGCACTCACGATGGCGGTACCATCTACCAGTCGCCGTTGGCGGCTCCCGCACGCACGCACGCACGCACGCATGCGAGATTTCGAACGTTTTCGAGCGTTTCTCAATCATTTTGAGAGCGGTTTCGAGCGTTTCCGAGCGTTATCGAGTGTTTTTACGATAAGGCTCAAAAAAATTGAAAAACGATCGATAACGCTCGGAAACGCTCGAAACCGCTCTCAAAATGATTGAGAAACGCTCGAAAACGTTCGAAATCTCGCGTGCGTGCGTACGTGCGTGTGGGAGCCGCCAACGGCGACTGGTAGATGGTACCGCCATCGTGAGTGCGGGAGCTCCTACCAGAAATTCGTTGCACCGCCCTTGGGGGCAAAAAACAGTGAAAGCTAACGTACGAAACCAGAGGGCAGCACAGGATGCGATCACAGGATCCTGCTTGTGAGCAATCTCCCAACTCATCTCTGGTTCATATACTTGTCGCCCAGAATGTGGCAACAGTGCTGTATTCTGCATGCGAAACGACATATTGTCTAACATTCAACGAGCCCTCTCTCTGCTTTTCTTCAAACTTCATCCAATAACTGTCTCCATTTTGTCTTTGCTTTTGTCTATCTTTCATAAGACAGTGGCCATAAGTCGCCATAAGCAATGATTAACCAACCATAACCTTATGAACCATGCTTTCTTTGCTGGTTTAAATCGTTATTTGCAGCTCGTACGTAATTACGTGTTTATATTATATTTATAATATTGATCCTGCCGATATATGAAAGTTCTGAGTCGAAGAAATTGAGCAAGTTCGTATATTCTTGAGGCATGCACGATGCTCTGTTCTAGTATCAGTTTATAATAAATTTAAGTTGGTGTAACAAATGTATTTTCTTTCAGAACTTCAGTAATCAAAAATGGTCGAAATGAAGGGGGAAGAAAACAATGTAGACAGTGAAAGAAAAGCTAAAAAGATAAAGAAATCTATTAACATTCCTGATCCCGATGATATTACCAAATTGTTAACCAATGTTCAAAAGAAGAGAGAAAAACATAATGTTTCTAAAAGTAAAGAGGAAAAGCGGGGTAAATTTGAAAAATCAGTTATTGGACAAAAGTACAATAATTTGAAGCAAAAAAGTGCAATTAAATTGAAGAAATCTGATACATCTGTGAAAAGTGACGTTACTAACGAAAAACCCGATTGGTTACAATTGAAAAAGGAAAAAAAGGAATTGAAAGAGAAAAGAAGACTTAAGCGTCATACAGATACGTACGATGTATCTGTAAAAGCAAAAAAAATTGGTGAAAAGTTACGAAGATCCGACTGTACTTTAGAGGAACGCCAAAATTTGACATCTAAGTTATATGAACTTTTAACTGGGCAATGTAATAAGATAGTTTTTACTCATGATATGTCAAGAATTATTCAATGGTTAATTAAGTACTCGGATTCTGAAATACGGCAAGCCATTTTAACCGAATTAAAACCATCGTTAGTACTCATGTTTCAATCGAAGTATGCAAAAAATTGCATAAAAAGTCTGTTAAAGTATGGTTCAGAGGAAATTAAAAAAGATATCGTGTCAGCCTGTTATGGGAGTATCGTGAAGCTTGTAAGCCATTCTGTGTCTGTCCCAGTTTTTGAACAGTTGTATTCTACTTGTGCTACAGAAACTGATAAGACATATTTTAAACAAGAATTTTATGGTGATCTCTATAAACATGCAAAAGATGCTAAAATAAAAACACTTTCAGATGTTCTGCAGTCGTCAAAAGATATGAAACTTGCCATCTTAACTGCCATTAAAGGAAATTTAATAAAAATTTTAAATAAAAAACTTATTAATTCATCGCTTCTACACACGGTAATATACGAATATATGTCACAATGCTCTGTAGATGATAGAGCAGAATTGATAGTCATGTTAAGAACATTAATCACTGACTTATCAAAGACTAAAGATGGAGCAAAATCAAGTATCCTTTGCATTTGGCATGGCACGAACAAAGATCGAAAATTTATTATGAAATCAATTAAAGAAGTCATTGCAAAAATCTCCTTATCTGAGCACGGCCATTTAATTTTGTTAGCTTTAATGGATTCAGTCGATGATACCGTTCTTATGAAGAAGATAATATTACCAGAAATTGAAAATAATCTAACGGAGATCTCACTAAATGAATACGGCAAAAGGGTCGTTTTGTATCTTGTAGCTAGAAGAGACCCACATTACTTTCATCCAAGTACTGTTCAATTTTTGAAGCAAGGTGATGGGAATGCAACAAGTAAAAAACTGGCGGAAATTAGAGAAAAGGAACTATTAGAAGCTGTTATTAATACGTTTCTTCAGAAGGTAGCTTCGGAAGCATCAGTGTGGCTATCCAACAGTTCAATAGCAATGGTAACGCTTGCAATTCTAAAAGCTGGGAGGGGCAAAAACTTAGAAGAAGCATATAATGCTATCGTTGATTTCATAACCGATTCAGATTCTGTGATCTCAGAAGATGGCAAAGAATACAAAGCCATTGAGCATTCTGGTCTTCACCTGATGCTGAAGAAGTTAATTCAACATAAAAAGTCCGAGATAGAAACAACCTTTGGTCAACTATTAGTTAACCGACTAAATGACAAACTTATAAAACAATGGATCGAATATAATAGAGGTTGTTTCCTTCTTGTAATGCTATTAGAAAATGAACACCCTGACACAATTGCGTCTCTAGAATCTAAGATAAAACCGTTATCTGCTTCACTGGGATCTAAAACGACCACGGGAGCGAAAATTTTGTTTAAGAAAATAAGAATATAATGTAAGGTATTTATATCATTGAAAATTTAGATATGTTTGTACAGACCGCAGTCAAATATACAACTGTTTCTCCTATTTGGGTTCGTGTTCCTTTATGCGATACCTACAATATAAGACTTATTGGACAGGGAAAAGATTGAAGCATCATTTTATTTCAATTTTTATTTAATATAAATAAGTAGGCTAATTACAACGTTACATTTATTGCATTCTAAGATTCATGGTCAGAACAAGTTACGTTGTTGATTTGTTCAATATCACCGATAAGGCGAAGAAACCTAGCACTCGTAATATTGACGATGAACCTCAAAATGCAAGTTTTATAAGTGGCAATGATAGTTGGAGTCACGTGTGAAAAGAAACTCGTTGATTTTGCATAATTAATACCACTAGTTATAAACAAGTTTTAAATTAATCAAATGTTACCATATAACATAACCGCCAGTCTTTAGAAATTTTGAACGAAGTACTAGTACGGAATTGTTCCAAGAAACTGATTAACTAAAAAATATATTAAGAAAGTGATGATCAATGTTTTACATGATTACAACAATGTCTATATGAATATATCGGTACTAGACACCATGCAGAATTTACTTCCTACCAATTTATTGAAATCATCTGAAAGAACGAACGGGTATTCTTTGATCATGAAATCTAATTTCGGTTCTTTTTTTTTATAGTACTATGAAGCAAAATCATTTTTTACATTTAATTTACTTGCGTATATGTATGTGAACAAATGCTGCTTGCCAAATTTCACCACTCATATGAGATACACCTTTGGT
Organism: Orussus abietinus; assembly: GCF_000612105.2. Taxonomy (NCBI): domain Eukaryota; kingdom Metazoa; phylum Arthropoda; class Insecta; order Hymenoptera; family Orussidae; genus Orussus; species Orussus abietinus. The sequence continues at coordinate 61,942 of NW_019394271.1, read as the reverse complement.
GAAATAAATAAAAGCCATGATAGCTGGTTGAATCTATCTATAATCACACCCAACGATTTCAATTTATATTTTGAGCATATCTTTAATGTCAATGACCCTGGAACGAATTTCTGGTTGGTTATCCCCAGATAAGTCCGGTAGGACTTCGGTGAATAAAGTAGTTAAGTTTTCAAGATGCGTAATATTTTTGGTATCTCTAAATCTTCTTGACAGAGAAAAGACAATGTTCAATGCCTCTTTCCTTATCCTCGTATACTTAGAAATGCCTAAAAGGAATATTAAGTTTGGTCAAACATTAGCAATTTCAAAAATTCGTCGTTAATTGGAATATTTACCCATAGAGTGCCTCAAAATTTTCTCGAGTACGTCACAAATCGATTTTAATGTTTCCTTGTCCTTAGGGGAAGTCTGTGTGGCATCGATTTGTAGTAAGACTAACTTATCCACAAAGAGGTTAAGCATGGTTAGGATCGCAACTTGAAGAGTTCTGGTACTTTTTGGTAATACTTCATAACAATGCGTCACAAATTGCAAACAATATTTGTCTGTGAAACAGGGAATACGTGAAAATCATGTGATAAAACAAGCGATGGGATATTTACCTTGAGTTTCTTTATTCGATGGCCATGCCTTTCCGAGAGCTTCGTACAATGTCTCCTGCAATTTCAGTATATCTTCCTTTTTCTTTGTTCTTTCTGTCAAAGACTTCTCCTCGTCGTCATCTTCTTTAATTGTAACCTATTCGATGAGATTTGACAATATAATACTAACTTTATAGCTTTATATTGCATGTAACGTACCTTGAGGAGAACCTCTTGTGCGATGTCATGTACTTGGGAAAATCTGTCGATTTGCAATTCGTGCAAAACGTCACTAAATGCTTTCAAGGCATACCGACGATATTCAATAGCTTCCTTCTTACTTTCTTTATGCAGTGATTCCACAATCGTCTCTAGGAGTTCTGTATCCTTGCTTACAGCCTCCCTGTTAAAATCAAACGAGAGAATTATAATAGAATTAATCAACAATTTATATATCAGATTATGTGTTAAAAAATTAAATCTGTGACGTACTTGCTATTGCACGCCAAAGTTGCAAGACCATTTAGAAGGCGTTCTTTGCCGTTCCAAGTCCTGCCACGCAGACCGTTTGTTAATATCTTCAAAAGTGTACTTCTCGCTTCTTCATCGATACTAGAGCCTAATTTTGTAGCTACTGTCGATACAGCATTTGCTGCCTGTGCTTTCGTAGTCCACGATGCCGATTCCAAAGACGAATTCAAAATAGTAGTTATCGCTGTCAAATGTTGCCTTATTCCCATTTCTGTGCCTGGTGATATATCTCCCCACAAATCAGTCCATAGTTCTATAGTAGCTTCATTTCCTACAATTAATAAAATATATTTCTCTTTTAGTATACGTGCACGTGTATATAATTATTGTATAATTATTGTAATTTAAAAAATATACAAACACGAACCTGGCACTTTCTCAGCGTGCATTGCGAAAAATGTTAAAGGCATAACTATGTCAGAATAGTTTCTAAGTATCTCCTGGTTATGGGTGTTTATTGATTGCAACGTTTGCCCAATTGCCAGCCTAATGGTGTCATCTGAAAGAAAACCACGATAATAATCAAGATACCTAATTTTCATAGATAAAATAACTGTCGGCTTAAAAATATACCTTCTCTTTCCATATACCAGGTGTTTAACATATTAAAAAGCTTCTCTAGACTAGATTCTTTTGCAGATCCTACTATGTGTCCAATTGTGACGGCATTACTTTTCCTAAGAACACTGTTGCGATCTGTTAGACCGTTTACTAGTGCAGCCAGAATTTTACCTAGAAAAATGAACCAAAGCATTATCGATATCATTAAAATATTATCTAAATTTTTATACGGTTACTTAGGTATCCGAACATATACAAGAACGATTTTATTTTTATACTAACCAGTGTATGGCTGCAAGTCCTGTTTCAAGTGACTACATAACAGTATCAGGAATTGTGAACAGGCAACTTTAGTGCCAAGCACTACGTTTGACTTAACTATTTCTAGTACTTTCGGCATTAAGTCTTTCAGTACCGAAGCATCGATATACTGAACGCACTGTAAAAAATATAATATATAAATAAGTGAGCTTTGTCAGTTAAATCAATTTTAATTACCTCTTAAAATGTATTTGAATCAATAGTTCACCTTTGTCACAGTCTCCGTAGTATAATAATTTTTTGCTGCAAGTGCTCTGTTTCTGTCATGAACTTCCTGCTCTTCTGAATTACCGCCCAAACGAGTACTCCAATAAGAATCCAAAGGATTTTCTAATTCACCAGTTGCGGTTAAAAGTGCTGGTATTAAGTTTACCAACGATGGCTTTAACAAATCACCAGCTGTCTTAACGAATTGAGATACGGTTTGCAGCGATATTGCTCTTACAGTAGCAACAACATGAACGATCCCAACATCTAACAAAACTGGCAGTATTGCTTGAAGAATTTGCTCTCCAGCTTTACCTTGCGATGGGTCACATCGTCGAATACAAAGCTGAAAATAAGCAAACATATAATCTTTTGCTCAACCAGTTGACTACCATTAATACACAATCATTGATAATACTGAAAAAAGTACCAACTACTTACTTCACTAAATACTATGACAGTTTTGTTAGCAGCTAACCGAGTACCCTCATGAAAATCATCCATTACACGAAATAGTTGTTTCCATAGTTCTGGTCCACTTTCGACTAAATTTATAGGAACGTTTGATCTTAATAGATCAGCTAATGCAAGGCAGCAGCTGATCCGTACACGCCACTCATAACTTGTTATGTTACTGGATAAATCTGCCAGTATCTCCTTATGATATTGCTCCAACTGCGTGAAAATATTATTAATTTTCTTCTGAAAAAGTTGCACTTACACAAAAAACTATTAATAAAAAGAACTCTTATTGCTTACGATGTTATGTGTAGATGGAATAATGGCATGCCAAATGCTAGTCATACTGCGTTGAATCCTAGGAGTTGGATCGTACTGGTATCTATACAGTTTTGGCGCAATAATGGGCAAAAGTTTATTCAAATCCTCTTTTGCCAAATTTGCGATTACAGAAAAGCCAAATGCTGCGCCTTTTTTTGATGTCCAAACGGCATTGTGATTTGCCAAGTGTAGAAAGCGATAGACCAGTTCTGGTTGATTCAATTCTGTTGCTAATGAACAAATTTCTCTGTACGTTGACAAACTGCCACTGGAAAACACGTAAGGAAATTTCACGTGCCCAGTTCATTCGATGTATCGGGTCTCTAAATTTAACTACCATGTGTTTCCGAACATAACTTTTAGCACATTTAATTTAATATCAATTTATTTACCCAGAAACACTCTTTCCTAATTCCCCTTCTTCAAATAATTTGGTATCGCTGTTTACTTTTGTAACAGCTCGACGACCTTGCAAAAGTTGATTTGTCAAATTTTCTAACAGATCCTTACGAACCGCTTCTTCGCTAGCATAATATACCAAGCCAAGTCCTTTTGATGCAACGTCTTGAACAAAATCTGCATAAACAAAAAAACATTAAAAGCTGATGCAGAATATAGGATCTCATAGTTAGGATTTGTATTTAATTTTTAGTACGCATTACCATTATTTTCTGAGAGAAAACCAGTAAAGGCATTTTGAATTTCACAAGTTTTATCCACAATTTCTTTTCGTTTGGCATTATGCTTGACCAGTGCTAGTAGCCAGATACACACCGCCTAAGAAATAAAAAAGACATGTTACAGTGAAGATTCTTCTTCACAGATGTCGAGTATCTAATTCAAGAGTTCTCACCTGCCTAGAATGTGGATGTGGTACATTAGACAACTTTAATAGTTTATCTAAAACTAATTTTAAAAGCTCATTGCTCCCTTCACTGTAAGGAACGCTGTATTCAGTTGGTAGCATTGTCCATGCATCTCTCCCTTTAGGTGAGGCTTCACCTTGTACACAACAAACCAGCGATTCTCCTACTGTCAAATGTATCTCAACATCTTTAGTCTGCCAATAATGAACTACAAAATTATGATTGCACAAAAGGGTTTAATTAGTGGTTACAAAGAAAATTGGTCACTTGCCTCTGCTGCTAGACTAATGAATTTTTCAGCAATAAATGTGGCATGGGGAAATTCTTCACCGACGCACAAACATCCTAGAGCCAAGGCAGCTTTCTCTTTCACCTATTATCATTCAACCAAAGAAGTATCCAATTTTTCAAATAATTCACTTTTAAAACTGATCACATCTTGATTAATATTATCGTATCACAAACCTTGCCACTTGTTTTTACATTAGTCAGAATTAAAAATAAGGTATCCACGACAGCTTTCTTGTTTAACTCTTTGTCATCTTCTGATGGTATTGGCAAGGCAAACGCTTTTCCTATATTACCAATTCCTTCGGTGGCTGCACTAACTAGTAACATGCTGCTATCGGTCAAAAACGCATCTGAAACGTTATTTTTAATTATGGTATAATTGTTAATTGCAATTATCTTTTAATCATTAATATTTCACTATATCTCCTCCATTTATGGCTACACATACACAAAGTTTTAACAGCTTCCAAATAAGTATTCCACTTCAGCAATTCATCCTTGTTGGTATGTTTCCACAACCGTAACTTTCTTTCCATCATGTGTGATAATGCGACTAATGCACCGTGTTGTGTTTCCGGAACTTTACTTTTAGCTGAATTGATAATCTCTGACACTTGCTTTTCAAAGTCATTATCAGGAATGTATGCTATGATAATGGCATAGATTTTAGCAGCCAATTCTCTAATACTTTCTTTACTCGATGAAAGCATGGATCGAAGCCATGGTATTTCACTTTCGTAACGGTTAAGTGCATAAAGTGGGATTGTCCCAACCACTTCTAGAAGTGCATTCAGTGGCACCCGATCTATAAAAAGTATATTTTGTACACATTTTTATTTAGACTGAGATATTATTTAGTAATTAACTAATTAAAACGTACCTGCAGTAACATGACTAAGCATCATAATCATTTCCTGATAATAATTTAGAGATTCTGGATGTTCTTTAGATATATTTTCTAGATAGCGACCAATCGTTGGAGTATGTTCGCAAGGATGTTCCAACGGTTCAGTTTGTACAGGCACATTAGCACTTTTTGCAAGACAAAGGCGAAGATAGGTTATAATCTATGATGAAAATGCATAAAACATTCTCGTTGATACTTAGATTAACCATTATGAAAAGGAAAGTATTGTTTTGGTAATACAGAAAAAAAAGTAGTACCTCTGTAAACGTAGTGATATTGTAAGGAATCGTTTTACTTCCAATATTTACTCTTCCTGGGTGTGTACCAGCCATTCTAGCCTGTAATTTAGTGTGTATATAACACACTAACTTGGAGAAATCAGGTAAAAATATGTGTTTTGTGTTGTCCTTATCTTCCTCATGTTTATAGGCAGAACCATATAGAGCTTTCATAGCTTCTAAATTAACTTCATGCTTTGAATCTCCACATGCTAGAAGTAACAAATATCTGGACGGAGCATCGTCTGGTGGAAATACAGTAGCAGCGTAGTGTACAGCAACATATCTGCGTAACATAGATGCCAAATGTACAAAATATCCTTCAATAATTATTTAGCAGCATAAAAATGAGCCACTTAAAATTGCTGCTTCGAATAAAACCCACATTATTTCTTTCAACGAAAAGTATTTTAAGTAAACATTACAGAATTTCGAGAACGTACGATAAATAATTTTTTGTAACGTTTATTGGATACATGTCCAAATATTAAAAATCTGATAAACTTATCTCGTGCAACAATTTTAAACTAGCTATTTTATTTACATTATCTCTCAATTGTAGAAAAACTAACCTAACACTGGATTCTGGTGATTCAATATGGACCGACAGTAAACTATTCATCACAGCTAAATTAGTTTCGTCGTCTCGCAGAAGCACGAATGAAGAAGTCATGCTTATTAAAGCATCTCTTATACTCGTCCGTAAATCACCCACCGTCTACACGTTTCGTAGAGAAAGAATTTAGTAACAAATGTAACTCTTCAAACATTTTCATTTATAAAATTTGCATTAAATATTTTATATAGGTTATATATACGAGTTCATGCCCTCGATAAGTTTCAATAAATAACACTCCTTCTTTCAATTGACCTTTAAAAGATTAACAATATTAATTTTTGATATAATAAATTACTTACAGATGCAAGGGCATCAAAAAAGTTTTGTAATAAACTCAGATCTTTATTTATAAGAGTTGGAACTCTTTGCCCCAATTGTCCAATAATGGTATAAGCCTTAGGTTTGTGTACGTCGTCACCATCCGAAATTAATTTTATCATTCCATTTAGAATAACTCCTCCTACCCGAACTAGTTGCACAAGGCTACACCTGTGAATATTAAAAAATTAAATATTAAATGCATAATACCAAAGAAAGATATTATAATCAGCAATATTAATGATAGCATCATACGTACTGTTGTATAATGTTTAATGTAAATTGTAGAGCCAAGAATTTCAAATATTTATTTGTGTTCCTTCCATAAAGTGAATCAAATACAACCTGTAATTCAATATTATATTATTAATCATAGTAAATAAAAATGGAAGTAATAAAATTAAGCAACGTACTTGAATACATAGAGGAATAATAAATCCAGCTCTAGTTACTCGACAAAGATAATGTAATAATTTAAGTCGAATACGTGTACAAGCAGGCAATCTTTTCATCTCTGGTTTGACTTCTTTTTGTGTGGCTAAAGCATCAGTTCCCAAAAACAAAGTGTAAAGAGGACCAGCCAGTTGTACCGATGACCAGTCTAATGTACTGAAATATGCAAGATCCCAATTGTAAATGGTTTCTAATAAAAATAAGCCGATTACTGAATTTATATACATACTTAACAATTTTTTTTAATTCAATGTCAGCTATGTTTGCAACACTGTATGTGGTATCTGCAGCCGCAACAATTAAATGTATCAGAATATCAGAATCAGGAAAAAATCCTCCGGAGATAAATTTAACTATTCCTATTTTTATTTGCTCAAGTTGCTCTGACGTATGTGGAGTTTCACCGATTACCCTTTTAAAGGCATATTGATTAAGACCTGGTGGTACTGGGAATCGAAACCATTCAATGGGCTGCCCAGTCTCTTGGGAAGTTTGTATTACAGATCTAAATTTACATAAAAAATTAATAATTTGCTATACTTAATTTATAATACCGAAACCCTTCAACTCATTTATACATACATACCTATAAGGTAATATTAACATATCTAGCATAAAATTCAACAACTGTTTTGCAACGTAAGGTTTATCTTGTAGTCCAAGAAGAGGTGCTCTCTTTTCAGGATCCGTAGGTATACGTATATGTCCAAGTGCCGGCATAATAATAAGCAATAAACTGTAAAATCAATGCATTAGCTTAGTTGGTTCTTGATACATTATACAAGTATACCATGAGCATACGTACCTGTCTTGATGGGATAAGGGTTTACCCTCGATTGCATTTAATACACTTGGAACTAATTCTGCCTGTTTACTAATTTCCATTCGAGGGTATCCTAATTTTATGTAAATTATTGAAAAATTCTGAAAAGTGTTATTAATCGTTACAATTTTACAAGCAATAAGACATGTCTACGTATATTCATACAACATACTAACGTCACCGCTAACTTACAATTACAAATGAACTAGCAGCAGGATCTTGATATTGCAACAAAAGAGCTTCAACAGGGAGCTGAACTAGAGGTCGACTTTTAACCCTCCTATTGATATGGATTAAAAGTTCCATAACTTTTTTGCGAACTCCTTCTTGAGAGCTGGATAACTTCAACAATATCGGAGGTAGAAATTTGCATACTGAGGCTTGAAGTTGCTCATCCGTATCTGCAGAGCCTAAGCGGAGAAATACCCGCTCCAAAAGAACTATAAGAAAAAAAAGCATGTTTTAGAAATTATTTCTACTAAGATATAATGTAAGAGAAGACAATTGAACTAATTATTAAACTTGTAAGTAATCAATTACGACATATTGTAGTCGTTACTGCTGTCATTTGCTTCATATGTCATGTTAGAAAATCGGAGTAATTTTAGTTAACTGACAATCTACAATCCTATAAATATGAATTTCTCTTCAAAAGTAAAGGTTTTTATTTTCATTTTTGACAGATTTAACGATCGATCGATCGCTTTTCTCAATCTGTAAGCACATTCTCTGGTATTTGAAGTTTATAAAGAGAGGGGTTGGATCCGCAGCATGAAGGAGGTTGGGAAAGAGAAAATCGGAAAATCGAAATTCGAACGCAGCCCATGTGTGGAAACGAAGGGCGTGAAGTTGCCTTTTTACATGGCGGCGTGACATTTGAGTTTTCTTTTCTGGCTGGAAAGTGGACGGAATGTCGATTTTACATCGGTCGAATATGCGAATGGATCGGCCGATTCCTCATTGACGATCTGGCCACTATCAGGATTCAGTCAGTTCCTTAAATTCGGTAGAAAATAATTTTTTTTTCGAGACTACTTACTCAACTCGTCCGTAGCCGCTGCCATTTTGGAACCGTGTGTGCGAGAAAACGAACGGCATCGGCACTGGGAACGTGAAAATTTCGTTAACTTCCTATTATGTAAAGAAATGTTTACTAATTGCGTTTAATTACCTTAATGCTCAATACACATTCGAGTGGAATTATTTTGTGAATATTACTGTCAAGAAACCGCACTTTTTAACGATTTTTACAGCAGTCGGGAACATTTGCTGTCCGGTGTGACAGAGGTTAGAAATACTTTGCATTAAGAATTTGAATTAATAAGTACTGAATGATTTCAACGATTGTAACTTATTTTTGGCATATATTGACGCGTTCATGGTTTACATAGAATGTTACGCATTGTCACATTTAATTAATAACTGTTGAGATAGATACGTTTCTGTAAATTGAGGTTAGAAGTATTTGCATTACCGTAAATGCAATAAATCATATTCATCGTCATTTTAATAAAATATATGATAAGGATAAGACAAGAAAAACCACTACTATCATGTTCACTTTAATATTAGGTACAAATATCAGGAAAGTGATCTTTTATACATTATGTCAGGCATTGGGTTTGGCACAGATGGATTTTTCCGAAGTTCAGGGCAATGACTCTGCAAAAACATAGAAAAAGTTATATTATTAAAATGTTATAATTATTACACATTCCTTCGTTATATTCTGTGTTAAAATATATATTCAGTTTATATAAAATTTCAATGGTCGAAATGATTAACATAGGTATACTCACGTCGATAACAGCATTAATAACTCGTACAACGAGTTCCTTCATTGTTTTTGCCGCTTTTATCCCGCATAGCATAGCCGTTTTGGTAAAATAGCAATCCGCTATCGCCTTGTATTGACTGCAATATTAATAAAATCAAATTTTGTTTTAATAAAGTTTTTATAGTTTTGAATAGTTTTCTATTCTCCTTTTATGATATCAAGATAATGAATTATCCTGAAGTCATGTACTTTTATGTCGTTAATAAGTATTCATTAAAATAATACAATTTTGTTTCATACTCGCACAGCTCTTGATCTTCCATGTTTTCCGTCCAGTCAGCTGGACCACCACAGTCGAAATACTCATGATGAAGTTCTTGATAACATGAGGCATATTTTTTAAAACCTATACATTATATAAGAAAATGTACAAATTAAATCAAACAAAAGAATGTCAGGTGGAATAATTACCTCTCTGGTACTCCGAAGGTACGCAAAGTTTACCATAAAGCACTCGAATCCCTATCATTAGCTGCAAGTACAGATGGTCTTGTGGCAGTGGAATACACGATTGCATAAAGGCATCAAAGGAATCTAAATTTGTTGCTATTCTCCTATAAAACATGTATTCAAAGAAAAATTTAAGTACAATCTTAAGTAGCTCCATTAAATTACTATCTAATGATTTTAAAATAAAAATTTAAAATAATGTTTACGCAATATACGCAAATACGTACAAACCTACAAAGGAGCTCGAGATCTTTGTACGATGCGATAAGTAAAATAGACTCAGGGTTTATGACTCGCAACTCTGCCAGATATTGCAGTATCTGATCTTCGTCGCATTTACCCTTTTTTCGAGGCGCTGAAACGATTTTCTAATTAGAAGAAATCATCATATACACGTTTTTAAATTATTTGACTCCTATTGTAGCGGTAAATCAAACGAATTTGCAAAGAGTTGAGAAAGAGGTAAGCAATGATGCCTACTTGCGGCCAAAGTTGTGTAAACTTCGGTCTCCGCTCTAAAAGGAAAGCTAATGCCTTTCTCGTCGTCTTCGTCGCCATTTAATTGCTCGACCTCTGGATCGCTATCGTCGTACTTGTCTTCGTAGGACTCCAAGGATGAATCCTGACATGTCATTCGGACAAAGAACGTTGTAGCCACGAGCAACAACAGTAGAACTCTGCTGGAAGTAACACGCCAAATTTCTATTTCCATTTAACACGACCCGTTACGTATGAGAAGATTCGGGTCTGCTGGTTTTTCGGAAAAGTCCGATTCTGTAAATGTTGACAGTTTAAAAAATAGCGCCATCGTAGATCATCGGACGCGATTGAAGTCGCTGCTTATTGGGAGATTTCATCGCTAGATTGTTTCTCAGAAATATAAGAAAATACGCCCTTATAAATACGTTCTTTTTTCCTCGAATCTGCACAAATTCATTTTATTGTCGTTATTTCGAGGGAAGTCATGGGTTTATCGCGAAGTCTGACAAATATTTCTTAAAATTAAGAAAAAAATAAATTACTTTAGGCCGCATTTCTAGGCGAGTCGTTTCAGACTATATATTTTTCCTTTGTTTAAAATGACCGCTTTGGAGATACAATGAAGTTGTCTCCGATTAAAAGACCAATCGCGTGCCATTTTCAGAATACGAGCGTAGCCTGTCGTCTGCTAGGAACATCAAGGGAACTTCATTCACGATGATCCACCACGAGGACCATGAGTTCGTGACCTTCACACCGTTCTTGTTCAAATAGAGGTCACATTTGAAATAAACATCGGTAGATTCATACGACGAGCCATTTCAAAGGTGACTTTTTTCATTCGAATCGTCCCTGTACTCTTATTTACTATTCGTTAACCTCGCATTCTCCTTATTGCCGCAGTGATCTCAGAATATACTCTTGTATTCATCTTGACAACGGCTTTCATGAAATATCTCACTTGTTTGATGACATTTCGCTACTGATCGTTTCGCTCATCCTATTTCTAGCAACAGAATGTAAAAACGTGACTTGCTCTTTCGTTAACAATAAACAGAACTAAAACAAGTGCCAAATGTAATAAAGGTTACTTTGTTCGAGTGAGGTAATATTGAATTCATTGTAACGTTTTATTGCATGTACTCGATTTTAGTCTGATTAAGTTTCCTTAGTTATATTGTTAGTTTTAAGATAGTGTCATGACGGAGTCCATTTCTTCTGTATTTCTAAGTCATAGTTCATAATATTTTATGGATTTTACGGCATCCGATGATAGATCAATTTATTATTTCTATGCAGTCAGGATAATTAAAAAGACTGTATTTAACTCTGAGTAGAATATAAATAGGAGTAAGAAAACGATACATTTATATGTACTTATTTGTGTGTGTAGCGTACTTGCACAAATTTGGAGTAGGAAAAATAGTGTTCAGTGCATTCTCAATATTTCATGGTGATTTCGCTTCATAAAAATTAAAAATTTTAATGATTTTGTCTGTATACTATTTTAAAGCTTTATTTAGAGTACGTTCGAAGAGATGATATTTAAAAAAGTAATACATGCATGGACTTAATTAATTATATTTGTTGTAGGTTTCTTGTGATATACCCAAGTTGAAGTGAAATTAATGACACTATCTTGTGGAGTTGTTTTTTCGAACTCTTGAAAGTACTAGACTTTGTATTGCCTAACGTTGCAATGGATTCAATGATTACAATGAGGAATTTCTTTCGCAATGCAATGAAAATTGTCATGAGGAAGCTTACACTTTTCTTTCGACGAATTTATGAATGCCGCTGCTTGAGATTTCTCTGGTCTTATGTAAGTTTTAGAAGAGTATAGTTCTCGTACCCTTTATTTTAATAAATTTGTATTCTTTTAACCATAGAGATAAAAGATAAGGTACATTTTACATCAGGAAGACCTTTGCTATTTCTACACAGTAGTCTTTTAAAGTGTAACTTTATCATGTACAGTAAGAATAGCTGCTAGCTTTATGCATGTTCATACTGCGGAACGGTAATGTAATATCTTGCACGCTTTGTAACTGCATTGTGCTAATAACTTATATTAACGCCTGTCCCAGAGAGTCACTTGTCTATTTACTGCCATTAACATGTCAGCACTTATATAGTCATCGCTAGATTCATTGCAGAATTACAAGTAATTTTAAGTTCCAAGTGTACTTTTTACTTTTTGAACTTTTTACCAAGTAATATTTTTACAGGCTCTGTTAGGTAAAATGGCAGAACATAGTACAATTATTGAACTGCCAAGTAATGAAAAAAGTGAGGTGAGAGTCTTAACGTTAAATAACGGACAACATCAGGATGGTGTACTGTACAAGTTAAAAAAAGGTATTGTGATATATAAAATAATTAATATAATTGTACTCTTTCAAGACATGCAGTAGATTAATATAAGTATATTCTTTCATTCAATAGGATGGCTGGTACAATTTAGACTAGGCCCTTCGTTACTTGGACGATCTGTTCATATTTTTACAAACCATCCACTGTCATCTGATCAACAGTTTGAAAGGCGTACTTATTATCAATTACCATGGATTAACGACTGTGCAACTTTACGCTTGGCTCTTGCCGGTTCATTTCATTATTACATTACAGATGCTAGGTGAGATGTGAGAAATATGTAGCATAATCAATATGATTAACGTGGTATAATTCATTTGTTATTATTATACATATTTTTTTAGTGCTGAAACTGGCCTAAAAGCTATTGCTTCTGGCTATCTCTTGGTAGATCCTGAGTTAAAAATTGGCCCTGAGGGAGATGTGCTTCCTCTAGATTGTATCCAATGTCAATCGGTATTAGCAAAACATTTAGGTCCATTTTCTACTTGGGAAAAGAAACTATTAGTTACCCGTAACTCAGGATACAATATGATACACTTTACACCACTTCAGGTATAGGTTTCCTCTTAATTAATAATTTTGTGACATCATAATGTATTACTTAAAAAATTATTTCATATAATTTTTTAGCAACTTGGGGATTCAAACTCATCGTACAGTCTCAAAGACCAATTAAAATTGAATCCTATTTTTAATGAAGAAGGTGCATCGACAACTTTCGAAGACGTCGAGAATTTGTTGAAGAAAATACGAAAAGAATGGAACGTGAGTAGACTTATCCTAATCTTACTGTTGTCATAGTGTAATGTAAAATGTTAATTTTTTTATACTCTTCAGATTTTAAGTATTTGTGATATAGTTTTGAATCATACGGCAAATGAAAGTCCTTTTCTGGTATCTCATCCTGAATGCACCTATAACTGTGTTAATTCTCCACATTTGCGACCTGCATATTTATTGGATGCTACTTTATTCGAACTGACTATACAAGTGGCATCCGGAGAATGGGAATTTAAAGGCATTCCTACTGTTGTTGAGACTGAGGATCATTTGAACGTAAGGGATAGTTCTATTTTTATTTTTGTGAAAACCATTTGTCCAGAATCCATGATAAACAATTTTATATGGAATTGTATGGAATTACAGGCTATTCGTCATGCGCTACATACTCATTTCTTGCCACTGATAAAAATACATGAGTTATATATTTTGGATATTAATGAAACGGTAGCAGAATTTTTGAATTTAGTACGGAATCAAGTACCACAAGATGTTGACGCCACGGTGACAAAGGAAAAAATTACGATAATACAAGATCCTCAATATCGCCGACTAAAAGCTACTATTGATATGTCTCTTGCCCTTCGTATATACAATTCATATCGGTGAGCTAAAAGCATATTGAAATTATATACAACTAATCGAATACCTAGAATTGTCAAGACTAACAAAATAAATTATTATTCACACTTCAATAGAGTGGACTGTTTTGATGAAGAGACGCGTTTGAAACGCTGCGCCGAGGATCTTCGAAAAAATCTGCAAGAACTTAATGACGTGATTATTAACGAAATACAAAATCACTTAAATGCTGCGGTTGAAAATACAATTGCAGGAATTCGTTACTTTAGAGTACAGTCTGATGGCCCTCGACAAAAAGAGATCAGCGAAAGAAATCCTCTTGTTTCCAGGTAAGATGTAATTTTATTCTCTTAAAGAAAGTGAATATTCAGTAACTATATATTTTCTTTAATAGATCCTTTTGTATTTAATATAATAATTTGGATTTATGTCTACAATTTCTTTTAGATATTTCACGGATTATGGAGCGCCAAGAAACTTAGCTGAGAGGGAGACAACTTTATATTCAGATACTGGTTGCTACCTCATGGCTCATAACGGCTGGGTTATGAACGGTGACCCATTAAAAAATTTTGCTGATCCAGATTCTAACGTGTACATCCGTAGAGAACTTATTTCATGGGGAGATAGTGTTAAGTTGAGGTACACTTGTTTACACGGCATAATGTTCGTTCCTTTAAATTTCTCCACACCACTTCACATCGTTTGTTATTTTGTTTCAGATATGGAAATAAGCCGGAAGATTGCCCTTTCCTATGGGAACATATGACAACATACGTGGAACAGACTGCTAAACTGTTTGACGGCATTCGCCTGGACAATTGTCACTCTACACCTATCCCGATTGCCGAGGTATAGTTTATAACTGATTTTTACTCGTTAGAGAACTGAAGTTCAAACAATAAATATCGGATGTTCTTTTCAGTACATGTTAGACGTGGCACGTAAAGTACGACCCGATTTATACGTCGTTGCCGAACTCTTTACAAACTCCGATCAAAAGGATAATATTTTTGTCAATCGGCTTGGTATCACATCGTTGATTCGAGGTACTTAGAGACGTTCTAATGAATTAGAAAATTACTTCTAAATGTATTTCATTCATTGTAGAGGCCATGTCGGCGTGGGACAGTCACGAAGAGGGGCGTCTAGTTTATCGCTATGGAGGCGAGCCGGTCGGAGCATTCCTGCAATCTCATCAACGTCCCTTAACGCCAAGCATTGCCCATGCACTTTTCTTAGACCTGACACACGACAATCCAAGTCCTGTTGAAAAGCGCAGCGTATTCGATTTACTTCCAAGCGCCGCTTTGGTATCCATGGCCTGTTGTGCCAGTGGCAGTAATCGCGGCTACGATGAACTGGTTCCACATCATGTAGGTCATTACGTTAGACATTTAAGGTGACATGAAAGGGTCATTCTATATATATGAAGCATCAAAATATTTATAAAATATTTCTTTATACTCGATGCACCGAATCATTGGAAACTTCAGCATGTGATTATGGAAACCTTAGAAAGAACGTGGTGCTCGTAAAATTTCATTTTTCATACAATTTTATGTATTCCAAACTAGAACCAAGAATATATATTTTTTTTAATGTAATTTCACGAGCACCACGTTCTTCCTTAGGGTCTTCATAATCACGTACTAAAGTTTCAAATGATTCGGTACAGCCAGTTTGGAAAAAAGTTTTTTAAATATTTTTACCTTTTATATATATAGAATGACCCTTTCTTATCACCTTAATACGTTTAACATAGGGCTGTGCTTCTTTATTAAAAGTATATATTGCTTACAGATACACGTTGTAGATGAAACGAGGCAATATACTTCGTGGAGCGATAATGAAGAAATTACCAGCAATGACGTAGGCTTTGTTACCTCTAAGACTGGTATAATAGCTGCTAAGCGTGCATTAAACGAGTTACATTATAATCTTGGTCAGCTAAGGTTCTCACAGGTGAGAAAGTCTACTGCTGGTAGTGTAGTATGTCGTCTAAATTTTAAATAAAAAGAAAATCGTATGTTTAATAAAATATAACCATTGAATGTGCAATAGGTCTTCGTCGATCAAATGGACTCTGACATTGTGGCAGTAACAAGGCACTCGCCATCGACTCACGAAAGTGTCATTTTGGTAGCGTTTACAGCATTCAAACATCCTGACTCGAATGCCATTGACTTGAGAAGACATGTACGACCTTTACGAGTAGAGGGAGTTGTCGAAGAAATTATCTTAGAAGCATCTCTCTATCACGAAGACGTAAAGTAAGTGCGTATGAATTATATCCTGATTTCTAATTCAAATGTAAAATACTATCGTTTTTATTTATTTCAGAAGTAGCGGTTCACGGTTTCATTATACAGAAAAGTTCGATAAAGATGATAAATTTATAAATGGTCTGTCCGAATATGAGCTCGAAATAAAGGAGCACATTCAAATCTGTGATTCGACCATTTTGGAAAAGGTTGATTCCGGGGATCCGAAAATTACGCAACTTAACTTTGTTAATTTTCAACCCGGCTCAATCGTGGCTATTCGGTACGCCACGTCTGACAGTTCGCCTCCGAATAGTGATAATTACTTTACTAACGTATGATTTATTTTTCACAGAGTCTCCGTTCATGCTAATATAAAACCTGCTCTAGCAAAATTGCACAGTACAATATCTGCGATTACATCTCCAAAAAGTTCAGATTTACGCGTAATTGTCTCTCGAATGGATCTCACCGATTTAAATAAAGCCTTGTATCGATGCGAGCAAGAAGAAAGAGATGAAACTTCAAATCGTATTGGAGTGTACAACATTCCTGGATATGGGCCTCTCGTGTATGCGGGATTACAAGGTAAATAATACTAGAAATAGTAAAAACGAAAATACCTTAGTACACCGTAAAGGTATGGATTAGATCATAACATGAGTAATTTTAAATTTAAACAAAAACCACTTATTTGTTATCAGGAATTATTTCCCTATTTGCTGATATCCGTCCAAATAATGATCTTGGTCACCCTGTGTGTGTGAATCTCAGACAGGGTAACTGGCTAGTAGGTAAGAAAAATTCATACTTCAATCGATGCTTTCAATACTTACACTGTAATAGACATTAAATTTTTTCGTAACTATTTTTCTTTACTTTCAATTATTTTTCTTGTGATATTCAGACTATGTATGGCAAAGACTGAAGGAAAACGAAGGTACAACTCCTCTAGGCGAATGGATAGAACAAAGTGTGGAGCCTTTTAAAATAATACCTCGATATCTAGTGCCAAGTTACTTTGATGTCATCGTGGTCAATGTTTACATGATTTTACTGGAGCAATGCTACAGTTTAATGTCCAGGTAATGACACGTACTTTCTGTAATTTTAACTATTTTGATCTCGTTGGCCTGTGGTTAAAAATATTTTTCATGTTTCAGCTTCGTGAAGGACGGCTCCGTATTCGTTAAATTATTGTCTCTGGTCTCCGTTCAAGTGGGCGGTGTAGTCAAATCTTCCCAGCTGCCGGACTTGTCGCCTAATTTGGATCCACCAAAGCCAAAAATGAAAGAATTTAACGGAAATGGCGAACAAGAGTGTCTGACACTTTCAGCTGGATTGCCGCACTTCACGACAGGGTATATGAGAAACTGGGGTAGAGACACATTTATTTCATTGAGAGGACTACTCATCTTGACTGGCAGACACGAAGAAGCGAGATTTATCATTCTCGGATATGCTGGAACTTTGAGGCATGGCCTGATACCGAATCTTCTTGACAAAGGAAAGAATGCAAGGTAATTCTCGTTTCTATTGATTCGAAATATAAACTATTCCTAATTACTGAATAAATATATTCTGTATGCAGATACAACTGTCGCGATGCCGTTTGGTGGTGGTTGTATACCATTCAAGGTTATGTTCAAGAAGTTCCGGACGGTTTGAAAATTCTGTCGGACAAAGTTTCTAGGCTCTTCCCTACAGATGATTCCCCAGCTCTTCCGGCAGGGGAAAAGGTACGTAATTAATGTTGGACTGGTATTTTTATAATAACGTAGTATTTTTAATATTAAACAACGCCTACTTTCAGGATCAACCCCTTTATGATGTTATACAAGAAGCTCTGACGGTACATTTTCAAGGCTTGTGCTTCAGAGAAAGAAATGCTGGGAAACAAATCGACGAACACATGACGGATCGTGGTTTTAATAATCAAATTGGTGTACATCCCGAGACGGGTTTTGTTTTTGGTGGTAATGATGCCAATTGTGGGACTTGGATGGACAAAATGGGATCCTCCGATAAGGCAGGAAATAAAGGAAAACCGGCAACACCAAGAGATGGTTCGGCAATTGAAATCGTCGGGCTCAGCAAGAGTGCTCTTAGCTTTCTGGCTGAACTTTACAAGCAAAATCTGTTTCCTTATGGAAGTGTTCAAAGAAAAAATCGCGATGGTATGACCGTTCCCTGAGTCTTTCTTGAGTAGTCAGGTGTCAAGTGAATTATTTTCACTGCTCTTTTCATATTATATATTTCAACTGTCGAACATTTTTAGGGACCGTGATTACTTGGAGTTATAAACAATGGGCGGATAAAATTACTGAAAACTTTGAGAAGTACTTTTACGTCAACGTGGAGCCAACCGAAGGGGAACTTAAACCTGACTTAATTCATCGACGTGGTATCATCAAAGACAGTCATGGAGCAACTCAAGCATGGGCTGATTATCAACTACGTCCGAATTTTCCAATCGCAATGGTTGCAGTGAGTGTGGTTTAGTTCTTCTTAGAAAATTTCTAAGCCGGCGCTTCATTCACTAACGACATCGGATTGATGTTCAACAGGCTCCAGAATTGTTTAATCCCAATCATGCATGGACTGCATTAAAGAAAGCAGAGGAAATATTATTAGGACCTCTCGGAATGAAGACATTAGATCCTGCCGATTGGGCGTATAATGGCTACTACGACAATTCCAATGATTCAAGTGATCCCAAAGTCGCACATGGGTGGAATTATCATCAGGGACCTGTGAGTCTGCACTGTCATGATAGTTTTTTTTTTCTTCGTTCATGTAAAGGAAGGGAATGAAAGTATCGATTCGATGTCCACGATACTACCCCGGTAATTTCGTGCCATGGATGTTTCCAATTAACCTGTTTAATTTATTATTTACTTTATATTGTAGGAGTGGGTTTGGCCATTGGGATACTTTCTCAGAGCACGTCTTCACTTTGCTCCGATAGTCGGTGGCAAGGCCGAATTGCGTCGAACGATCGAATCTACGGAGATCATTATTTCTCGACATTTAATCGAAGCATCGACAAGCCATTGGCGAGGTCTACCCGAGCTCACCAACAAAGACGGTGAATTCTGTCGTGATAGCTGCCGTACCCAAGCTTGGAGTGCTTCAGCAATTTTGGAGGTAACTATAAATTCCATTTGCAAAAATATAAACAAAATCACCAAGCTACCTTTAAATAATTATAGATGATAATTGAATGGTACGTCGTTAGTTATGTCATGCTCCATCGCAGGTCCTTCATGAGCTGAATATACTGAAACGGGAATTACAGTTTGAAGAGCAAGAAATATCAAACTGATACGACTTCGCGTGTGTTCACCACCGCTATCTACACTTAGAATATATGCGACTAGAGGAGAAACATAGTACTAAAAGTAGATCAAGTCGAGAGAATTTATGTATCGACATGGAGGCACCAGCTGTACAATGCACGGAGACACACGCATACATTATTCCGCACTTAGGTTTGAACAACATTGAATCACGCGAGGCTTTGGATACAAACGCAATTAAAGGCGGCAGTTTTGAGCCAAGGATATCGAACGAAAGTATTAAAGGCCGAGCGAGTGCACAATTAGTTACTCAGCAGAAAATCCATCCAAATTTGCTTACCGATCCAGAGTCAATTGAGATTTTACCCGAATCGATAGAAATTTGTGCTCAGCCTACTTCTGAAATTATTCACAAAGCAGCACAGTTTATTTATGGCTGCGATCTGGGCACAGATTCGGAGAGACCGTTAAGAAAATCTACAGTCGAGGGAGACGACGAACGTGAAACGATCACAGTGACCATCGATGAGCAGACCGATAAGGATGCTGCTTATACTAATTCTCGTCTGTCGAATCGACTGCAAAATGGAATTAGTAAACCACGCACAATGGATCATATCTACGAGGACATCGAGATGCTGAAGAAGTCTCGAGATCCGTATAAATACGATATTTTAGATTATTACGAGAGATATAGTCCAAGGACTGCGAAGACACTAATTCGTACTCTCTTCCTTCCGAGGCATAGAATTTGCAAGCAATGCGCCACGTTGAAAGATAGCCCAGTATATACCGATCGTCTGGTCTATTTGAAGAAGCTCCTTTTTGCAAAAGAAGTCACCCTGCTGCAACTTGAAGACTGCCTATATTTCAAGTTTAATCTGTCTGCAGTTAGCGATGATCTTTTAGAATTGGCAAGAAATGCCGATAGCGAAGATTATATGCCGGTTTGTAGTTTAGCGAAGACGAATTCGTCGGGAATACTATATTCACATGGTACACCGCAAGATATCTTCGACTTGAAATCTACTCTAGAGCCAAACATTGTCCTTAAGAATAATGTTTCTTGTGGGGTAGAAAATACTCAATTGTATCATCGCATGGCGAGTAATTATTACTGTCGCATTTCTGAAGCTGGATGCGCACCTATGATCTTTCAAGCCCAGGAAAATATTATTTCGTTATCTATGATTAAGGGGGTGGGATATGAAACGGATTTGCAGAATTGGATGAATTATCGTAACAACATGATTAAGCTCCGCGATTCTATTCAAGACGAATTGCCTCTGTCAATTGTAGACTCTCATCCGAATAGGGCAAGTCTTTTGTTACTGGAACCATTGTTGTTGATGCCTGAATTAACTGACACTAGAGGAAATCATGTCAAAAATCGTATAAGTCGGTCGGAGCACGTAAAGATAGTGAGAATGATGATTGCCTATACGTTAGCATTTTTCTCTATGGCTATTCTAACGTTTTACATTGTTTATTTCACTTAGCCCTTTCGGTTCTGGTCTGAATAATAATCAAACTTGAAATTAACTCAAGCCAAATAAATTACTTTTATGACTGTTATACATCGATATAAGACGGATTACGTGTTTTGAGAATTGTGATTGTGAAAGCGTCAAATGTGCGTATAATCGTTATTTATTGGAGTAGTTTTGTGGGAATTCAAAAATAAGTGCAATGTTTCAATTTTATATCCTTATGGTGGCACTTTCAATCATGTGTTTATTGTTTGCCACTTGCAACGGTTATCGGGGGATTCTTAGAACGCCACTATTTTACTTAATAATGTATGGTACAGGTAAAATACCTAGTAAATTTATGTATCTCAAAATGGACATGGAAATACGGATTTCTAAAAGACGTGTACAAAATTAACTTGAAAGTGCGCATTCAAAATGAATTGTTTAAGGACTTATCAAGTACTATATTATTGCTTTAAATATTATTTTAAATGCCACTTTGAAAAGTAACCACATTTATAGGAAACTGCACCCATAAGTAGTACTCATATATCATACTATACTTTTAAGAAAGTTCCTATTAGGCAGGTATTTTTGTCATGAAAATTAAACAGTAATAAAGACTGAAATGTATCAAACTCACTTTGACACAACATAACAGAAAGTTTACCGTTGGAAATTATCGCTTGCATCAGACATGAACTAAAGTAGTCCCAATCAGAAGCAGAATAATAAAATTACTTTATGATACATACTTTTTAGTATTTTTTTTCTAATAAATATGTCAATTGCGATAATTCTCTATATGGCTATGTGAAAGTAGTGTAAGAAAAACAAATACTTGTTAAATTGTTGCGATGCGATTTAAATTTATTTTTAATAACAAATCATTAACAGTTCACATGGATGGTCGGCAATTGTTCAGCGATGAAATACAGTGATAATGTACTATAAATATTTAAGCAAGGCTGTCTGGATTATGTATTGAAATCGTTACATCGAACTTCCTAAAGGAGATTATATTTCTACATATTTTTTGTACATGGTATTAGTTGATATCCACCATCGACGTTACGGTTACGGATTAAAAGTTACGAATGGAAAAATGATGTTATGAATCGTGTATCCCTATTTAATTTTACCGTTGTTATTGTTGCGTATGATTTGTTATTATTTATAAATTAGATTTATCTTAAACATATATTTGACGATCTTTCTTTTTTACCAAAGTTTACCTAAATAATACTTCTCCGTTATATAAATATGCTCGCTTTAAATTCTAAAGCAACTAGCATTAGAAGGGAATTTTAAATCTCATTTGGAGTAAGTTTTTATAAGACATACCTGTTTAGCCTGTATGCACTACTTTATTTCTATCAAAAGGCATTGTGCAATATTTAATAATATAACTACTCAATTAAATATTGCTGAATTAAAGTTAGTGTTAATTCCATGTGCACCGTTGACAATATTTCCTTCAAGATAAACTTTATAAAACTTAAAGAAAAATATATACACGCATATGGAACTATTAGCAGCATATCCGATACTTCATAAATTGTTTTAACAACGCGATTGAGTTCACTGACTAACATCGTACATTAGCACCGATCCAAATTTGGATACGGCACAGAGCAGATTTTAGTGTAACTAATATTTTAGTTCGACAATGTCATTTAACTATCTACACACAGCTTGTCACCGTTTCTGTCTCTTAGAAGAAGTGGTGTAACGAATAAAGGTTATGTGCAACATGAAATTTCCAATACAGTCAAGTTGCCTGCTTCGAGAGATGGTATAACAGTGCCTCTTTTATGTATATCGTTATACAAATGTAGAAATGTTTGACTCGTTAATTTATAACGAGCGATAATTGTTGTTCTTTTCACTTTATTCTCCGCAAGATACTAGGCCATAATGAACGTGAGTTTGGTAAGTCACAATTATCAATCAAGTAGTCGAGCCACGATGATTAAAATAATTTGTTTAGTTCCTTTAGCACGATGTATCTTCCAGATTTACGTTATTATAATAATTTATGGCATTCAGATTTGATTTTTCTATATGTCGTCGAACAAGCCTCTTAAAGGTGGCCCAACACGATTAGTATTTGTTGAAAATGACCTTGAATTTTCAGCACTCAAGTCATACATATCGTCAGCTTGATATCCACGTTCAAAACGAGTGTTCTCACGATAACTTTCGGTTCCAACTGATGGACCAACGTAATAATCCGTTGGTTCGAAATCACGCAAAAGGCCAGCTCTCGCAGATTCTGTTGAATCGTCTCTCTTCAATGGTCGCACTAATAAACAAACCTTATTAATAACATTTCCTCGAATAGCTTAGAAATTTTAAACTCAATTAAAATGTTTATTAAAAAGAGAAGATTTTACGAAATCAAGAAGATAAAATAATGTAGTTTTACCAGTGTCTGTGCTTTGTCTGGTTGTTCTGTAACGTGACGCAGTTCCGGTGTTATTAGTAAATCTCTCTTGAAATTCACGACGTCTGCTCATAGAGTCTTCTGCTCTTTGACGTTTCCGTCTCTCTAAAGATATTGCATACAAGTGTTCTAAATATATCTACCGTTGTTACAAAATATAAAATAAATATGACGCACAAGAAAAAACCTAACCTCGTTTAATAAGTTCTCTTCCTTCTTCGACAAAGTCAGTTGTTAAGTCGTCATCTCCAAGGAATTGTTGGAACCCTAACATTGAGAGCAATCTACTTCCCAAACTAAAGTATGTTGCTAAACAAAATGCTAAGATTGCCATGGGGAAATATATGTTAAAACCATCTGATATTATTGATATTACATCCATATGACCCATTACCTGCACAAAGAATGCAATTATGTACAATCGATAGGACACAATAAATTGCATTGTGGTACGGGTTTAATACTTACTTGTGTATAATGCGTTTCCAGAATATGTGTCTTTATAATGTGAGAATCCATGTGAATAAGTCCTAAGAAGTTAAGACACAAGGGTGGTGTCAAGCGACACATCATCATTCCACTAAATATCAAACTGTATTCGTTTGTTTGATGATGCGGTGCTAAGTAATATAGATTCAACACTCGGATTTTCAGAATGGTTGAATAAGCACAGTAACATAAGTAAGCAATTATCACTGTTGACAGCAGCTAGAATAATAAGATGTGAATGATTAATAGACAAACTACACCGATACGTAATTTCATATTTTCTACATTCTTACCTCAATTGTAAAATAATCATACTTTGTCTTAGCTGCATTCACAAATTGAGCAAACAGCGATAAGACTGGTGATTTGTTAAAGAATGTTATTTCTGACCAAACTACAGCTACCGACAGTACAGCAGCACTTAGTGCTGCTAACTTTTGAAAGTAACTTTTAAATACACATTTCCAATACCATTCTGAAAAACAACGGATAGTTTATAAATTATCTTTTTCTTTGGGAAAAAGTGAGGAAAGAATCTGTAACATCGAAATTGAATTGCAATGGAGGATCTTACCAACGGTAGGATTGTGAATTAAATTTATTGGGAATGATCTTATTGTGGGAAATGTAGGCTTAAATCGTCTATCGTGACTAGCTTGATTCTTTGCAATGTCCTCCAAAGAAAAGATTTTGTCTACCATGAGGCCCCACTGGGTTTCTGTTCGTTGCAAGGTTTGTAATGCTTTTATAGTCTGCACAAAATCATTATGAAATAATATTATTCCAACATTTAGTTATTTCTTAAATTAACTAGTAACATCTGTTTACAAACCTGCCGATGTAAACGAATTAACGATTTTTCAGATGGCGCATCACTTTGTGCTTCTTCCGACACTTGTCTTCTATTCATTCTCTCTCGAAGTTCAGCGGGTACCTTTTGAAAAATCGTTTCCAAATTTCTATGAAATGGATGCCCTGGACTGATAGCGAGAGAAGCAGCTTGTAAAGACTGTAATGTATCAACATGTACATATTTAGTTTACTGATTAGTATTCAAATTATTTTTAGTGATTCTATTGATTACATAAAATGATTACCTCTAAAATATCGTCTACCGTCTCCTCGGCATCACTTTTTTCTAAACTCAATTTAGCAGCCTTAAAATAACTGTAGTGCAAAGTGTAACCAGGTTTACTGGCATTCCACAATCCTCGAGGTACTTCTACAAGAGCATAACCAAACAACAACACCAAGAGAAATAAACCCCATGTGTTTGACGCAGATGATGCTATAGCTTTCAGCTTTTGACTGTAAAAATAGGCTCCTTATAGTATTTTGAGTACAACTCGGATTACTTCCTCTAATATAAATTATCAATTTAAATCTTACCCATCCAGATCCATACCAGGTTTCAGCGCAATATATATTAATAAAATTCCACAAATAAATAAATAACTCCCGTAATAAATAGCATTATCTATTAAAGCAGATTTCAATTTTCCTCTCACAGTGAAATCACCAGCTTTTATATATGATTGCATAAGTGGGAGAATAAGCCAAGTTAGACATTGCGATGTCCAATAAACTACCCTCCACAAATTTGGAAAAACGTTTTCAGGAACGTATGACCATGGTTCTCGACATGTGGGAAATGGTCCAACTGTTACATTCTCAGCTATACCTTCTACACTTTCATTGTGGTAGTTTTGTTCGATACACTGCCTAAATACAGTCTGAAAAACACTTTGATCAGTAAAGGATTTAATTACGAGAAAGACTTTCTTAAGTTATTAATAAATCAATTATTACCGAGGATACATCTAATGGCAGCACAAATATGGTTAATAATGAGAAATACCAGGCAATCAATACTGCAATTGTAACTATGATATGGTGTCGAAAAACATTTCCATATTTATACAACAAAAATGCTGCCAGACAAAATTCAAATATAACTTCTACTAGCAGTGGTCGTACAGACATTTTGTTACTTTTTCATCCTTGGTTGAACAAATGAATGTAAACGTTTAAGTGATTAGGACTGTTTACTAGAATTAGTATTATCATCCAATTCTCTAGCTTCTTTCAGTTTGAGTTCGGCATCTTTTTGCATTTTTTCAAGTTTCTGTAACGTCATAGATTTCAGTGGCATCAGTTTTGGTTTGCAAAGTACGTAATCTACAACTTCCTGGTTATAGACTAAAGTATTTAAGTCATCTGGAAGAACAAAGCCAACTTCTTCTTCTGTTTTCTCTGTAGTTTCAGACATATTCTTCTGACTCTATTAACCCAATTGGCTCAATAATCTGAAAACATACATTGTGTATATAGAAAAAAATGCAGTTCAATTACTTATTTTGTAAAAGACATTACTATTTGCACACACCTACGTTCGTTCCATAAGCTCATAATTTCTTAAGCACTTTACACAGCTCTATCCTCTGCTCTACACTTTAATATTCTAAACACCGGTAACACTTTGTCGATTAATGTTCACTGACAAGATTTTTCTTTTGCATTTTTGACGTGACCTAAATTACATGGCTGTACAAAATCGAACATTGCCCAGTATCAAAACAATCCTACAGTAGATGACACATAAGTGTATCCATTAAACTGTATGCTGATCAAACCTTGACCACCCTTAAAACATGTCTTGATCACCTTATAAATTTAGATAATTAGCTCCAAGAATACAACCACACAGTAACACTTAGCTTCACTTACAGCATTAATCTACGCAACATGAATTTCTTACGAACATGTCGAGCGATAAGAGAAATCGCCATCACAATGAGAAACAGCAGAAATCAACAGAATTGTCATTACTGACGTATGCAAGAAGGTAAGGGGTTTGTTCGTGTTGCACGGAACGGTTACTCCAGTCTAAAAATGCACATTCCTTAGGGTATCAGTTCCATGAGCGACAGTATGGACAGAGATGAGTTGGGAGATTGCTCTCGGGCAGGGTCGCGCGATCGCATCGGGTGATAGGAGCTCGCGCACTCGCGATGGCGGTACCATCTACCAGTCGCCATTGACGGCTCACGTGATGCTAATACCATGCGGCAGTTAACGATGGTGGCTTACCTACGCTTACCGACACTACTCGCTTTTGATGGTAAGGGAAGAACACTCGTGACGCTCCATATGACTTTATCTACTTATCTACTACTATTAAATACATTGTTGCCTCGAAGTCGGCGTGATGCGGCGAGACGTCATTATTTGAACAGTTTAAATTTTCATTCTCGGAGCACCGTCTACCGTTGATACTTTAAACCATATTGAAGCAGTAGTATCGTGCGCTTGGCGAGTCCTCTCTCGGAGTGCCCCGATATTAGTTCCATTTATCACCACTGACGCACGCATTTCGCGTTTTGCGAATCGCTGTTCTGTGAGAGAAAGGTTTCCTTTTTATCACATTTTAATTTGATCTTGCGTGGGGCTTCATGTCTTCTACCGTCCAGGACAGTGCCTGCACCTGCCAACCTGTCAAAAGGCACCAAAATGGCCGTGCCGACGGAAAGAAGTATAATTTTGTAACAATTCCTTATTTAATATAAACGGTCAGTCGGTCGAAACGCGAGATCGCACCCAAAGGGAAATTGACACTTTAATCCAGAAACGGACGGTTACTAAGTTCTTCAAACTCAAGATTCTACGATGGCCCTTCGTAAGGTGAAGGGCAACTTCGAAAGAATGTTTGACAAGAACCTCACTGACCTCGTACGAGGAATTAGGAATAATAAAGAAAATGAGGTAAATAGTCCGCAAGTTTCCTGTGCCCTCCTTTGTCCAGGCACTACTTTTCTGACGAACCTACTTCTTGTCATATACGCGGCAGTTAATATTAAACTGGCAGATAACTGTTTTATCCATATCTCACTTTTGCATTGAACTGTTTTGCTCTCTTTGTAAGCTGAGTATGCTCATTGACGATGGGAATGAATATCGACTAACTGGGTACCGATTACGATGTATAAATATAACGATAATGGGATTTGTGTTTTCGACCGTGTAAGATATTTTGTGACATGTATTTACCGTTGATTCTATTCACATAGTTGTAACTATTATTAGGATTGTGTAATTTCATGTAGTAATCGCTTATTTCTTTTAGGCGAAATACATTGCTCAGTGTATGGAGGAGATCAAGCAGGAGTTACGCCAAGACAATATCGCGGTCAAGGCAAATGCCGTTGCTAAACTTACCTATGTAAGTACACGTGTATGCAAGTAATTCGGATACTTTTTAAATGTGTACTTTTCTATATTTTAGCTCCAAATGTTGGGATATGACATCAGTTGGGCAGGGTTCAATATCATTGAAGTTATGTCATCTGCAAAATTCACTTATAAGCGAATTGGATATCTTGCAGCTAGCCAGAGCTTTCATTCCAACACCGAAGTATGTTTTAACATTTTCAATGAAATGATAAAGGACTTAATATAATGTATATCAATGGAGGTATGTTCCTTTTCTGTGCGTTTCATTTAACGATTCATGTTTTTCAGCTGCTGATGTTAACAACCAATATGATTCGCAAAGACTTGAACAGTCAAAATCAGTACGATGCAGGATTGGCATTAAGTGGCCTCTCCTGTTTCATAAGTTCCGATTTAGCACGAGATCTAGTCAACGATATAATGACTCTCTTAACATCGACAAAACCATATCTACGTAAAAAGGCAGTATTGATGATGTACAAAGTGTTCCTGCGTTTTCCGGAGGCACTGAGACCTGCTTTCCCAAGATTGAAAGAGAAGCTCGAAGATCCAGATAGTGGTGTACAATCGGCTGCAGTCAATGTAGTGTGCGAGCTGGCCAGAAAAAATCCAAAGAACTATCTGAGCTTAGCTCCCGTCTTCTTCAAACTCATGACAACTTCGACGAATAATTGGATGCTCATTAAGATCATCAAACTGGTGAGTAAATCTTAGCTATTACTTTTTGCACCTTTTTTTCTTCGTTTAGATAAAAACCGTTTACCAACTGATATGATTCAGAATATATAAATTGGTGTTATCCAGTAGTACAAGTGATTCTATTCTTTCACACTCTCTCAGTTCTCGACCATAACGCTGATCGAACCAAAAATGGGTCGACGACTTACTCAACCACTCATTGATTTGATATCAAGGTTTTAAATTGTTTATTAATGCTAGCTTTTGGAGTAGTATTCCTTGATAAAGCACACATCGCTAGTCTTCCTAGTGTGGTTAATTAAATGTAATGCAATATCCAACGAACAAGATGCAAAAATGATGATAAAACATTAATAATTTACAAGTATTTGTAGATTTTAAATTCCCTGAAAAAAAATAGATTGATTTACTTTTTTTAACGCCTCATCCGTTAAGCATACAATGTTTTACCGTAAAAGGTTACTGTAAAACATACCACCTTATGTAAAGATCCATTATGTATTAGATGTTTTGTATCGGTGTTAGAAAACGGTATTTACAGTGTGTCGTTACTTTCTTAGACTGCAGCAATACATTATATTTCCAGTTTGGTGCGTTAACACCCCTAGAACCTAGGCTTGGCAAAAAGCTAATAGAACCCCTTACCAATTTGATACACAGGTATTTAATATTACTTCTTATGTAAACCATAAATGCTTGGAATTATTTTAAATATTAGTACCACTCTTATTGTATAAAATATGTACATTTATTATCTCATTCGCTTACGCTTGCATTCGTGAGCAAGGAAACGCTGAAAGTAAGAAACGTAAAATATTTTCCAGCACATCGGCGATGTCTCTGCTTTACGAGTGCATCAATACTGTGATAGCTGTACTAATTTCGATATCTTCGGGAATGCCAAATCATTCAGATTCGATCCATCTATGTGTTCAAAAACTGAGGATATTGATAGAAGACTCCGATCAAAATCTGAAATACTTGGGGCTGTTGGCCATGTCCAAGATCCTAAAAACTCATCCGAAGAGTGTGCAAGCTCACAAGGATCTCATTATGCAGTGTTTGGATGACAAAGACGAGAGTATAAGACTGCGTGCTTTAGATCTACTGTACGGTATGGTGTCGAAGAAAAATTTGATGGAAATTGTGAGGAAATTAATGGTACACATGGACAAAGCCGAGGGCACTACGTACCGAGATGAATTACTCTCCAAGATCATTCAAATCTGCTCACAGAACAATTATCAGTTTATAACATATTTTGAGTGGTAAATTAATCACATAGTTAATCCTTTAATATTCCGTACATTCGTTGACATGCAAGAATGACATTTTTTTTATAGGTATATATCTGTACTGGTTGAACTTACAAAAATGGAAGGAACAAAGCATGGACAACTGGTAGCTACTCAGTTATTGGATGTCACGATTCGTGTACAAGCTATCAGAAAATTTGCAGTTGAACAATGTGCTTTACTATTAGAGAATGTTCATCTCTTAACGGGTCAACCAAGAGCTACGATGTCTGAAGTGCTGTACGCTGCTGCCTGGATTTGTGGAGAGTTTTCAAGGTAAATGTTACCGTCTTGCAGGAGAAAATGGAATAAGGCGTTTTAAACATGTAGAAACAAGAGTGTTGAATTACTTAAAAAAAATACTGAACTTTTAGCGAACTCGAAAATCCATTAACTGTGCTGCGGTCGATGGTTCAGTCACAGGCTGCCAGTTTGCCAGGACATATTCAAGCGATCTACGTTCATAATATACTGAAATTAGCTGCTATGACTTACAGTAAAGCAGAAGAAAATGGTGATACGGAAACTATAGAACAAGTATGTATATTTATATGCAAAATGTGATTAAAGTACTCGTAGCGAACTATATTATACATCATTTTATTTTACAGATTTATTCCTTCAAAGATAACATAGCAGCTTTTGTATGCAGCGGTGATTTAGAAGTTCAAGAGAGATCTAGTTCTGCGCTAGTTCTGTTGGAGTGCATAAAGGAAAACCCTGGTCTTGCAAAGGACTTGGCTGAAACATTCGTAGGTGAACTGAATCCCGTGGCACCGAAAGCTCAACGAAAGGTTAGCACGCACTATTATCTATCTACTGTCACATATTGTTGACTATTTATAAAGTGTAGCGATGTAAAAAGTGTATAAAATTGGTAAATATTCCATCGGCATCCTTTGGGACAATTTACAGGTACAAATGCCAGAAGGTTTGGATCTGGACGCCTGGATCAACGATCCACCATTAGAAAGTTCAGACTCGGAAGACTTAGATATGAATGATATTTTTGTAAAGACAGAAAGGTCGAGTGAATACAGTAAACGCAACTCAGTGGAGCCTACAACGGAAGAGCTTCAAAAGATGCGAGAGGCAAGAAAGCTGGAACAAGAAAGTAATCCGCATTACTTGAAAGGGTGCAGTGTTACACATAAGAGTTCTACCCCTTACCTTAATGCAACCAATAACAATGAAGAAGACTTTGAGAACATTCCCGTTTCTAAACTAAATATACCAGTTTCCTTGAAAGTAACAGGTTTCACAAATTCCAGCAAGTATATTAATCTGAACGAGAATTCAGAATTCAGCCATAAAAAGCAGAAGAAGCACGGGAAGAAGAAGAAATCAAAGAAAAGTGAGTATTTTTGTTGGCTCACACTGACATTGAGAGTATTTTGAGGTTATATTTACCTTTAGCGATTATTCAGGCATATAAATGATTCGAAACATTGTTATACTTCCAGATAAAAAGTCAAGCAGCTCCGAAGACGAACAAAACGATGACCATCCCGTACAAATAGTAAATACAGGCATAGGAGAGCTACCGCCAGGAGCAAAGTTAAGCGATGGCGATGACCATGACCTTACGGATGCCAATGATCCACATCGAGCTTTAGACATCGATCTGGACATGCCATTAAGAGAAGATGAACGGCTGCCCGTTCTGGAACATAGAGTCGTCGACAATCGTCTGTCTGATAAAGTGCCTGAACAACACGTTAAGAAAGAAAAGGTATAAAATGTGTCAAAGACAATTATATTATCGCTAGACTTTAATCACCAGTGACTTGTATATGCTACTTACTGTACTTTCATTTTAAACAGATATATAGAAAAATAAAGAAGAAAAGTAAAACAAAGGACAGTCAGGAGAACGGTGAGAATCAGAAGGCAGAAGACGCGAACAGCGTCGATCTGTGGTTAGGGAGTGACACCTCACCTGAAAAGACTCGACCACTAGGTGCAGGTGATTACAGTGAGGTAATTAGCGAAGTGGACGTTAAGAAGCCGAAAAAGGATGAAAACAAACGATCAAAAACAAGGGAAAAACAGAAAAAGGAGGTCGACGATACCACAAAGCATCGAAAGAGGGCCAAGAAGTCGAAGGAAAAGAAAGACAAGAAATCTACAGGCTACGAGGAGACAGCTGGGATTTCTACTCCATCCAAGGAAATCATACCGAGTTTAAACAATGAAGCTAATGAAAACGAAAATACTCCTGCCGTTTCTTGCCCTATCCAATCCATGTCTACATTCGAGGAGCTGGCAAAAGATAAAACCATAAAAGTCCTTTACGAATTAAAACAACTGCCACATGAGACGGACAGAGTAGTTTTATCTATTTTAGTGACCAATGTCGGACAAACCTTGGTAAAGGAAATGGACTTTAACGTGTCTGACAGTACCACTTTAAGACTAATTAGAAACGTAAGATGAATTTATTTTCATGGAATTATCTAGGTGACTAAAACAGCTCTAATGCTTGTATTTCTTTTGTACTTTTCTAGCCGGGAGATGAGTTCGGCGTGAAATTGCGCTTCCAATTAGCTCCGCAAACAAATGGCGAGGCCCAATTCGCAATTTTCGTGTCGGACGTCACTTTTGCCCAGAAGCTGAAGGGAACTTTAACCTATATGGTGGAGAGTCCAGCAGGAATGGTGCAAGAAAAATTAGACTTTACAATGCAGCTGCCATGCAGTAGCTTTATGATTGGTTCTCTCTCTCATAGAGATATTCTAACCGAATTGCTTCGAAGTGGACAGCTTGTGTCGAAAATTAAGCGAGAGGCACTCCCGTCACAAGATTTCAGTAAAGTACTGAGCACTATTTGTTTAAAGTGTCATTTAACACTTGTCGAACAAATCGATGATACTGCATCCCTATACGGACACTCATTGAAGGGCCATCATGTGTGCCTTCTGTTGAAACTGAATGTAAGTTAATTACTAATTGAATATGCCATGAAAATTTTAGATCACAGTCATGGGTGATCTCCGTTTTTCGTATAACTTTCATATATTGTGGAGGACGTCGTCTTGAATATTTTCATATATATATATTTAAGGATCGGAGTTACAATGAAGAAAAAAAACAAAAGATGCTTCATATTTGGATACTTTCGGTTTCTTTTCTAATTCCATCGCTTTGTTTACATTCAGACCTCACGTTCTTACTTATATTTTGGCATATTTATTCGCCCCTCAGACTCCCTATAAAATATAACCTAACCTAAACTATTACTGAAATTGAATGGGGTAGGTTATAGTTTAAGGGGGAAACACGCTCCGCCATGCTGTATTACTGCTATTCTTCAATTATTTAATAACTCCAAAAATATTCAAATCCGAACCTTAAATATATCTATGAAAATACTTGGGACAATGTCTTCTACAATATATCAAAGTCATACGATAATTGGAGAGGATCACCCTTTTATGCATATAATTATCTTTATTTTGTTTTACCGGTTTTTAATGAATGTTTCCCAACTGTTGCAGAAGGTAACGGGAACTTTAACAGTCGAGGGGAAAGGAGACAATAATTCGCTGCTGATGGAGATCGTGGATGAGATTTTAAGGATCCTCGCGTAATATTTCTTTAAGGAGAGGAGAGAAACTGTATTTTTCAACTGAAGAATTTCTAATATCGGTTTCCTAACAATTAACGCACTTTAATAAGGTGGAAAAACTTGGGTTTACGTTTAATACTCCCGGCTGTAAATGAAGTGGCAAAGAGACGAACAACTTGGCTGTTCGATAATCTAAAGACTATTTTCAGAAGAACGTTTGAAGGTTCGAGAGTCGTGGGATTAAATAGAGTGAGTGATTTTCTCGGAAAATAGACTTTAGGTCTTTTTGCTGGCGTCTTTTGCATATACATATATACATAAGAATGAGTTAGAGGTTAGATATATACAAGCATATATATATAGCGTTGTCCAGAAGTATTAGATCCAGTACGATAACAAGTATTGTTCAGTAATTATATTAACGTCCATCGCGATTAAACCGAATAGATATTTAATACTTCTGACCAAGGCCATATATAAAGGTACGAAAAAATTATATAGACCATCCGATAAGCTGCGATGTTCATATAATTTTAGCGTTGGAAGATTCCTTAAATCTATTTGTTGGTTGCCCTTCCTTACAGTCTGCCACATGTGTAAATATCAAAGAATTATTCTAGGTATGTCAATATGAAAATATAGATTTGAAAAGAAATGATCGCACCGCCATATCTCAAAGCTGTTCCGTACTTCTTTCGAGAACGTATGTATATCTTTTAGGCATGTGTGCGGAATATGTGGATATACATACCTATAACAAAAGAATTACTATCTATTAGTTACTGTATCAACAATGGGATACACGTAAGGCACCAAGGATATATAAGTTTGAAGCTATAATTATGATTATAATATATAGTAAATAAAATGAGAGATATATATGTATATACATATATGTGAAAATTAACCGAGTATTAACCGTGTAATTAAATCTTATTATATATTAAGATTCTAATAATACCAGAGGCAAAAGATATGAAATTGAACTGCCTGATATAAAATATAGGTTTTATCACAACACAGCAGTGTTGTGCGGTTATGCGACTAATACTAAAGTTACTAATGGATGCTAAATAATTATTCGATTGGTTTTTTTAAATTTACATTAAAGCATTCGAGCCATAAACCATTAAGCTCGACGTTCACATCTCAAATGGCACGTCAGTTTGCATTTGCTTGCATCCATGTTGCAATAAAATAAATATTTCAACGAATAAACCATGTTTTTTTTCCGAATTTAGCCCGTTAGTAATTTGCACGTAAACACGCCCTGACAAAAGCACAAACACATGTCTTTTATATCCGACAGTACGTTAGTTTAAGGTGATGGGAAAGTGGCGTCAAAGAGTTTCTAGTTCACGAAACTTTTCTCCAAACTGGGTGTACCGAATCGGTTCAAACCTTATAATATAAGTATGTAGGTTACCCGAAAGGTCCTGAAACTCATAAAATTTCATTATAGATATCGAGGAAAAATTTCTTTCATGGTATGAAATTTCACGAGTGTCAAGACCTTCCTTATAGCCAGCATATTAATGTTGTAAAGTTTGAAATGATTAGGTACACCCAGTTTGGAAGTGACTATCAGGATTGACTCCTCGGATGCCACTCTCACGTCCCCTTAATGTTAAGAGACGCTCCACGTTGCCTTGAGATAGAAATGAATCGGAAAATCAGTCCCAATGTTCGTCTGGCCCATGTCGCAAAGAGAACGTCAATGATTTCAGGCGTTTATTTCAAAAGTTCTTCCAATATAACAACTGTAGTCTCGGCATTGTCAAACTATATATCTTTATCCGTTACGACGTGGCACCGGATTAATCTTCCGGACTCTCGGCAGCCCGTCAGACATTGTTCAGCGATTTGTAAGTGTACATTCGACAGTTCCGCGCAAGTGTGCTTATGATATATATATATATATATCCTTTATACAGGGGCGTAGTGGCTCGCTTATCACAATATACATTTTTTTTTCTCCTTATAATTAATTTAGCGTAAAATATCCGACGGTCACGAATCGGTCCTTCGTCGGCGCCTCCGACCTTTCGAATCGTGCGAAGCACTCACTCTCTGTAACCTGCCAAGTCAAAATGTGACGTTACAAATTGTGAGAAGAAGACACTCTCTGTAATCTGCCAAGACAATGGCGACATCACAAATTGATATTGTAACGCAAGGTGTCGTTAAAATCCCGGATACATAACCAGAGGCATGCAGGCTTGCCTCGAACTCACGTGTACGTTCTTCACCCACAGTGTCACCCTTTAAGGATGTACTTCAACGAACGCCTGTATTTATGCATTTGCCGCGAAACCCTGCCGAGTTTCTCAAGGCGTTACGAAAGTATCATATGGGTACATCTAAAAGTGAAAATATTTATTAAGTCTCTCTTCGGAGTGCACCGAATAATTTGAAACTTTGACGCGTGATCGCGGAGGCCCTAATGAAGGTCTTGAAAGTCAGGAAATTTCACGTTTCGAAGAAAAATAAAAAATACACGTCTTTTTTTAATTCTGGTCCGGGATAAACTATATTCGTTTTTCCATTTCGAAAAATATCTCGCGAGTTTCGAGATCTTCATCCGGATCTCCATGATCAGGCGTTAAGGTTTCAAATGATGTATTGCATCCAGTTTTTGAGAAAAATGTTGTAAATCTTTTGATATTTCGATGTACATACACGACACTTTCGTAACGCCTTAACGCGTTATCAAGGCGTTCCCTAGACGTTGTATCCTCGAATTTTATTGTGCACGTCCTGAACGTGAGAATAAATCTGACGAGTCTTTTGCTCAAATGTATTTGGCTCGAAACTCTACCAACTTTCTTCATCTCTGCTTATCGCGTTTCCCTCGAGAAGAGAAACGAGTTTGTTAATTATCTTTCTTCAGCAGGACAGCAGGAGTGCCTCGCATGAATCAAGGATCGAGGCCCGAAATTCTGGTCGATCTGGAGAAGAAAAAAAAAAAATAATGAAATAAAATAAAAAATGAAAAGAAAATGGAAATAGAAGAGTGCCCGAAGGCCGTACACGCGAAATCGGCCTGACGGAAACCCAACGTGACTCAAAGATTTGTCCTCTCGTGCGCATGCTCCGCCTACGTCTTGGTACGGTAGCCAAGGTTTATGCTACAATATTTACAGATGAGAAAAGTACAGGGTATTACTTTCGTATTCTAGGTTCGACCGTAAACGTACGCGAGACGTCCTGGCCCCGAGAGAATCCCCCTGTGGTCGCGTATTACAAGAAATCGCGCAAGACCGACACCGGTCTCTGGTTCTGGAACATAACCTTAAAGCGCCGACGCGCGGGGCTCGTCCTCCCGGCCTCGCGCGTCGGTGTTTTATTTTATAACGAGTTATCCACGCGATAACCTAAGAATTATACTGGAATGAATATAATAAATAACATTCAAAAGTTGGGTAGAACAGTTCGCAAGGCCTCTCAATAAAACAGGTGGAATGCGGTGCACGTTGCCGCTTAACGAGAGCAGAATTCTATTCCTAACCTCAGGAGACGAGCGCGGGCCAACGTTGAGCGTTCTCGATTGATACCCGGAAAACGTCAAGTTCCACTCTCTCCTTCCGAAGATACATCATCGATTAAGGCCCGATGCCAGTTCCACGCATCGCTTACGACGCAAGAGTAGAAAGACTTCATTATAATTTGGCGTCGATCGTTAATTCCGTTCATGTACATTACGCTTAATTTATTCCGCAGGACTCGAGTGGAACTCCGGTGATGGAGGCACCAAGTGGAACGCGACTCGTTGGCTTTCTCCGTCACTTTCCCACACACACCTTTACTCGTGGAAGAATCTAGCAGGCTACCTGTCTAAATTATTCGGAGCTTATGCGAGCGTCAGCCGATAATAATAAGTTACGACGGAGTACAATAAAGAATAAATACAGTGATTCGCAGTCGATTAACGGGGATCGAACGGTCGGATAATGAACGGGGCTCTTATTCTCGAGTTCGGAGGAATTTTCTTTTTTTTTTTCCCCCTCGCGTACGAGTATAGATTCGCATAAAAAGAGAATTTCGCATTATTGCGAAGTTGTATCCATTGGTCAACATTTCAAAGCCGGGTGCGAAAGTTGATCGTACGAACTTGAGAATAGGGTCCTTGTTCACCGTGATCGATCCCAGGATATTTCATTGACTCGATTCGCGCATTAAAACAAAAAAATAAAAAAAAATCAACGGGGTCCCAATTTAATTAACTCGCGTCTCTGTGTACGTAGACAAATTAATTACGTAGTCTCGACATGTCGGCGCAATCCCGGGTCTCTGTACCGTTCACGATTTGCCGCTCTTTCTCGGTGGAAAAGATCTCTTCTTTGAGCTGCATCTCGTTCGAGAAACATTGTATTCACGATAAACTCTACGTTTAAGGGGACGTGAAAGTGGCATCCGAAAGCTCAATCGTTCATAAGAACTTTTCTACGAACTGGGTGTCTCAAATCGTTTTATACTTTAAAACGTGAATATGGAGACCCTAAGGTAGGTCCTGAAACTCGGGAAATTTCATTTTGTTATAAACTATTTTTAAAATACCTATAAACAAATTTGAAAAGAATTGAAATTTCATGAGTTTCAGGACCTTCCTTATAGTCTTCCCATTCACGTTGTAAAGTTTCAAACTGTTCGGTAAATCGAGTTGGGAGAAAAGTTTTATAAACAAAACCTCTTCGATGTCACTTTCACGTCACCTTAAGAGGAAAAAAGGCGGAGTCATTTCTTAAACGTCGTAAGGCAGTAGTTGTAATACTTTTTTTTTTCTTAATTATGGAGAGGAGAAAAGAAAAAAGTGAGAAGAAAGACGCGAAATCTAGACTATGCGGCCAACGGAAGGCAAAAACGACTTTTCGGAGTTTTCGAGTCCACGGAGGGAAAGAGTAATCCCACCAACTCATAGAAATTTCTCTACACCGTTGCCGGGATATTTCTCTGCCCTTGTACCTCGGAAAACGAGTCGATTTTAAGTTTCGGTATTAATTACGTTCCATTTTCGTCCCGTCCAACAGTCTTGTATAACCTCCCTGTAGAATTCATGATTTAATTAATTATTGGTCCTGGAGATTCCGGTAAATAATTTCCATAGAACTAGTGGTACGTTTGGCAATTACTTTGGATTATCAACACGACGATCGCTATGAAATACCACCGAGACCAAAATTCTGGTACAAAGAGCCTGGCCCACGTTTTTAAGTTATCATGACCGAATGTACTAAAGTTTAGCGCTGAAAAATAAGTAGACCGAGATCATTCCTTTCTTCTTCGTTTAATGACATAAGGTATAGGTAATAGGTCCACGATCAACCGGTAATATCGCCTCTTTAACGCGTGAATGATCAAGTGTGAAGAAAGAAAGAAAGAAAGAAAGGAAAAAAAAAACAAGAAAACAGGGCCCGACCGCCTCGTATCCTCTTCATTCCTCGAGAAAGATCATCAATTTGGTACAGGAAGAACTATTGACTCTGGGCCTAATCGCACGAATAAAATAATCGGGATCCCTCGCTTATCTAAATGGAAACGTCTTTCGCAAGGTCGACCGATAATGTGATCAATGCCGCATAAATGCTGAACCTGTAAAAAGTCGATCCTAAATCCGCACTAATGGTAACTGCGTAACAAAGGTAGTCTCACGCAACGTTAAATTAATCCGGCCGCCGGCGATAAATGGGGAAACAATTCTAACGGGCTAACGGAAGTCCCAAACAGACCCAGATATCCGTTTGAAAGTGCACTTTTGCGCGCAACGTATTTGCAAATCGTTAGTCAGCTTATAAACGCTCGAGTTTTAAGTACCCAGTTGTACGGATTGATTGGATAAAAACTACAAGAAATCGCATCTCCCCTCGAATAAATTATAAACACGAACTCGGTACACGATCTACGTCTTTGTGATTTTCTTAACAATTGATTATCGTGCCGCCTATCGTGCACAGGTAGCCATTGTTGATCGGTAGCCTTATCTCAAAAGATGAGCAAAAAATCGTTCTTGGTCTTGGTCGGTACGAAAAGTGTACCCCGAGGACTAGGACCGATTTTCCTCATCGACGCCGCTTTTTCTGTACTTCATTGGACGAGTAACATCCAAACAGGCATCCAGGTCTGATTCCGTGTCAAATTCGGTGATTTCGCGAGGACCTGCTAACGAGAATTAGCACGAGAAAGCGCGCAATCGCTTGGACGCATGGAACATTCGCAACGCACTCTTATCTATTCAAATTCCGTCGATTTCTAATCGTTCCGCCTCGACGCGCGATCCACCGACCTCGGCTCCGTCTCGAGGAGCTTCAGGGGAAAAAAAAAAGAAATCTACAAACGATTCGGCACGTATC
Organism: Orussus abietinus; assembly: GCF_000612105.2. Taxonomy (NCBI): domain Eukaryota; kingdom Metazoa; phylum Arthropoda; class Insecta; order Hymenoptera; family Orussidae; genus Orussus; species Orussus abietinus. Next base: position 21,792 of record NW_019394271.1, on the reverse strand, counting down.
CCCCCAAACGAAAGGAAGAGAAAAACGAACGCCCACCGCATCCCCTGCGGCGCGCCTCCCTTTGGAGAACCGCCGACCCGGGAGGCGGCCTCTCGTAAAAAATTTACACGGTTACTCCGGTCCGACCTTATCCTTACGACAAACTGTACAGTTACTTCTTTACTTTTTGTTTGTTTTTTTTTTTCATTCAAGGTACGTATGAAACTTCACGCGACGCAGTCATGGTCTCCCTCATAGTCCGACCGACCGTAATCGTTCACTTCCGCGGAGGCGAAGACCTCTCGAGCGACCTCAACGAGTCTCGGAAAAGTCGAGGTCGAGGGCCCTTACGTCCTTGACACTTCGTCTTTGGCACTCGCGCTCAAATCCCCATCGGTCCACTCCTCCATAGACTGAGCCTCGAGCTCGAGGCCCTGCTCGTTGCCAGGGCCCAGCTTGGACTCCTCGTCCTCGTCGTCCTCTTCGAGGTCTCCGTCCATCTGGGCGCCGGCGACCTCCTCGTCCCCGAAGACGTCCTCGTTCTCGTCGGTGATCTCGCGAATCTCCACGGAATGCATGGGCGCGCCCTGCGCATGCGTCGCCGCCATCCTGTAGCCGAGTCCATAGTTTTGGCCATCCTGGTAGACGAACTGGGTGACCATCTGGTCGGCCTCCCCGGCGAGGTCGCCGACGTTCTGCTGTATCAAGATCTGGTTGCCGTCCGAGTCGTTAGCCACCATGAGGACGGTGCCGTTGAGGTCGTGGATCTGCATGCCGGCCTCGGCTTCGACCTCGACCTCGACGGCATCGATCTCCTCGGCGTCGGAGCGCTCGCCGAAGGTCTCGTCGCCGGAGTCCTCCATGCGAGAGACTTGGCCCTCGGCGGAGTCGCCCTCGTTCCCGAACCTCCCGGTGTAGTCGACCTTGCCCCCGGCGTCCTCGACCTCTTCCTCGGGCTCCTCCTGCCCCTCCTCGGCGTCCTCGTCCTCGCCTAGCCTGCTGTCGACCTCGTCCTCTCCTTCCTCGGAGCCGGATTCCAGGATCCCCGCCAGCACGCTGGCGCTCGCCTTCGACCCCTTCTCGCTCATCGAGTCCTGGTAGAACTGGGGAGAACTCGTCGACGAGGCCGAGCGACCCCTAGCGATCTCGTGCCTGATTTCGTCCAGCTCGCCGACCTCGACCTCGCGCTCCATCTTCACCGCCATCGAAACCATCGGACTGAGCCCCTGGCGCGCGTCGCCGTCCCGGTCTGCCGCCTCTCTCGAATTCAACGGCATCATGGGACTCAGTATGGGAGGTCCATCATCGTCCTCGTCCTCGTCCGAGTAGTCCATGGCTTGCGGCTTGACGTGCGATCTCGACGACGCCTCGAACTGCCCTCTGTGATCCCCTGAGTACTTTCCTCCTCTGACGTTCAGCGAGGTCTCATCATACTTCACCCTGTTGACCTCCATCTTCACCTCCTCCGCCTCGAAGTCGTCCTCGACCTCGAGCTCGGTCTTATACTCTTCCCTGTCCAAGGTCCTCTCCTGGCTGACCTCCTGCTCCTCGGGGTCCTTAGTGACGCTGTCGTCGTCCTCTTCCTCATCCTCATCGTCGTCGTCGTCGCTGCCCTCGCCTTCTTCGAGGTCGCTCGAGTCCTCATCCTCGCTGTTACTGCTGTTGCTGCTGTTGCTGTTGTCGCTGTTGTTACTGTTGTTACTGTTGTTACTGTTGTTGCTGTTTTCGCTCGCCCTGCTATTCGACCTCGACTCAGCTTCCTCGTCGTTCTCTGCCCCGTTCTCGTTTCTGTTCTCGTCCTCGTCGTCGTCATCGTCGTCGTCGTCGCTGGAACTCGCGTCGCTCATGCTGTCCGAGTCGTCGCTGTTCTCCGAGTTACTGCCGTCCTGGTCGGACCCGTCGCCCTCGGCTTCGGACTCGAACTCGACCTCTTCGACCTCGCCCGTTAATGAGTTCTCGTCACCCGCGACGCTGCTCTTCCCGTCATTCTCGTTCTCCCTCTTCGAGCTGCCCTCCATGTCGTTGCTCTGTTCCTCGAATTCAGCTTGCTGCATGGTGCAGCTGGTGGCATGTTCGGCGAGCTTCTCCTCGCTCTCGAAGCTCTGTTGGCACCCTCGGCACCAGGCGTTTCCGTTGAGGTTGATATGGATGCTCATGTGGAGCAACAGTTTGCTGCGAGCATTGTGGTACCTGCCGCAGGTCTTGCAGGTGAAGTTGTTGCCCTCGCACTTCAGGATGGCCTCGTGCGCCTTGAGATGGTCGGCGAGGTCCTCGTAGGTCTTGCAGAGCTTCAGGCAAACCCCGCAGGTGACGGCAGCCTCGGCTCGATGGAAGCGGATCAGGTGCTGCCACAGGTGTTTCTTCGCCGGCCATTGTTTCCCGCAGACCTCGCAGGCGCACTCGGTGTTAGTCGACTCGTCGTAGACCTTCCGCGAGTCCTTCCTCGAGCACTTCGACCCTGAAGACGACTTCCCGCCCATCTGGGCGAGAGGCATGAGATTTGGCACCGGCTTCTGACCAGACAATTGCAGGTTGATGTCCTCGAAGAGGTTGAAGTCCGGTATGTTCAGGTTAGCCTCGTTCTCCATGGGCTCCAATTCCTCCTTCTTGATTTGGTTGTTGTTCTTCAGGTGAGATTCCAAGATCGAGCCCGGGAACGCGCCGCACGCCTCGTCCTTTCCGGTCCGCCTGGTGCAGACGTTGATGTGGTTCCAGAAGAGCGTCTTCGTGCAGAACTGCCGCTTGCAGTTCTTGCACTCGAAGTTCTCCCGGTCGCGCATCTTCCTATGGGCGTTGCTGCCGTCCAGCTTCATCTTCTTGAACATCCTGGAGGGGTCGGTGCTGTGGACATTCCGATAATGCTCGGCCAGGGTCTCGTGGTTCAAGAAGATCCCGGGACACATCTCGCAGTCGAAGGTGTCGCTGATGGACCGCCTGCGTTTAGAGTCGTTCGAGTCCTCGTCGTAGGGCATCTCGTCGAACTCGAGGTCCTCCGGCTCTTTCTTGACCATGAGTTCCGCCGGGTCGAACTCCTCGGGCTTGGGTCCCACGTCCAGACGGAACTCGAAGCCTGCCAGCTGGTCCTTCGGGACATTATGGACGAGCTCGTAGTGATGGCGTATGTCCGCGTCGCTGGTGAACACCGCTAGACACTGCTTGCACGTCCTGAACACTTTCCCGTGGCACTTCTTGGTGTGATCGAATGCCTTCCACTTGGAGGCGTATTGTTTACCGCAAACTTTACAGGTATTCGGCTTGGACAGGATCCCGCGATGTACCTCCTCCACGTGCTTCTTCAGGTCCTTCGGGTCCTTCATTGGGATCAGACACACTCCACACGACACGCCGATCTCGTTCCTGTGCAGCGACAGGATGTGCATTTTCAGCTTCAGTTTGTTCTCCACCGTGTCGCCGCAAAAGTCGCAGACGTTCGGCGTGGTGTGGTACTTGTGGTCCTTCTTGTGCGACTCCAGGTCCTCCTTCGTGCGGAAGAGCTTCTTACAGTTGGCATGGTCGCAGGTCAGATCAGGATGGTCCATGTGCTTGACGCGGTTGTGCGTCATGATACCTAGTTTGGACGTGATGGTCTCGTTGCAGAGGTGGCAGGTGTAGCTACTGTGGTGGTTCTCGATATGCTTCTGGAGACTGGCACGGTCCTTGAAGATCCTCTCGCAGGCTCGGCACCTGGTCAGCAAAGCTCCAGGGTCTTTTCGATAGTTCTGGCAGCCTTTCATGTGGCGGCGCAACAGATACCGCTTGTGGAAGCCCTTGTTGCACTTCTCGCAATGATGAAGAGCCTCGTCCTCTCCGGCGAAGGACTTGAAGCTGGCCGAGTCGCGGATCTCTTTCTTTGTGTCCGGCTCGTACCTGTGAATCTTAGCGATGTGGGTCGCCAGGTGGTCCTTGGACGCGCTGGTCTTCATGCAGTACCGACAGGTTACGTCCTTGTGACCCTTGTGGACGCGGTTCACGTGCTTCCACAGGTGGGACGTCCTACCGTAGCACTTGTTGCACAGGTCGCAGGGGAACAAGCCGTGGGTACTGCGCCTGTGGTTGCACAGTTCCTCCAGATTCCCGAATTTCAGGTCGGCGCAGATCTCGCAAGTTAACTCGCCCTCGGCCGAGTCGCCTCTGCCGGTCTTCAGGGTCTCGTTCGGAGACTCGCCGAGGCCGTAGCTGAACCTATCCGCGTCCAGCCCGTGGATCTTCCGATGCCTCGACATCTTCGACTTGTTCGAGTACGGCCTACCGCAGATGTCGCAGCTGAAATCGCCGTTGGTCAGCGGCCAATGGTTCGTTTTAACATGGGCACTCAGTTGTAGGACATCGGGGAACACCTTGAGGCACACCCCACAGATCAGGGGTACCGTATCCGAGTGGACGCCCATTACATGCTTCCAATAATCCACTCGACTGCCCCACAGCTTCCCACAGATCTCGCAAGTGTTCGGAGACGCTCCTTGGATAAGATGATGCTGGGCGTGCTCATTGCGCAGCGACTTCGTCGCGAATATCTTCCCGCAGTCTTCTCGCTCGCACTGGAGATATCAGAGAATTCGATGAGATGACGATTAAATCCTAGAAATTCCTATAACTACAAAGTAGTATAAGGAGATTCCACACATTGAAATCGTCCTCACTTTAGGGGTCTGATATCTTCAGATTTTTTCTGATCCAGTGCGTCGATGAAAATTTTGCAATTAAAAATTATCGTCATCTAGCTAGTCTTAATCACGTTATAAACATTACGTTCTGTATATCATACGCGGATGATCGTTACCTTAATTGTAAAATTAAAAGCATTTTAGGTCATTTACATCGGTAGAAAACGTTTCGATCACGTAGGATCGGAGTTCCCTCATCTTCCGCAAGTAGCGCTCGCATCGTTAGATCAGCGAAAATCTGAGATCCTGTGTCCCGATTTTGGGACCACTTTCTATGAAACCGATCATAGGCGTTGTCTCCTTATACTACTTCGTGCCTATGCATCCAAACTTACCCTGATAGCTGGCTCGTTGCTGTGAGTGCTGCTGACATGGAGCCATCGTTCCCATTTACTCGGGTGTGAACTTCCACACAGCTCGCAGACGAAAAACAGATGATATTGTGCACGGTTTCCATTTCCCGAATTCGCCCCCGAGCCACTTCCGTTGCCGGCAGGGTCTCCTATCGGAACTATCGATTCCGACTGCAAGGTGAAAGCACAAATGAGGTACCTCCTACCTTTGTGATATATTAAAAACAACATCGAATATCTACGACATCTTGGAACAGAGAAGACGAGGTCAATCCTGAAATCCCGAGATTGCAATATTTACTTCAGGATTGATAAGGGATAATGTCTTAAGAAGGAGAGCCCGAGGGTAGAAAAAAGAAAAGAAAGAAAGAGGGACGAACCTTGTGAGCGTTTCGTTGGTGCCGTATAAGGTGATCCTCGTTTGGAAAGGACTTATAACAAATATAACAGCCAACCTTCTCCCCGTCCTCCCCGTCGAAATCCAACGTCTGCTCGTTCGCGTCGTTGCTGTTCATGCTCTCGTTATAATAATTGTTGTTCAGCTGTACGAAACTCGCCGGATCGTAGCTAGGATCCACATTGTGTATCGAGACATGAGTTATCAGCTTCTTTCTGGAGTCGTGCTGCCTCCCGCATATCGTACAACTGTACCTGTTGCACACAGGATCGTTATTTCGCTATACCGAAAAATCGCACGAGGCCGCAAAACCTGCATCTCATGTAAACTTTACCTTCTTTGTTCAGAGACGAGGAGATTCGACGTTCCATGGTACATGTTCACGTGGTTTAGTAGCTGCGCGTTGTCGGAGCAGATTTTCAGACAAACACCGCATGCAAAGGCCGCAAACTCCTTATGGGTCGCCCTGATGTGCAGCCACAAAGACGCTCTGTCGTTGAAGTCTCTCGTGCAGATCTCGCAAACGAATACCGTCTCGATCTCGATCATGTTCTCGTGGCTGCTTTCCCGATCCTCTTCTTCGTTGTCCGCATTGGTCTAGAACCAACAATGGTCAATGAATTTCTTTCTCGCACTTATTTTATAAAATCATATTTCTTTATAGAGAATCCTCGCTTTCAAGCAAATTTTTTTGATTATCTCAACCCTGGGAGCAATTACGAAATTAGCGTTAACATTAGCGAAACATTGTATGTTTTTAGTCATCAGTTCGTAACGATGAACTCACCTCTGGGGAACATGTCGAGTCCGACTCTTTGATGGCAACAGGAGCTTCTTTTACAGCAGCTTGGGCTTGCGCCATGACCACCTTCTTCAAGCACTTGTCGCTATCTACTATCGGCGAAGGATCCACCCCGTGAGACGCCAAAATGTGCCTGCTGAGGGAGGACTTCAGGACGAAATCCTTTTCGCATAATATACAAACGTAAGGCTTGTCTGCGTCGTGGGTCTGCTCGTGTTCCTTCAGGCTCTCCACTGAGGTGAACGAGTGTGGGCAGGTCTCGCAGTACCACCTCTTCTGTCCGTCGATTTCGGTGCTCTCTGTTCATCGGATGAACATAAATTAATTACCACCGATATCAAACATAGATTATGCACTTAAAAAAAATTATATCTACATTGAGAGGTCTAGCATAAGGTTCAAAGGACTAAGTCAAACTCGATCTTCCAGAAATGGATTACCTGTCCTGGCAACCTTCTTCGGCTTCCCGCTCGTTCTGCCTTTGTCCTCGAAGTCCCGCTTCAAGCTGTCCCCTTTGGTCAACGCCTGCTTCAGGATGGTCAACTGAGGATTCTTCGCGAGTTTCGCCTCGGCGCTCTTGTAGTCTTTGCTCTCGTCGTTCGAGTCCAGGCTCGACAAGTCGGACGTGTCCACGAGGTTCTTGCTCTTCTGGACGATGGTCTTGCTGGTCGGCGGGTCCTTTCGCCGCTCACTCGAGCACACCCTGCTGTGCTTGTTGAGGTCGGTCACGTTGGTGTACATCTTCGGGCAGTTCTTGCACTGGTACCGGTTCTCCGGCTGTACGTAAGGCATCTGCAATTCCGGAGGTGGCGGCAGACCCGCGTGTCGCGACTTTATGTGCTCCTCGAGATTCGTCCTCGTCGAGTAGATCCTCGAGCAATAACCACAAGTCACAGCCGGATGACCCCTGGAATCATTTAATTCACCGGCATGACATACCATAAAATTCTCTGTAATTTTATAAAAAGGACGTCGGCATCGAGATATCACTAGTACGAGATAGTATAACAACATACTCAAAGAGATATAAAATTATAAAAGCATCGACGAACAACGGCATTTATAAAATCCCGCGAGTCTCGCTCATCTTCCGTTGAACCAGTTTGAAACCCTCCGAGAATAAGGGCGCACCCAACGTTACCCGGGGTCTAGAACCCCCTAAAATCTAAGTGGATTCCTCGGAAGCCCCTCGAGCCCCTTTGGGCCTCGATCGGCACCCTTGGAAACCCGTTTGGGACCCTGTCGGGAGAGTCCGGAAAGTCCTAAAGGGTTCGCTGAAACCTCAGGAGCCCTAGCGAACCTCCTAGAGTCCCCCTACACTCGCCAATAGGGACTTCCAGGGCATTAAAATGTTCGCCATTACCGCAATTTTATAGTATCCGGTCAGGATCGACCGGGTCGGTATTTAAAAGAAAATCCCCGTCCCAAGCTCGCCTCGAGGAAAGGCGTGTCGCGTGTTTGCTCGCAATATCTCGGGCCTTTTATCTCCCTCCTTATCCTCAGAACCCACCGATGCGTCGTCGAGACGTGTCCCCACCGATGCTTCGCCGTGGAGTACGACTTGTTGCAGAGGTCGCACTGGTAAGGTCTCTTGTAGGACGTGTGGTCGTCGGTGATGACTTTCTCGCCGATCACGTCTCCGGCACCCACGTGGATCCTGGCGTGCAAGGAAAGGTGCCCCTTCGAGCTGAAAGCCTTGTTGCAGAGGGAACAGACATACACCTCGTGCTGCTCCATCGTGTGCTGGAACACCCCGGACTCTTGTGGTCCGGTCTGCGGAGTCGCGGGTTCGCTCTCCTCCACGTCTTCGGTGACCATCGACGTCATCTCCAGGAAGTCGCTAGGATTCGTCTCCATGTCCATCTCGTACTCGTCGGACTTCGGGTCTTCGGGGTCGTCCACACCTGGGGAAAGTATTCATCAGGTACGATTCGAGAAAATGGCGTGGACGGATAGATGAAGAACAAAATAGTACATGAAGAGAAAAAGAAGAATAAAATAGAGAATAATGAATAATGAAACTTAATCCAGCATCAGTGAAGGGCTAAGTTGGCTTTGATTGTACAGCTTTGGTCTTGGGCTTGTAAATATGAACATTTGGACCGTAAGACCAAGACCGATCATGCTCATCATCGCACATCGTGTACCTTCATCCGTGCCACTCTGTTCGAGGACCTCCTCGACCTCGCGGTCCGACTCGCCATCGGAATTCAATCTCGGTGGGGTCCCTAGTGCCGCATTGGGGTTCACTATGGGAGCCTCGGGAATGAGTATCGGCATGTTTTCCTTCTCCTTGAGCAGCTCGGTGCGCAGCTCCGAGCTCTGTTCCGGTTGCTTCTGCGCATCTTCCGAAACCTGCGAAAAATAATTCAATTATGGAAAAAGCATTAAAAAAAAAGAAAAAGAAAAAAACATAGAACAATTGATAAAATAAGTGAATCGTTCAACGAAGCAGTAACCATTTCTCAGTTAACGGGTCGTAGGGTCGCAGTGGAGGATTTCAGGGGATCGCTTCTCCTTTGTCCCTGAAATCCTGCATCGAAATTCAAGGACTCACCGTGTCGTCGGGCGGCAGGCACCTTTCCAACAGGGCGACCGCATTGACGCAGGCCGTCCTGAAGTCGTAAAAGTTCTCCAGGTTGTACATGCACCGGTAGCACAGACACTTCGGCAGGCGGTCATCCTCGGCGATCTGCAACGAAAGTACGAGAGCTTGAGTTGGCCATCTTGGGTGCGAGAAAAGAAAAAAAGGAAAAAGAAGATAGCGTCGCCGTCGAAGGACACTTTCTCGAACCCCGAGGACATCCTGCCGGCTTTTGGCAGTCCTCTCGTGACCCGATTCGGTCGATTTCTCGAATTTCCACGCCCGCCAGGGAGAAGAAATTCAAATTCAAATTCTAACGGCCGCGACCGTTGGCGCGCGATTTGAACGCGGGGTGCGCGTCCTACGAGACGAGTGCGTCTCAACTTTGCGCGAAGGGTTCGATTCGTCGTCGATTTTTGCACGGAATACGATTTAAAGGCAACGCCGCGAGTCATTATCTCATCTAGTCGACAGATGTTCGCTCTTTTTAATCCCCTCCGGTAACATATTCCACGGTGCACGTAATATAGCAAAGGCTTCTCCCGTAAGCTGCACTCGGCCGCAGCGAGCACGAAGCGGCCTCACGGCGGTCAGTCTCGAACCTAACCTCACTTTTTCACTTTTTCGCGTTTTTACCCGGCGAGGTCGAGTGAGGAAATTCGCAAACGGCTCGATCGGGTGAAAAGTGAGACCCTTCGCCAAACGAGTGACACCTTAAGTAAATTTAATGGGAAGATCAACCACCTCGGCAAACCGACGCATCGCCAAGCGTCTTCTCTTCCTCTCCTTCTAAAAGAAAACAGATATCGTTCATGCGTCGCCGATTGATGTTAGAACTTGGCTCCTCGAGGCGAGAGTTACCACATCTCCTGGTTCGATCTCTGGTGGGACGATCGAGACGCGTAGGTCGCGTTTTTCCGCCCCCCTCGTGCTTTCCTCTTTCTCTGACCCACGGAACAAATAAAACATTTTTTTTTTAATTAAAAAATAAAAAATTAAAAAAATTAAAAAATCCTAGAATTACGAGACAAAAGAAGTGGGAGGTAATTACGCGATAATTGTGTAAACGTGATAGGTCGTTATCGGCGTAATAATAACACGACGTCAGGTGATAATCGAGAAGGTCGCGTGGAGGTAAGGTCTCACAATCAGGTGTCGCACTCAGAGCGGCGCGTCATCGCGTCGAGATGAAAGACCGATAGGAAGTGCCTTTAAGTCCACCGATTTACTTCCGCTCGATTTTTTCAGTCTCGACGCGCCGCGCCCCGTGTGACGTCCGACGCGTCTCCGGCGTCGCTTGGTTCATTCAAGGAGCGCGAACCTCTCGCCGAGGCGAAAAGATGGACTGTCGAAAAGTCGGAGCGCCGAGGCGGCGAAAGGGAAAGCACTATTTACTATGCCTAGAGCTCCCCGTGCTCCATTGATAAGGAGACGCGTGCGGCGGGAGAGAAAGTCATACTCCTCTATTTACTATATAGGTCAAGGTGCGTGTACTCGAATGGAGTGACTCATCGATATACCGGGTGAGCCGTTCGGCTGGGTCGCGCCTCTTTCTCGCGCGCACTTCCGAGGCATGCGCGCGTCTCTCTCTCTCTCGCTCTTTATCTCTTCCGAGGAGCGCTCGACGCGGCCGAGTCGATCCGACGGTACCCGAAGTACTTTCATCTCCCAAACCGATATTAATAAGAAAAATATAGACGCATCCCATTACCTCCTCAATTCGCCCAAAAATATCCCCGACCGAGGAAATAATACGCAATCTCAAGGCGAACCCAGAAATGCGAACATAAATAATAATCCACCGTTAAATAAAATAAGTCGCATCCCTACGAAAATCTCCCATACGCGGGCGAAGATTCGCTCGACCTCGTTAAACAAACGAGACGGTAACAATACCGGATAATAAATCTAAGGCGCTCGGTCGCGAATTTTCGTGGAGAATTCTGGGTAGTCTTGGGTGCCCCTTCGAGCGGAGTCTCTGGAAAAACCCGGAGGGGAAGCCAGGCGTGTCTCCTCGGCGCCGGGGCGGAGGGCCAGAGGCAGGGCGACGGTCGCGCGCCCCGACGCAGGTAAGGCGGCCGCCCCTGCCCGCTGTTCACCGAGTCGAGCGGGGAGCGCGTCTCTCGGGGGAGGAACCGCCGCGGCGCTCGAGGTCGAGGGGACGAGCGGCGCCGGCGGGACGAGGGGGGGGAGGCGGGGCCGAGCCGGATGCGCCGACGACGGCGGCGCCGGGACGCAAGCGGCCTCCGCCGTGGCCCGGTGCGCCGCTTGCGGGCCAACCGCACCCTACCGGGACCGGCCGACACCGGTTACCGAGCCAGCTGCCGCCTGCGGCCGGCTTCGAGCCGCTGCAGCCGCCTCGGCGGGTACAAGGCGTTCCGCACGCGGAGAAATTCAATCTTGCTCGTAAACCCATCGTAACGGTCGCGATTCCGGCTTGGAAAACGAATGCTTTGATAATTATTAACGAGCCATGATCGCTAGAGTTAGGGATCTCGATTGATAGAAATACGTCGAGTCCCGCGGAGCGCGGCGCGTCGACGGGAACACATGAGAAGTCGAGGAAAAACGCGCGGAAGCTACGCAGAGGGTTGAGGGATTTCGACTCGTTCACGAGAGCTTTTGGGATCCCGATGGGTATAAAGACCCCGCCGGGTCGCACAGAACGCGGCGCGTCGACGCGTCGCGGATGAGAAATCGAGGAAAAACGCGCGGAACCTACGCAGTGGGGTTGAGGCGCGGGTTAGAATGGCTTGAAGGATCTCGACTCGTTGACAAGAGTTATCGCGAAACGCCCGACGAGAGCTGATCGCCGAAACCGCGGGCGATCCGCCGCGGAGGGACCGCTCCGCCGTCTGCCGGTGACGCGATACCCCTTGCGCCGTATATATCGGCGAAATGGCCGCGTGGAATTTCTGCTTCTCCCGCACCGACCAGGAAACCCGGCGCGGCCGGTGGAGAATGCCTATACCTGGATGCGGGCCCGCCTACGTGGACACAGACGAACGCCTCCTGCGCCGTCGACGCATCCGCCCGGGAGAGAAGAAGAATGCGCGCTCTAGAAACGGCGCTCCTCCAACGCGCTCTTGTTGGAATTCCCGCGAGAGAATCTAACTATCGCCAGATGCGTTTCCGGTGATGCGCGAGATATCCGAACGGAAGCCTTCGACTTTCCCAGGAAGTCAAGGTCCACGGAGCGATCGCGTGGAATTCCCTCCGTAGGCTGAAGCCCATATCGATGGGGTAATCCGTGCGGTCTCTCCCGTAGGTCGAAACCGGGATGAATGGAACAATCGGTCGGAATTCCTCCCGTAGGTCGAGACCGAAGAATCGCCGAAGAAGGCTGCGAGCACCCGGCGATGCCAGATGGGCGCCTCCTCGTCCGCCGTGAACCGAGAATCGGGATACCTCTAAAATTCCACCCTGCGCGTACCTTTTCCAAAAGGACCCAGCCACCGGCAGAAATCTTAGCAAATAAAAATAAAAACCCCCTTGAAGTGGCTAATCACCCGGGACGTATTCTCGGGGCGAGTCGTTCCACGCGCGCGAGAGTCCTATCAACGCGAGACAGCCTGGAGGATGGAGTCTCGATATCTCGGCGAGTTTCGTATCACGCCCCCGGAGGCCGCGATCCGTTAAAAGAGCGTCCCGGAATTCCGCGGCGTGGTCGTAGCCGAGGGATCGACCAGGGGAGCCGGCGTTGCCGGGCGGGCAACGTGTCGTCCACCGCCGGGCAATATGCCGGGCAGCTGCGCCGCCTCTCCTCGGCTACCCGAGACCTCTCGAGCCCAGGGAGCGAGAGAGACCGCGCGAGCGGCGCGGGACCGGGAGCGAGAGAGAGGGAGAGAGAGCGCCGGAGCCCAGGCGGCCGCCGAGGGTCGAGAGCGCGCCGGATAAACGCCGCGCCTCCCGCCGTCCCCGGGCCGGCCGGCAGGTCGGGTCTTCGATTACACTCCCGGGGCTGGCAGCGGCGACCTAGCGCGAGCGCTGCCGCGCCGGAACCCTCCAGCGAGCATCTGGAAGGCGCGGCGCGGCGAGGAGGGGACGGGCCCGCAGCCGAGGATCGAAGGATCCCCTCGAGGTGCACGAGGCCGCGTCGCGTCGCGCGGCTCCGCGCCATCGATCGCGCGCTCTCGATGACGCCGCTGCTCCGGGGAGTCGGAGAGAGGCGCTCGTCGCGCCCGGAGGGAGCCCCGAAGCGCTCCCTTCCTCCGAGACCGACGAGTCCCGGATAAAGGGAGCGAGGTCGAACCAAGCTGCTTCGATCCGGCCCGGGTTTTTCGACCGGACCTCCGACCGAATCCGACCGAGGGTCCGGGGAGCCGATTCTCGAATTCACCCGATCAACTTTCGCAGGCGAAATTGACAGTTTCGCCTACGACTTCCAAATGTTGACCAATTACGCGACTTCGCGACAATGCGAAATTCTTCATGCAAATTTATCCCTACTCGAAAAAAAATCCGTACCAACTCGAGAATCGGATCCCTAGGACTGTCTACGATCAACTTTCGAAGGCGAAATTGACAGTTTCGCCCACGACTTCCAAACGTTGACCAATTACGCGACTTCGCGACAATGCGAAATTTTTCATGCAAATTTATCTCTACTCGAAAAAAAATCCGTACCAACTCGAGAATCGGAATCTTGGGACTGTATACGATCAACTTTCGCAGGCGAAATTGACAGTTTCGTCCACGACTTCCAAACGTTGACCAATTACGTGACTTCGCAACAATGCAACATTTATCATGCGAATATATTCGTACGTGAAAAAATCTTTACGAACTCGAGTCCTTGACAGTGAAGAAAATTCAAGCCTCCCGGCAACCTCAAAATCGTTACCAATCACCATGTCCAAGATTTAATAGATTTTTTTTTTTCTATGGCTTAGGATTCCAGTAGCAGCTTGAATTAATTCGCGGGCGTACCCTGTGGATTGTACTTAAGTCCGGAATTTTGTTAAACCGATAGGAGTGGTCCTTAACAGTCGAAGAAATTCAAAGCCCCCCATAAAAAGTATTCACAAGTCTCGTGAGTTCATCGTGGATCTTTTTTGATGGCGTGATTACAGAGAGACGTTAGATCAGGGATCAGTTTTTTTTATCTTTTCTTTTCAACCAGTTCTCAAAACTTGTGGGAATTTTCGATTGGCCCTGTGATTAGAATTTCAATCGATTTTCGGTATTCGACATCGGATGGCCTTCCCGTTCTTTAACTGTACGCGAATGGCCGAGACGTTGGCTCTCCTCGCGCATCACGTGGGGAACTGTTTGCACCGAGTCAGGATGACCTTAAGACTGGATGCAAGGCGATTATGTCACCCGTAATCAATGCAATCTATCATCCTTTTCGTTACAATAAGAAGAGTTCTCAAACACAAACGACCGCGAATTGGGAGTCCGGTGTATCAATCACTTCCATAGTTTCCATTTCATTGTCCGAAGTCACGCCGGCCCGTATCCGCGTCGAGATTACGCGACGGCGTGCTTCAAAGGAAAAGAAAAAAAAATAATAATAAAAAATAATAAAAAAAGTAATTGAACCACAGAAATATTTGGTTAATTCAAGGAAAAGTGATCTGACTCGAATAAACTCGAATAAGTTGACGCACGCCTAGAAAAGGAATTCACAGTCATAACGAGTAACTTGATTTGCTCAAGTTGAAGTGAAATCTCCTTCAAATCAGTTAATTAGAATGCAACACTTTTTTTTAAGGGTATTGGACCAAACTGTCAGAATTTGGATTTTTGGAAAAAATTCTTTAACTAGCCCAGACCAGAACCAAAGTGACGTCGAGCTCTCATATTTCAATCAATATACAATTATCAAAGGCTCTGATATGAGAAACGAAAGGGTCAGGACAATTTTACGACAATTTAGAACACTCTGGTAATCGATAAACGCGCATTTGAACGGGATAAAGGCGAAAAAAGTGTTGTATACGTTTCTATGCTAAAACAATGGTAATACGAGGTCTCGGAGTGAAAATTTAATTGACCTGGAAATCACAGATGGCGCAGGGAGTCTCTCTGCAGTCAATTAGGGCCCCAGAAAGCATGAATCCAGAGGATTTCTAGAGTTTTACTTCGATTTCTTGATATTTATTGTACGAAAACGACAGGTGGAGTATGCCATTTGGTACAATATCCAATATAATTCGACACAGCTGTCAATATCAAAACGAACGTCGGCAACGTAGGCATTTAGAAAAATCTTCTTCATCGACGTCGATCAAAGTTCCTCGACGTGTTTCACTTAACCTTAAGCGATGCAACACTTGAAAATGGGCCAGCAAACGTTATTCTTCGAATTTGGCGAAATATTCCTTTGGTTCGATGACATTTCCTTATTCCTCAGTGCAGGTGTAACTACGTGTCGGATGACAACGAATCCCGGTAGGCCGCGTATCAATGAACCAGAAAACTCGGTGCACATGGAACGGGTTCAATGAGTTCTCTAGTGCGTCACACTCGCGAGTACTCGTCACAAAAAATTCCCGACGATTTTTCGAAAACGCCCCGCAACGTGCGGATACCCTCTGCGGATGAAACGCGTCCAATATGTGGAAAATGAGTGTTTTGCCCATTTCTCGAGCTCGCGATCGCGACTCTTGACAATACAATCGCAATAACGAAATCGAGAAGGCAAAGACGAAACCGAGACGGCCATAATGGGTCATCGAGTGATCGTTAGATAACTCCGGTCAGCTGACTTGCGGTGGTCAGTTAAGCCTTAACGCGGGGATAAAAAATTTTCTTTTTTCAGATTTTTTTTTTATCGAGGAATACCAATAGTCGACGTTTCCACGTCTGGCCTTCCGACGTTCTCTCTTTCTCTACCTTAATGTATGCCTACTATATCATCGACGTATTCGCGTCCTTACTATTCATCATCTAAGTTGCACCGAGAAAAAAGTGTCGTTAAACTTCAGAAATATTTTCTTGATACAAAGAATAATTACTTCACTCAAATTCGTATTAAGGGGATGTGAAAGTAGCATCCGAAAACTCAATCGTTCATAAAACTTTTCTACGAACTGGGTATCTCAAATCGTTTCATACTTTAAAACGTGAATATGGAGACCTTAAGGTAGGTCCTGAAATTCGCGAAATTTCATTTTTTACAAACTATTTTAAAAATATCTATAAACAAATGTGAAAAGAATTTAAATTTCACGAGGTTCAAGACCTTCCTTATAATCTCCCTATTCACGTTGTAAAGTTTCAAACTATTCGGTAAATCGAGTTGGGAGGAAAGTTTTATAAACAAAACCTCTTCGATGCCACTTCCACATCGCCTTAATTGGATGGAAGATTTTCCTCGGATTCATAACAATTTATTTGAGTTCATTTGAGTCAAATAACGATTTGTCGAATTAACAAAGTATTCCTTTGGTACGGTGAATTTCTTCTTTTTTTTTCTTTTCCTTCGCAGCGTATCATCGCACATTTTTTAAGCTGCGCTTTTGAGGGAGTACAGCAATTTTCCTCTCCTCTTTCTGCCTTCCTTGATCAGCCTTTACGCGTTGCTTTTTTTTCTTCTTTAATTTTTTCTTTATAATCCAACATTCCACGACTGGCCTTACGACATTTCCTCATCTCCCTTAAGTTACTCTTCCTCTATCTAGATATCCACGTGTTTGCTATTAATTATTCGGATTATCGCACATTTTTCCGCCTACCCCGGCGCTCTCGGGGGAGTAGAATTTCCCTTTTCTTCCTTTTTTATTCCCGATCCCCTTCGGAGGTTGGTAAGCGCGACTTATCGCGAGCTGGCGATACGCAAAGTGAAAAATCGAGGAAAGAAATCCTGCGGCGGATTTCAGCCGACAATCGCAATCCGGAATCCGGATAAGCGCGTCCCTCCACTTTCGACCGTTGCGTTTGCAATTCCTTCGGCGTATCCCGGGGGAAAAAAAAAACAAAAAGCGTGTTTCAACCTTTAATCCGAAGTAGCAACAAGTGTTTCTCTTCCACGGCGGCGCCATTAAAAGGGGAGCGACTATTTACCGTGTCGGTTTGCCGAAGTAGCTTCCCGCTAATTTTCGACGCGCGAGAGGAGCCCCGATAAACGATTATCTCCATACCCAGAGGGATCGTTACCCGAGGAAATAATCGCCGGCCTAAGATACGACCTACGTGCGCTTCAACAAACAGGAATAAGGAATATTCTTTCCATTCTTCGTTTAGGCTTATTTTCTTAAACAGCGAGTCAGTCGGCGCAAACATTGCCAACGTGAAAAAAAAAAAAAATCGAACCGAAATCGCGTAAAGATGAGTCCCGCAAAAATGTGCTTGGCTCGGAACTCTACCCGGTTTCTTGATTCAATTCGCACTGTCGAGTCGGCCCTATGATACGAATATGATAACAGTCGAGAATGATAACCATAATAATCTAAAAACCATGAAAAAGGAGGTTAGATCTTAAAAGCCCGTGATAGTCCCATAATGATCTCTTAAATCCAATGGCTCGACGAGTCAACTCAACGTAAAAAGTGAACAATCGTTAAAAATCGCTCCAAGTTATGTCAGGCCCTAAGGTGATACGAAAGGGTCATTCTATACCCATAAAACGTAACAATATTTATAAAACTTCTCTCCAAACTAATTTCACCGAATCATTTGAAACATTAGGACGTGATTATGAAGACCCTAAGGAAGAATGCGATGCTCGTGAGATTTCATTTATTCTCCCAAAAAATGTGATCTTGGTTCTAGTCTAGGTTAAATAAAAAAAAAAAAAAAGAAATGTTTGAAAAATGAAATTTCACAAGCATCGCGTTCTTCCTTGGGGCCTTCATAATCACGTGTCGATGTTTCAAATGAATCGGTGCACCCGGTTTGGAGAAAAGTTGTATAAATATATTTACGTTATATGGGTGTAGAAGGACCCTTTCGTATCGCCTTAAAACCTCGTAAGTATAATTTCAATAGTCCTCGCTCTCGAAATCCCATCCCATGGGAAATCCGCGAAACCTTAGCATACCTTGGAATAAATCTTTGAAAAGTCTAAATTCCGACCGCGTCGGTCGGCGAGGAGTCCCTCGCCGGAGGAAACGTCGCGCGGTTTCAAGGGGAGAGTCAGCGGGGAGCCGAGAAGGGCCGCGCGAGAGAGACGGAGTCACGGAGCCGGCGAGCGAGGGAGCGAGAGGGAGAGAGGGAGAGGCAGGCCGCGGCGCTCGAACAAGGACCGAGAGCCGGCCAAGGACCGTGCGTCGCACCACGTCCACGCCTAACCTCGGTGCTCCTCGACGTGGGGCGCTCGTCGATCGAGCGAGCGAGACCGACGACGACTCTCTCCCTCCCTGTCGCGGCCTCTCTCTCGCCCCGGGAGTCGCGGCTCGCGGTTTCGCATCCCCCGCCCCGTGCACGCGCTTTCTCGCGTCGCCCGAGAGGCGGCGCCACTGGGCCGAACTTCCACCCAGGGTTGCGCGAAAATGCCAGAACCCCCGATTTCGGGGACTCCACCGTCTCCCAGGAAATTATACGACACGTCTCAGAAACTACTTAAGAAATAAGAAGGCGTAAACATTCGAGATTTAAAGTACAAAAGCGACTTAAGATCAGTAATTCGTATATATGTATATTCCCAGAAACGGAACGATCGGGAATTAATGCCCGGACCTCGAAAATCGGCAACCCGGCGTGGAAAACCACCCTTAAATGGAGAAAAGAAAACAAATGGACCTTCTCGCGAGAGGATTGGTTTCCCTCGATTTAGCGACGCTGTAAAATCGAAAGGGCGAGGGAGTACCGGAAACCGGATAAACGGAAACGGCGTAAACGCGTGAAATATTTCCAGGCCGCACGTAATCCCAGGATCTGATATATCTCGAGTTGCCCCAACCGACGCGCCACTGGTCTCGCGTCTCGGCAATACCAACGGCGCCGAGAACCGTGCCAGCAGGCGCCCTTAAAGCCTCTCGTAATCTCAATTAGGAGGGTCCAACGGATCGTAGAAAACCGTATTAATAAATGTCGATATAAACAATATACGAGCCCATAGCGCACTCGTTTGGATAAAAGAAGCCTGCGGTCCGCCAGCGGCGGACTTCTGGCGGCTTTAAAGAGGCGTTCCGCCTCGTACCGCGACCGAGCCGCGACCGAGCCGTGCCCGAGGACGCCCGGGTCGAAGTCGGGGCCGACGCGGTTCCGCTGGCGCGACGTCACCGCGGAGGTTCGATAAGGCTCGGGTCCCGGGCCGGGCGTCGGTGAACGGTAAATAAATAAGAGAGCGCTCTCTCCCGGAGCCGGCGACCTCGGGATCGAGGTTAGCCCTCGTCCCTCGGCGTCGTCCTCGCGTGTCCGGACGGGTCCGGACACGTCCGGCCGCGCTGACGGAAGTGGGAGGGGGACTCACCTTGAAGGGCAAGCAGGTCTCGATCTTGTCGACGAGCTGGCGGTTGCGGCCCTCCTGGCCGAAGATATCCATCTTGACGGCGTCGTAAGAGGCGCAGAGCCTGCAGAGCTCGTGGTAGCGGTCGCGCGGCTCCATGGCGGCCGGTCTCGCCGCGTCTCCGTCGCTCGCTGGCGCAGTCGCTACCGCAGTAGCCGCCGCCGCTGTCGCCGCCGCCGCCGTCGTCGGAGCAGTCGGCCGGGGACTGGCGGGGCGAGCCGGGGGGCGGGCGACGAGGGTCCGAGCCGAGCGGCGATGGCGGCGATGGCTGCCCGCGTCGCCGCCTCTGGTGGCGGCGGTGCGACCGGTCCGCGAGGGCGCGCAGCCGTTGGCCGCGATTCGCCCGAGGAGACGTCACTGGGTCGCCGTCGATCCGCCGGGCGCGCGGAGGGGGGCGGCCTCGGCGAGAGAGAGACGGCGCACGCGGAGCGAGCAGGACACAACGAGGGTCTCCTCCTGGCGGGTCGAGACGCGCCGCGGACGGCTCGCGGACCACTGCCAGGCTACGGTCCCGGGTCACATGCCGACTGGCGCGACTCGACGCCGCCGAGGCGGGCGAGCCGGCCGATCCGGGGCGACGAATGCTCCGAGCGAGCACCGGCTCGTCGACGCGACAATTCCCTGGGTACGGGCCTTTCCAGGCTTCTCGACGAGACACCTCCGGCGCTCTTCACCCGGGCGACGCCATCTCGCACGCGCGGGCCACTCGCGAGTTCCGCTCACCGGGAGGCGCGTCGCCACGCGAGGGCGACAGGCTCCCACTCGGCCGCCGGTTTGCAAAAGCGGAAGACGAGTCGCCTGGGGAGGGAACCGGTCGGGCGACGGTGGCGCCATCTGGCGAGACTCGGTAGAATCTTCACCCTCGAAAGCCGGGTTTACAGTTACCCGTTGGAGGGAATTTTAATTCTAAAGCGGCCCAATTTCGAACTCGAATCTAGGGAGAACTAGAGTTGCAAACATGGTAAGTTACGTCAGGAACGATGAGAAATTACTTGCAACTTATCGGTCATTTTTCCAAATACGTAAATACATAAATATCTTTTACTGGAAGGTAATGAAACTCTGTAGTTAATATTTTTTAATAACATTTAATACTCCTTAACTTGAACTTCGGAATGCATCGAAAAGAAATGTGATATTTATGTGAAGAAGCCTCAAGTATTTAAATAGAAAAATTAACGTTCTTGTAAATTCTCGATATTCTCGGTAACTTATGGTATGTTTTGCAGTTTATCTTCTTCAGTTTTAGGTTATCGAGTATTTGAGAACTCTAGGGAGACCTGTGACGCAATTAGAGAACCGTTTATTGGAAAGTGCGAACAGAGATGAGTTGGAAGACTGCTCACGGGCAGGATCGTGTGATCGCATCCTGTGCTGCCCTCTGGTTTCGTACGTTAGATTTCACCGTTTTTTGCTCCCAAGGGCGGCGCAACGAATTTCTGATAGGAGCTCGCGCACTCGCGATGGCGGTACCATCTACCAGTTGCCGTTGGCGGCTCACGTACTCGTGATGGTAATACTATGCGGCAGTTGACGGTGGTGGCTTACCTACGCTTACCAACACTGCTCACTTTTTATGGTAAGGGAAGAACACTCGTGACGCTCCATTTGACTTTATCTACTTATCTACTGCTATTAAGTACATTGTGCATCGAAGTCGACGTGATGCGGAGCTTTGGGGCACGCGTCGGTGTCGCGTACGGAATTCTCATGCGGCGAATCTGCGTGAGTGCGATCGCTCCTAGAAATCTTCGCGCGTCCCAACCAGTCAAGCGCAAAGCTACGGGTAGAGATGTTGAATATATGTGCGTTCGGCGCTACACTCGACGAGTATGCGTGAGAGTCGAATACTGCGAAAAATCCTCCCGAGGCTTACCTAACTGCGGATATAAGACGAGTCTTTTCGCGTATGATTTTTACATTTCCCTACTAGCGTTATCAAGTGTTTTTCGACAGTTTTCGAGCGTTTTCGAGCGTTTTCGAGCATTTTCACGCACTTTCATAGCGTTTTCGAGTGTCATCGAGCGTTTTTAGACCGTTTTTGAGCGTTACCGAGCGTTTTTCAACCGTTTTCGAGTGTCTTTAGAGTGTTTTCACGCGTTTTTCGAGCATTATCGAGCGTTCTTCGAGCGTTTTCGAGCGTTATCGATCGTTTACGCGCGTTTCTCAAGTGTTTTAGAACCTTATCGAAGGCCGTACAGTGCCGTTGCGTGTTGTTAAGTGCAGTAGAGTGCCGGAGAATGCCGCAAAGTTGCCGAAGAGTGCCGGAGAGTTGCCGGAGAGTGCCGGAGAGTTGCCGGAGAGTGCCGATAACGGTCGATAACGCTCGAAAGGCGCTCGATAACGGTCGATAACGCTCGAATACGTTCGAAGACGTTCAAAAACGCTCTAGAAACGCCTAGAAACGCTCGATAACGCTTGTAGGTAAATGTAAAAATCATGCGCGATATGACTCGGCTTATATCCGCAGTTAGGTAAGCCTCGCGAGGATTTTTCGCAGTTTCGAGTCTCATGCATACTTGTCGAGTGTAGCGCCGAATGCACGCATACTCAACGTCTCGACTCGTAGCTTGGCGCTTGGCTGGTTGGGACGCGCGAAGATTTCTAGGAGCTATCG